>NC_137454.1:218587287-219057676 GCF_964235325.1 Thermobia domestica | reverse complement strand
TTACGATACGAGGCTGAGGGCCCACTAAAAAAAATTCACCGTCCAGGGCCCACCGGGAAATTTCCCGGTTTCCCGCCTGGCCAGTACGGCCCTGCATACAGGGTACTTAAATGTCGAGTTTCTCCAATGGCTGACTATGGGAAAGTGAATGGAAATGTTCCATATTGCAGGAATAATACAATCAAGTGGAATTATGCCTATGGAAATACATTTACTCTAACATACAGAATGAAACTAATCAACATTTTAGGTTATTGGGTTGTCAATGTTGCCAACCTGGTACAAAGTGTAATGTTTTCAAATAGCACTAGATGTCCACACGTTAACATATAATTGCTGCTATCAAAATGTTCCTAAACATGGGGCAGATTCCGCTTCGTTTTCAAAAGACAAAGCTATTTGAAAACAACATTTTGTAACAGGTTGGCAACACTGACAACCCAATAACCTCAAATATTGATTAGTTTCATTCTCTATGTTAGTGTAAATGTATTTGCACAGGCATAATTCCACTTGATTGTATTATTCCTGTAAAATCGAATATTTCCATTCACTTTTCCACACCCTAAAAAATGGTATAGTTGGCATAACCATTAAATGGTTAATAATACCAGAATAGTATTGCTTATATAGGGACAGCTATGCTTATGGCCAGTAATAGCATACAGGTATGGCTATTAAATCCGGGTTATTGTTACCATACATATGTGCAATAGTATCATATTTCTGTATTGTAAATTTAACTATAATCGGAGTTAATAGTCAATATTACCATGCAGATTACAATACAGCTACATCCCAACTATACCTTTATAGCTCTGCCTACAATACCATATTCGTTCGAATACTATACCGTATAGGTATTGCAAAGATACTAGATGGTTGGACAACAGGTGGACAACCATACCGTATAGTCATTGTAACCATTATATATTGTTGTATTTGCAAGACTAAATTACAGTACCTACAATACCCTATGGCTATTTTAACAATACTGTCTTATTGAGACAACCATATAGCAGGGTAGGTGCACCAAATTTTATACTTGATGTAACCATACTATATTGCTGTAGTTGCAATATGATATGACTATATCTACAATACGGTATGGCTATGTGAACAAGAACGTCTTGTTGAAGCAGCCATGTAAGATGGTAGATGGAACAACCTGCATAGGTACTATAACCATATTATATTGCTATGGTAGCCATGCCGTATTGTAATATTGAAGATAAAGTATGTTTGCTGTTACCATGCTAGATTGTTGACAGAACAATCTAGCATAGTGTGTGGAACAATTTCGGAATTGTTATAGAAACAACACGCATAAACACACCACCTTGATTCTGCTTCATATTAAACTTCACAGAAGATAAGACAAAGGTATTATTAGAAACAGTTCCAGTAACCATTTCAATACTTCTTTAAATGAATAATGGAAATGTTTCTAATAATACTTTTGTCTTATCTTCTGTGAAGTTTGATATGAAGCAGAATCAAGGTGGTGTGTTTATAGCTATCGTAACCATGCAGTGTTGTTTCTATAACAATGGAACTGAGGTGGTATGCAATGTAGATCAGAAATTACACAGCATTTATAACAACTACTTTTATTTTCCTTTAATCAAGTATACATTACAGAAAAATTAGAAATGCAGCACAGTAATACCAAAAAAGGAACTTTACAATAATGCAGTTATGAAAGTATATAAATCTTTTAATCAATGCAATGAAAATATACCACATACTTTTGATTTACATTTCTTTCTTAATATTTTTACACGTATTTTATAAAATGTGGATGTTACTAAATAACAGTTATTCCAAGTAACTGAACACGGAAGACACATATTGATGATGTGTCCAAATTAGAATTATTTTTCATCTTACAGTTTCAGTGTACATCTGACACCATCTTCAGAGAGAGGAAATAAGATGGCAAATAACGGGTAAGGAAATTGAGAAGAACTCGAAGTATTCAATTTTGTAATCCATTCTTTTCCCATCCTATTTTTCTCTATCTGAAGATGCTGTCAGGTGTACAACCAGACTGTAAGATATAATTCTAATTTGGATACTAAGAATTGCCCCAATTACATAAACTAGAAGTTTTGAAGAATCAAGATTCACTTAATACAATACACATATATACACGGTGATTCAGAACTCGAATTCGCAGGAAAATGAACTTTGAATACCCTGGTCCTCGTAAAGTCCTTAAAACTACAAAGAAAAACGTTCTTCGCAGGACAATCCGCCTCCACCATATCCGTTACGTTTCAACACAAAACTATGAAATATTCAAATTTGAAAGTTTTACTCCCTTGAGCGGAATATGGTACATCAACTCTGTCAATCATAGTAGAGGAGTTAGTGTTCTAAAGTTCATTTCCTTACGACTTCGGTATGCATACAAGCAAGAAATATATTGATTCTAGTAAGGAGCATGTAAATGAATATCAAATGAAATTAAATGCTGATTCATTTCACATTCTAAATTCAAACTTGAAAATTAAGTGGCAAGTATTTGTGCTTAAACTGATTCACACAGAACAGGAATCAGAAGAAAACAAATATATATATGTATTATTCCATTAGACGCAGACTTACTGTTTTACTGATAATGAATATATTATAATACGATTTATGGCTGATTCGTTTTATTATTAATGAATTTAACACTAATGTTTTATTGTTGTAAGATCATATTGCACTTATTTTTAATTTATTTTCCACATTCCTAATACTGATACAATAAATCATTTTTCAACCAAAACTGCTAAGTTTTATCTTAGACAGAAAACCAAGAAGAAAAAAAAAATGAGTACAACTTAACAAATATACACAATTCTTTTGAAACTTGGTAACCGTTTGCATTAAAAATGTAAATAATATGAAAAAAATACAAAACATGTTACAAGACTGCTTTTTTTTAAATGGAAAATTTTGTAACTACCATGTAGTTCTTTAGGGTCAATACCTACATCATAATAAATGTGTTTCTTCCTACGTTTGATAAATAATACGGAAACATGCATAAAATAAAGCTTAGAAGATTGAACTGAATTAGTGTTTCGCTACGTTAACTGAATTTTCCTTATCATTTTATTATTACTTATTTTTCAAAAAGCTTTTTGGAGTTGGTAGTGCGTATTTCTAATGTCATTTAATCTCTCAATTTTTTTTTCTTTCTTTCTAAAGTGTACCGTATATAACGGAGTACTGAAAAGTTTTCAGAATAGTTTTGCAGCTCGTGAAGTTTAAGCTAGAATGATTAAACACCACCAAGCAATTCCTCGTACATCCTTTGAGAGTCAGTGCCCTAAGCGGCTTTGTCCTAGGAAGTCGCATTTAGTTTTTAAGCGTATCTTCCCCCAGTTATGCGCTGAGTAACAGCGAAATTGAAGGTGACGAAATTTATGAAACTAGGTAAAGCTAGAAAATCTGCTTCAGAAACACATGAAATGTTGAAGTCAACATTTGGAAAAGATGCTTTAGGCCATGGTCAAACGTAAGAGCATGTTAAAAGTGACAGAACATCGGTTGAAAATAATGTCCGTTCAGGATACCCGTCAATCGGCATAGGATTTTGTACCACGAAGAGAACATGGGAGGATTACTGTAAAGGCTGTGTAGAGACTTGCTGTAAAGACTGTGAAAAAAATTATACTACTAACTTTCCATCGGATTTACCCAACTCTGCACCGTGTAACATTTTCTTCTTCTTCAGAATGGAAATCAACTTCAAGGGCCGAGGATTTAACAGTATACAACACTCAAGCG
Organism: Thermobia domestica; assembly: GCF_964235325.1. NCBI lineage: Eukaryota > Metazoa > Arthropoda > Insecta > Zygentoma > Lepismatidae > Thermobia > Thermobia domestica. Next base: position 219,053,893 of record NC_137454.1, on the reverse strand, counting down.
AAACTGCCATCACGAAACACACGAGTGGAAATATATGCAAAAATTAAACGTGATCTTCTAGCACAAAGTCGCTTAAGCATTGACCACCAAGTGATGCACGAGGAGCCATCTGCCGGAATTTTACTGTACAGACACTGCGGAAACTGAGTACCCCATCATACACATGACATTATTTAACATGATAAACGCAAACAAAAATTTACATTAAATGCCCACACAGACTGGATTACAAACGACACAATTTCACGACGAATATTTTCGTTAGAAGTAATTATTATTATTTTACATTTTCTGAAATTATTTTCTTGGTACAATATGCATTATTTGCATCTAACAATAATACGAAAGTATTTGCTAAGCAGTAATAAGACTTGTAAGAAAAGGCATAAGGACAAATAAAATACTTAAATACAAGGGACAATAATTAGAACCATCGTTAGCGTAACGTTTCGTAACACATAATATAAACGTTACAATACGAAAGAATATCTACTGATTCATGTTCTATCATAGGTTCGCTACATGTTTCCGTACCTATCTCTTTTTAAGAGTTAATGGCATTTGATTTTCGCGACGTCACGCCTGTGGTTTTCATTCCTTAATAGTATGCAATTTCTTCTAGAACCTTTTTTTATTTTTATAAGTTTAAAATAAAATGAGGAGACAAAATGTATAACAAAGAAATTGGGGCAGCTCCTGCAAGTATCTACATTTTAAGGAGTAAAAATTTTGTTAGTGCACCAAGGATCAGAACAGGAATCGTCAGGCTGACGTCCTAGATTCAATCTTACGTCCAATAGCATATTTTCAACTCTAAAATTAGAACAAAGTATAGTTTGAACTCAGTAAAGGTTATAGTAAATGGTTTATGTAATTCAGTGAGATTTTGAATGAAGAAATATTATGACCACTAGCAATGTATTTGCAATCAATAAAAGCTATTCTTTTCGACGTACGACACATCATACTACCATATAATATTAATCAAAATTTAATGGCATCATATGTTTTTTCTTAAGACGGACACCTTCCCAAGATACGGTTCTTGACTTTGACACATTTATATTAGAATTGCAGAAACCCATTAAAAACTGCTTTCATAAATATATTTTTAGTAGTTTAAACTTAGTGTCACATGACATCCTTCCCAATTAAAAAAAATACTTAGAAATAAAAATGGCAGACAACGATTTACCTTCCTTTCACGCAATATTGTTTAACTTTTGTTTTAAACCCATTTCGGTAACACTAAATCCTTTTCATTAGCAAATCCAAGTTACATTCTTATAAAGGAACCGAACCCATACAAACTTTTGCGACTGGGTACACGGATTCCTTTTCCAAAGCGGTTTTATATATATCGGGTGTAAGGAAAAGGTAGTACAGGCAGACAGACTTGATTCTACAGCTAAAACGATACGAAAATGTCTTTATAAAGTTGTCCTTTAAGGCCCCCTTTTGGAAGGGAGAGACCGGTAAACTTTGGTCGATATGGCAATATCGCACGGGTTGTCCGTAACAACACTTGACAGCAGCGACTTTGGAATGGTGTTTATCGTGGAGTAGAGGAAAGTGCCGTACTTCAAACGAAGGTACCTAACTTCAAAGCTCTTTGTCATTTTTCTTTTTCTTCTTCTTTTTTTAAATAAAAGTATGGAATATGGGATGCAGCAAAAGGTCTGAAATGTGGCGGGAAAATGTGAAGAGATGAAAACGTACATTTAAAATGTCAAATTGAATAAATGTCGTACAAAAAGAAGCTTTCTGTGCCCAGATCATGACAAAACATGCCGTTTCAAATCTAGCCATTTTGTTGTTAAAATAAAAAAACTGATTTAAAAAACCTTAGATAACGAAGAAGTTTAAACTAAACAAAACTATCACGTGTTTCTACAGAGTACCGCAAGGTGTTACCTCATAGTCCAAATTTTACCCGTCTGTCACTTCAAAAGGGAACCTCGGAGGACAAAATATCGTAAGACATTTTCGTTTCATTTCAGCTGTAGAGTCAGATTCTGTCCAAGCTGTGCGATCTTTTCCTTACACTCGATATGTAACCTTTTTCTATTCCGAACAAAAAATCTGTATAAAATTTACATAGAACCAACCATGTTTTTTAAAAGTTTAGTTCCTACTTCGGTGGCCATAGGACCATGCAGGCAAAACATCTAGTAGTACAGGAATGTATGCTTCATTGCAAATGCTTTGCTAGTGGATATAATATTGTTTGACTGAAAATCACATGGATTAAGAAACATTTTCTTATGCTCGAGCCCTATTACGATTATGTTAGAAAACACTGCCCCACATGCAACACAAAATCATACCGAAACAGAAACATATATGTTGTCATTATCGATTATCTTATAATACGTAGGAGGCCCTGCAAAATTCAAATTTACTGGTATGCAGATCCACTCTTGCGTGAAAGACAAATGATATGCACAGTAGTGACTGTCATAGCCAACTGTTTTCATTTTCTTACATAGAAGGAAAATGTGCGACTCTTCGTCTAACAAAATTTTTTTTATATTATAAAAGTTTAAACCATCTTCATGAATTTCGAACGCTACCATGCAACACTTGAACACAAATCCGTTGTATATGCACCAAGCTACTGACCGACAAAGTTTCAACAACGAAGGAGGTAAACACATTGAAAACAATGGAAAATTCTGATCTTGTGAAAGGTATATCTTTGCTCCAGGTCCAATTTCTTGTTGAATATGAAAACCGTTTTTCTGAAAGAACTTATAACATATCTGCAATTGGTGTTTCAAACCTATAGTTTCTAGAACATTCTTTCGACAATAAGCAATACGGGCAGCAATCTTGGACGGTTGGTGTTTGGATTCATACCTCATACACCATGTGAAAACAAGTGGTCCTATATGTCGCATTAAACGTGGATAGTGAACCATATGATGATGCTTAGGTTTTAATGTATCCTGAAAAAAAGATTTGTATATCTCATGATGTTCTTCAATTAAGGTACAAAGTAATTCAGAAGTGTTTACGTGAATAACTTTTGATGTTAATATGACTGTTATTTCTCTTAGCAGAATATAAAATTTCCAAACGATATTTTCCTCGGGGATTAAGTCACCCATTATCAAACCAAAGTACCTTATGAGAAATAACATTTCAGCAGCAGACAAGTTTAATTTATTCTTTTCAAGATTTTCAGAAGATAAAGGTGCCGGCTTATTTACGTCATCTGACATGCTTGCAAAGGCCGAAATCCTACTGTTTAAAATATCCATTGTGAAAAGACGTGTTTCGTTGATGTAGTACTTCAAAATATGCATCATATCATAGTTCCCCACCCCTTCCAAAAGATCATGCATCACGTCCACACTGTAATTTTTGGTAACATGAAAACTCGGCAACATGTTCCAAGTGCTATTCTCTTTTACTCCTGTCTGTGAAGCATCTCCGAGAATTACATGTAGTTCATAATTCTCAACGTCCCGCAAATTCCGGACGTTTTCTCTTGACTGCGCCTGTAAATCTGTTTTTGATGTAAGGCAAAACCTGCAAGGGTACTTAGCAGAAAATGACTCTGTAAAGCCAAGAACGGAATTCAATCCAAGATTGTCACCTGTAATAACACACAACTTAAAATAAATCTGTACTTCTAAACCATTATACATTACACATATACCTTCACATTCTAGGAAACGCAACTCTTCAATAAGAATTGAAAAGGTTGCTTTATTACCGAAAGTTTTTCTATCATTTGAATGAAAGAGTAAGGCGAGAAATATGTTCTCTAGTTTCGCGAAAAACTCCGGTGGAATACATGCAATTGTATAATAAACTACCCCTATCTTTTTTGTACCAGCATGCCCACTTAAAGGATTGTTAATTTCATAATCGTCAAAGTAAAGAAATAAAGGTAATATCAAACGATCATCAGAAAATGTTACCTCGTTTCTCCAATGCAGTCCTTGCACACTACTGAAAAGTACTTCAGTCTCTTGTTCTGCACTGTTCTTGAAGTGGAGTAACGTTGACAGAACATTCGGTAACTCCAAAAATCGTTTAAGCATTTTTCGCATAGGCACAAACTTTCCAAGCACTTGTAATGTTTCCACCGAAACCTCGCCTTTCTTTCTCTTTGAAGATAATTTCTGTCCAATAACATAATCAATTGGTTTTATCAAACTGCCCATTGTCTCTAACATGCCAAATCGCCTATATTCGGTTTCCAAGCTATAAAATGGACTGGACATTATACTAAACATGTTCATTACTTCAGTTACTGTATTATCATCAACATGATTTCCTCGAAGCGTTTGTAAAATTTTCTCTCTTAGCAGTTGCATCACACTACCGCCCATAAACCCGTGTACCCAGTCGCAAAGGTTTTGTATATGAGTTCTGGTTAAGTTACATTGACTATACAGTTTAGTAATAAAAAGAAGGGCTTCCTCCTTTACAGCCTCACGGTAATCTTCAAGAGAAAGGCTTTCCACAGAAGTTTCAATTGGTATATCACCATTATCAGTCAACTGTCTCTCAACATTGATGTGACACACCTCATTTTGGTATCCTCGAAAAGGCTGGTTCCCATCACCACCCGTACTTGTTCTTTCGTGTTTCAGCAAGTGTTTGCGGAATGAATTGGCGTTATCAAATTCGCGTCCACACAATGATTCCCCACAACGAAAGGGGCTCATGGCACCTAATTTGTGACAAAATTTTAAATGAAGTAACAGAGACTGACTCGTTCTTAAGTCACTATGACAAACAAAACACTTAGGCATCTTCTTACAAACTAAAAAGAACGTATATACATGAAAAAACTATTTTACAAACTAAATGATTAACGGAAAACAACCTTTCCCGCCATTACACCTTTGATATTTCAGAGATAAGCGTGTTCACTGAAGGAAAATTCTTGTCGCAGTCATTTTCAATTTTGTACATATGTTTCTGCACAAATGTCCACACCTGTTCCGATTCCTTCGGATATTCTGCATGCAGTACTTGAAACGACTTGAATGTGCTATCGATTGCTTTCAGTGGAGTTTCAACTCTGTAGAGATTATCCTCAATACTCACGTAGAAGGCTTGAGGTTCATCTATTTTTGAAGCGACAACGACGGGCATGGGCTGCACACTACATCCAAAGCGCTGCATCTTTAGATGATGCCTTTCTAACTCTGTTTGAAGATCGGACGCTTCCTGTAAGTCATGTACACAGAATTATTATCACGTTACACACCTATTAACACGTTATCAAATTCCAAAAACTACAAATACACGTATAATTAAAATGAGCTTGTATTTTAAATACGAGGTGCACCAATAATATATATAGCAATCCAATTAAACTGGTACCAACTGTTTTCAGGCATTCTTCTATACTAGAAATGTAATGTAATGAGGTCATAATTGACGCGAGTCACTTCTACGCGATATGAAATGTCTTGAAAACTAATATAGGTTAATATGACAGTATTTCGAATGTATTATTATACCCCTTGAGTTGTACATTTTTAATACCGTTCATTGTGTTTGTATTATCCGATGCAATTAAGAAAAGTTCTGGAAAAATTAAGTAAAGTTCCTTAGAGGAATCTACCTTTTAGTATAAGGTTTGAGAATAATCACAAAGAAAACAATCTGAATTATTGCACTTATAAACTTGACAGTAGTTACGTGAATAGATAACTGCGACATCAATAAAATTGTCCTAAGCTTACACTTAATGGTTTACATTTACAGTAATAAATATTTCAATTAAATGTGGCAAACTTGGAATCACATCCAGACATAAAGTAAGCACGGATATTTTAAAGATAAAATAAATTTAGATCCTGTACGTCAATGACCGCAATTCTTGACGTTACAAATCTCCAGGAAGAAGAAAGAAAAACCTTTGCGGAAATTTGAAAAGCAAGGATGCTACAATATCAATGAATTAGTTTTTAAAATAATGATCGCGAAAAGGTTGGTGCCGTTCCCCTACGTGCTGTTTAGTATTTTTATAAGATTGATATTACACACATATCATTACCTCGAGTATAAACACTTCTTACTTATTTATGCCATAAAATGAAGAAAGGAGTGCTATCATAGTTCCAATATTTGAAGGGTTGAATGAAGAACATTTTTAAAGACACTGGGAAAAAGCTGTTTTGAGCCAAGTAAACATTTTATCCATGACCATAAACATATTTAACCTCTACTTATGTTTCAGAAAGTTTACCTAGCATTCACCGAAAGTTTTACAGCATTTTTACGTTTACTATTGTTATTGGAATATAGGGTTTCATCACGGGAACTTCATAAGGCATAAACCTACAGTGGAACCGAAAATACGAATAACATCCTAAAATCCCCTCCCCCTTCCTCCCGGGAAATCGAACGCAGTCGCCCAACAAAGGAGATAAGTGTACTAGCAACGAAGGAGTAACTTTTAGGTCGGCCTTAAGTTCGTCACGTTTGAGGGATGTCGTCCCTCGGAGAGCACACAATCCGAGAGAGGGGAAGCAAGAAAGGAATGGATGGGGAAGGAAGCGGTCTGGGACCTGTGTGTTAGGTACCATCCCGGCATTTTTAGCATCATTCACTGTGTTTATATTAAAAAAAAAACTCACTCAACCCAGGAAAAAACACTCAGGATGATTGGCCTGAAAAAGCTGTTACACTTCTTTGATCGAGTGATCCCACCGGGAATCGAACCCAGAACCGCTCGCACCAAAGGCGAGGGCGTTAGCGACTAATAAATATTGTGTTTTCCTATTTTATGCATATTCCTTTCTATCTACACAACTTAGGTTCACGATATCTTCGTAAGATACAAATCGCGTCACATACACCGATACATGCTTTACTAATTGCATGAAGAAGAGTCATGTATATTGCAAAATATGGTTGATAGCTCACTCCACCAAGGGCGTGCTGTCCCGAGGGGGCCTTTTCTTAAACTTTTTTGTTTCCATGTACCACCAATATGATCCTCTTGATATGGTATGGTAATCATATCAATTGAGTGCACATCAAAGATGGAGCGGGTCAGTGGCTATGGATCACGTGGGGATAATTTTGAGTATACTTTAGTGGATCTTGGGTTACATTTACATGTTCCACTGTTACGTATGACTACCCTAACCAACAATAACAACTGACTCATTGTAGTCCTCAATATAACACATTCCACTTTGATCCACTCTCGACATATTCGGTCAGTAGGTCGAAGTAGATCAGTAGATCATGGTGACACGTGGTGAGTCAGAGTGGATCGTGGTTTGATGAAAATGGTGTTTGCTTACACAATATTTTTGTTTGAGCATAGCAGTTTTTCCAGAAAAGCTGATTTTTTTTGTTTGTTTGTTTGTTCGATAAGGTTTCGTGCAATGTTCTCCATTCTCCAATCACTAATTAAATGTTAATGACATATTTCGTGGTAATCAAGTGTAGATATTAATACATTATATTACATAATGGTACATACTCTGACATGAAAAAGGAATCCTTGCTGTGCCTCGTATTTGGAAGGTTTCCATAATCCACCTCCGTCTTTCCTTTTGATACACGTGGTCACAGATGGGAAATATCTTCCAAGAAGTATTAATATTACGACTGTTCTGGCATCTGGAAAAGAATGAAATATCAAGAACATTTGTAGGTAATTAATTTACGCTTATACAGCGAGGTCCGGAAGTGGGCGTACCTCTTAATTGGTGTTTTCTGACGGTTTTTGGTTTTACCTACATTTGTTTGGTAACACTGCTTGGCATTGTCTGGCAACATTGCTATCCATTTGTTTTCTGCTTGGTAACAGTTATCAGATCAGTTCCTGGCCGCTGGATTGGAAGAGGTTGTGCATCCAGCTCTTTGCCAGGCCTCCAAGAAGTCCCGATCTGACGATATCAGACAATGCTCCCTGGGCTTTCATGAAGCAACACGTAAGAAACACTCGATATCACACAACGCAGGAATTACGAGCAGCTGTGGAACACGCCTTCATCCTCGTTGACTCCGGAGTATCTCCGCAAAACATCTGCCAGAACTTTGTGCAGAATTCAGTTGTGTTATGACATGGATGGTGATCATACCTTTGTTTACGACTCTTACGACTTTAAGGTAGCTGTGTACAGACATTCTACCATAACTAACACTATACTGTTGAAACTAAAGGGGGGTACGCCCACTTTTGGACCACTTTATACTAATTTATTTGAATGTAAGTGCTAACTTTCTGACTGCATTCATTCTCATACCTGCAGAGGTTTGCTCTGTGATACGCAATGAATACTGTATATTACTTTAAGTCAATAATCAAAGAAAAAAGGAAATTACGTTTTGTAAGCAATGGACAGCAGTCTGAAAAAAAAACACACACAAAAAGTATCATCTTTTGTAACTACACCCAGATTCGGCAAAGGGATAATGCGATGTTTCTTATATGCAAATATTGGGTCCAAATAATGGTGAAAACTAATCTTAATACGATACTTATCTATCGCCTATAAGTACGTGTATAAAAGCTGTACATGAAGTATATTATTTCAAGAACCAAAGGTTAAAGTCAACGTATGTATTTCTCTTTGGGAAGTTGCAACAGATACGGATAAAAAGAGAGAAATTGAATAGCTTAATGAATCAAAATAGACAATTAACAACAAGTTAAAGACTATACGCTGCGGAAAAGTTCTTTCGTCACAAATTCTAAACATTAGTTTCATTCATTGCTACAAAAGGGATTTCATATCTGCTTATTAACCCTACTGAATCTATCTTCTTCATATACTGTTATTCAAGTAATTACTGATTTCAGGGATGTAAACTGGTCACTGAACTCAGTATTTCAGACTCTTTGGGAGATTAAACGAAAAATGTTCAATTACTACACAGCAGTTGAAATATTTCTCGTGATCTGAGCTCAATAATGAAACAAAAGAATAACAGAGCTTTTTTAAGTGCTCGATATGTTGTCGATTTACAATTATCATTTATTTTTCTTCTAGATTTTGATTTATTCTGCTCGGACTTACGACTAAAAGGAGACAAGGGAAAATTGCCGGAGCACCTGTAATTGATCTTTTCTTTGCTTACGGGAGTAGGCTGAACAGTGTTGCGTTTTAATAATTATAGTGAACAATACTTAATGAAATAATAAACAATGTGTACACCATTTCTCCACAGTCAAAACTTACTTCCATGCACTTCGATAAATTTTATTATAATTAGCAATTTTTAAAAAAGGGGGCAGGAAGGACTCGTAAACCTTATTCGCCTTCTGTGCAGATGGTATGGTAAAAATCAATACTGGATAATGAAAGTGTAAGTGTAAAGGCTAATATGGAACAGAGAAACAAAAGAGAACTTCTTCAGAAGGGAATTGGGAGGGGAGGGGATGAGAGTACAATGCTGTGACACTTAAAATGCGTCTTGATTTGTATACTTCAACAAACTTTTCTTATTAGATTACGCAATTTCTAGTTTCTTACTCCGATTATTCAAAGTATTCAAATGTTCTCGGAGGGAGTGACCGCCCCTCCCTTTAATCCGTCCGTGGTGTCATTCGTTTGGCTTTTCGCTACTAATTCAAAATGCTTTCCGAAACAAGTTGTCTTCTTGTGACAGCAGGGGGTGGAAGAAACAAACAAACCGTGAAAGGAAGAAAGAAGTGGTTTTGGGCTCTTCCAGTCCAGACCATTCTAACCACTGAGAAGTGAGAATCACAACGTGATTTTTCTGGTAAGAGCGTCCTTTTTAAAGCAGCTAACAAGCAAACAGATGGTCAGCCCTCTTCCCTCTGCAGCATACTTTTTATTCTCTGTTGCCAAACTTACTGAAGAATATATTGCAATTAATCTAACGCATGTAACGTAAATTGGAGACCGTGGTTGGATTTATATGGGTCTTGTCTATTTGTATTAAAAATTTCAAGTCATTACCTACAATACTTTGTTAGAAATTACCATATTAAAATTTACATGTTTTCAAATGGGAAGTTAGAAACATAAGCGAAGAGGTAGAAGATCTCCTTAATAAGAAAAATAATTACCTTCCCTGATGTTCTCCTGCAGCAAAAGTTCTACTAATGTGGCTCCGTCATTTGTTGTTTGTTTGGTCGTGGTAAGTATATGCTGAATCTTCTTTAAGTCTGCATTCCACGTTGAAAAAAATGTTATATCTTTCCCAGGATATAACTGGCCAAAATCAATGTCGATCTGAAAAGTAAAAGAAATTGTTGTCACATATACCTAACGCTGTTTGATGATATAATGTTCTATGCTTTCTTCTCTTTATACAAAAGTTTGGTAGTATAGTTTTCTTTGAAGTTCATTAAATAATCTTTGTTTCAACAGAGCGTTTTTAATCAAGTTATGAACATCAATGGCATTCACCCCACTATAGTATCCATTTTCAGAAAATACTATGTCTGATTGAAAAAGAAATCCCAAAGTAGGCATGTAAAAAACAATTACTTAGAGTGGAACTGATAAAATACACGCAAATATAAAACAAACTTCCAAGCGCTTTCGCATTTATGGAGTCGTCATACAGGGACGCAAAGACGAAAGTGGAATAAGAAATAGAGAAAGACACAAGGACCGCACCTATACCAACAATGATTTCTCCACAAGGTTCTCTACTTTCACGTATGAGTACTTGACAGCAGTCACGTGATCACATGACCACCATAGCACCTAGCAGAAATATGGCAAAATGAAATGAAATCTTTGAGTTTTACGTCTCACGGTTACGCCGGTTAGGCTAAAGGAGACGGTGATGATGAGAGATGAATGAAATGGTGGAATGAAGAAAGTGGGAGAACCCGAGAAAACCCACGAGCACGGTGTTTCTACACCACAAAGTCCACACGGCGGGAGCAGGGTTTGAACCCGGGACCCCAAGCACCGGAGGTGAACGCTCTACCACTGAGCCACCGCGCCCCCCCCCCCAGAAATATGGCGTAACTCGTCTTACTCTGTATCTTTCTTCTTCCACTTTCGTCTTTCTCTTCCTGCCTAACAAAGCCATAAAAGGTGAAAGCTCTTACAAGCTTTTTTTTCTTTCTTAAATCTTTGCGCGCATGTACTGCACGTGTATTTTATCTAATTTCTGGTAACTGTTTTATACATTGGTTGGTTTTTAATTACACAAAAACGCGTCTTTAACGTAAGCTTACATAATTCTGAACCTTCTGCCGCTGATGCTGGTATATTTGTAAATTAAAATAAACTATTAAATGTTTTCATAGGAACATTATCAACAAGAGTGAGGATGTGGGGCTGATCGGGGAGCGGGCTGGGTAGCGTAGAGGTTAACTTATTGGCATTGTACGTCGAAGACAAAAGATCTATTTTCGGCCCACTCGCACTTTTTCACTCTGATTTTTCATTATTTCTGAATCTATACAGGTTTTGGTGTACTGAAAATCCGGTTGATTTTCTCAGAATTACTAAACGTTCTACCTGCTACAAGATGCACCATCTCGTCCATCAGCTTACTCACAGGAAAAAATTAGAACCGAAAAACTCCGAAACATAGTGCAAGACAGGGTACAACTTCATACACCGAAAAACATTTATAAACTCTCTCGCCTCATGCTAGGTGCTTTTTTTGCAAAGAAAAACTGCCGTGTTCGCAATTTATATATAGCATCAACATAAGACCCTTATGTTCATGATTTTTTTTTAACTCATTAAATTTTGTTACTCGTTTTTTTTTTTTTTTCATTTTCCTTTAAGTACAGTTCGTTCTGTGATACGGAATTACACTTCTATAAAATAATATAAAGGTATTTTCTTTCTTCGGTTACATTCATAAAATAATAATAGAAAGATGTAAACTTCTTAGCAATATCACTACACTTACAAGTGTGTATCCAAGAGGCTGTTTTAAAGCAGGAAATTCCTTGAAGTAGGAGCTGATATCCTTCTTTGACTGAATGTAATTTGCTCTCCGATTTAATGTCGTTTGTTTCCACAGATCACACACTTTCTCCCATGGCTCTATATTATTTCTCAACCACGTGAGAGCTTCCTCGGCAAATTCATCAGTGGACTCTGAAAATAAAGGACACCATCTACATAATTCAGTGTGAAAGAAACGTACATACTCAGTATACGTAAATACATATGTATTAATTTCTAGGACAGAAGTACAAGAAATAATATTTCAATAAACATGTGAAACAGACAGTATTATACTTCTGAACACAATTGTCATATGAGGTGTTCGGAACATGTATTTACAAAACGTCCCGTTAATATATGAAAGCAGTGATAGAGTTTTACACACAGATGAACAGCAGATATACTGATTGCACAAATTCACGGAAATTTGTTGATTTATAATGAAGGTAGTGCCCTTGAACTGTGAATCTGTTGATTGACCATAATACGTGAATATGTGTAACCATGTAAAAAATCGGCACGCATCTCTTTTAGGAAGTTTTGTACCCTTGTCTGAATATAAGATAGCATAAAACACTATGCATCGTGATTTACTGATAAAATTATAATACAGAATTTATGAACATGAAAGCAAATAAATGAAAAAGAACTATGAACGTACCATCTAAATCGACTTCGGTAGAAGTTGTAGCTGCACACCGGTTTCTCAAAGGCAAAACACCACTTTGCCGCAAATACCTTCTTGTGTTGCAATATCTGTCCCAAAGTTTCCCTCTTGCCAAAACCTTCTTCCCTTGAGCAACTTTATAGGGGACGTAGTAAGTATGCTATTTGAAAAACAAATCACTGTTATAATATACAGTCCTGATATCCTATTGCACAACACAAAATTACAATTAAACTATATTATTTCCACAGAGAAACAAAATACATGGAAACCTGTTTAAAACGAAACTTATATAAACCGGAAATTTGCCGAAGATGAATAGTTTTTAGTCCCGGCAACTCTGTCTGATTTGCCATATGGTAAAGATTTTTCTCTTAACTGATTGCCAGCTCGAAACGTAGGGGCACTGTAGTCTGTCTGTCTCTGCGTTGGCGTTACTACTGAACTTCTGTTTTCAATAGTTAAGATCTTTCGGCCGTGAACAAGAATGGAGATAATGTTTCTGTTATTTAAGTTACCTGTTTCCTGTTTTTGTTGATACACACATAAGCACTTTTCTACTGTCAAAACTTTCTTTATAAATTAAAGACTTACTGCTTGCTACTCCGTCATTACACATGCATTTCCAAGAATTCGGTCATTTTTGAAAAAAAATGGTAGAAATTTAGACCAGTTGTTGAAAATTTCCATTGTTTCTGCTGCAGAAAATGTGGTTTCAGTGTGGCGTGTTTGTGTGCCCAGTGTTGTGTACAAATACGGCAAAAACAAATGTTATTGTTACTTTGGAGGACACAATACGATTATTGAAGAGAGAATAAGAGACAATGTTTGTAAAATATAAAGTTCATTTCAAATGTTGCAAACGCAAATTTCCAACACTGAAACCCAGAAAATGAAAACAATCCTTAAAAGGCGGTGAAAATGTAAAGAGGAATGTGAGAGGAAATACATAATAAAATAATACATACTTGTAGTTTCTACTTTAAGCGTCTGTCTTATTCAAATAAGTTCACTTTGTAAATTGAGTTTATGTTGTAAATACATTTTTGTGTTAATTAATCTTTCACCTCAACCATTTTAACCTAGGTATAGTACTACGAGATTATTTTTACCAGCAGTTATTGTTACAGAACTTAACTTTTCGAATTTGCACACAACGGAAAATTATTTTGTTCCTTGACGTTCCGTCTTATACAAGTTTCACTGTATATATATGCTGTAAATTAGACATATTGGAATTTCTTTTTTTTTTTCTGGATTCCTTTAGTACTTCAATAAAATGAGCATTGAAAAATGTATTCTGATAAGTTATGGAAAACGTTCACTTGTAAGTTAAATTGTAAATTTCTCCTTGTTCTGAAGACAATGATAAAATAAATATTAATACAATTAAGTCTAATTTTCAATGGGTGTTCAGAAACTATACCGGCGAAATCGGAAGATGATAGTTAATATAATTCTAAGCAAAAAAGCTTCTACACATATCCGATTCTCAGCGGCCTGACACCTACAGGTTGGTAACAATTCTGTACATTTTTCCAAAACAAAAATGTATTACTCATCCTGTATTTTTTCTAAAGGTCATCTATGATGCATTTGAATGGTGACAGAATGGCCTTTCCAAGGGTATATGGCACGTGACGATAGTTGCGTTGGAAGGAGCCTCATGAAGCTAATTTTCAGAACAAAATATCTTTCTTCCAAGAGCTTCAAGAAACACGGTTGCCAACACTGTCGCCAAATAGGAACGACAAAAAATTACGCATCAACTTCAATTTTTATGCTGAATAATGTCGCAAATTTATATTATATATATATATATATATATATAGGATGGTGCATTTAAAATTTGCCACCCCTATATCTTCGAAACGACTGCGAATATGAGAAAACGCTAAAACACGTCCATCATTATTTTAAGGGGCTTGAATTTTCAGCTATAAAAGATCCCCCTAAACACCCCATATAGCGGTATCTGGAGTCAACTTGAAAATTTTAAATAGCAAAGGGGGTCGAGTGATATATCGTTGGAAAGGTCTCGACAAGAGAAATATTCTACCTAGAGTTTCAAGTCCCTATGTTGACTCCATCTAAAATGGCTCGGGTTCACATTCTTTCCAACGATATATCACTCGACCCTCTTTGCTATTTAAAAATTTGAAGCTGACCCCATGTACCCCCATATGGGGGTACCTGGAGTGGACCGTTTATAGCTCAAGATTCAAGCTCCTTAAAATAGTGATGGACATGTTTTTGTGTTTTCTCATATTTACAGTCGTTTCGAAGATACACTGGGTGCCAACGGACTTTATGGACACAAAATGGGAACCCCCGCCATTTAGGATAGGGTCAACATTGGGACTTGAAACTTTTGGCAAAATATTTCTCTTGTCTAGACCTTTCCAACGATGTATCACTCGACCCCCTTTGCCATTTAAAATTTTCAAGTTGACCCACGTACCTCAATAGGGGGGTACCTGGGGTGGACTTTTTATAGCTCAAAATTCAAGCCCCTTAAAATAATGATAGACGTGTTTTTGCCTTTTCTCATATTCGCAGTCGTTTCAAAGATATAGAGGGTGGCAAATTTTAAATGCACCACCCTGTATATATATATATATATATATATATATATATATATATATATATATACTACAGTATCAGAAAGAAAAATAAAATTGTCCTTATACAATCGAACTACTTTTATTAAAATGAAGAAAGTTTTTTTCTTCCTCCACAACTTCCCTTCCAACTCCACTATCGTCATATATACATCAGTGGAAAGGTACTTCCATTGCCGTTCAAATACGCCATGCGTCATCTCTTTAAAGTACATACAGGATGAGTAATAAAATTTTGTCCTGAACAAATTTGTATAAAATATTTACCAACCTGTAACTATCAGACCGTTGAAAATTGAACATATTCTTATGGGATCATTTTTGCTTAGAAGTACATCAGCTATTATCTCCAAAAGTTGTCAGTATGGTTTCCGAACAATCTTCAAAGAATCATAAAATACTCCACGACTTTTAAATTTTTTCCAGTGAACGCAAAGAAAAACGAAAAATTAGCAATATACAAGAATTCCCTCACCTAACTGAATTTTACACAAACCTTGTTTTCAGACGGAAACAATCGTACAATCGCCTCACTTATTGAAATGAATGACTGTCTACTGATCCTGTAAGACAGAAAATGAAATTTCACAAAGCAATTCCCATAGAAGCTTGAATAAATATTAAGAGACGACGCTCCATTGGGGAGGAAAAAAAAAACACTTGTTTATAAATTTTAAACTGACACACAATCATAGTATTCGTCTTGCGAATAAAATCAGAAAAACACACTGCTGAACAAGACTGTACTTTTAATATAAAAATATATTTACACGTGACGTTTCGATCTTCTAGCCAAGATCCTCATCAGAGTGTACGTCTGATGAGGATCTTGGCTAGAAGATCGAAACGTCACGTGTAAATATGTTTTTATATTAAAAGTACAGTCTTGTTCAGCAGTGTGTTTTTCTGTTTCTTATAAATTTTGTAACACTGGCACTAAAGAAAGAAGTGAATGTTTAGTTTCATTAAGTCAGGCAAATAAATGAACTGTAATATTTAATACAACTCAACGTGTTCCAAGTTACTGTAAACAGTTATTAATCAATCCAAAGGGTGCTATGCAGTCATCAGAACACTTTCAAATTCCAACTGATCCATATTGTTGTGTACCACAATGAGCAACTAACGAATTAATGTGTTTGAACTTTTGCTTTGATAATTTCAATGCATTTTGAGACCAAATTAATCCTAAAAACACAACTACAAACATACTTGTAATATAGATCATAAGTGAAAAATACTGTCACGGTGATAAACGCAATCAATACCGTCGAATATGTGCCATGTGAAAACGAGATTCTACTCGGAATTCTTAGTGAAGACGATAAATGTATAGGACAGCAATTACTTAATATTTAAGACTATTGCATTTACATTATCTTTAACATACGATACCACAAAATTTAACGAAACGATCTGTACCTTTTATCTGCGCCAATATATCGAACGATGACATCTGTTAATAAACTGCGAGCTCTGCTATTAAGATGTCCCAAATTCTTGTGCGTAGATAATACTTCTTTTCCTTGCAGTGAACTATTCAGAATCTTCTGCAAGTCCTAGAACAAGGTACTTGTGATCATAGAATTTGAAATAAAACAAAACTTAAACAACAAAAGCAAAACTATAAAATAATTTGATATCACTTATGTTAAGATCACATAAACGTGAATACGTATAACCAGACGTATTTTATTTCAAAAATTTACAAAAAGAAACTCTTGTTTTCTACGAAAAACAAAAACGAGCATGAGCATGTATGTGTAAAAGTACACATATGTCCCAAATTTCGTCGAAATGGGTGCAGTATTTTTTTTTTTTTTTTTTTTTTTGATATCTGGTGATTACCTGAAAAAGAATTTCATTTTCAACGCATCACAACTTTGACAATTTTTCACATGGAAATTTTATTTTGATGTCACTTGCAATCTTTTCTACCAGAAAACAAATGTTTTAAATTTCATTCATATCTGTTTCGTAGTTGTTGTAAACGAACAACGCCGAAATGCCATTTTTTGTATTCTAGAAGCGTAAGCACTAGTCGATCTACTTTTTAAAGCCTTGCTTGCAGGGCGACCGTCCTGCCTGATAACGTAGAGTTGGTTTTTAGTTTAGCGTCCCTTTCAGCAGCGAGGCTATATGAGACGTGGACCTACTGATTAACGTGGATTCTGTATATTTTTCTCTGAAGGCTATATGTATGCCAAGTTTCAACTTTCCACGTCAACTGCCAGTTCCATTATTTTGTCAGTTAATGGCACGATGAAAAGTTTGAAACTTCCGGCTTTTATCCTAACTTAACGTACGCTCTAATGCAACGTGTGAACCAGATAATTGCTAAGGAGAAGTTCTAGAACACAGGTTCCCCATATAAATTAGCAAGGTTGGTTCCTTTCTGTACCAAAATTTAAATTTTATTTCACAGAATATTGCTAGCGAGCGTCAGCAAGTGAAAGCGGGTTAGAAGACCGCAGGATACGTTGTTTTCTGTTTTTATTACAGCTAAATGGGAAGTGGGACATGTGTTCTAGAACCTTGTAATTTCTATGACGTTTATATTTTCTTCTCGCTTATTACAAAGCTAAGGCATTACTGCCGCATCGCCGGACCAGTATTAGAATCGAAAAAAAGTACCAAAATGTACTGTATACGGATATATTTCGTTGGACTACATTAACTTACATTAGATTACCTCACATTAGGATAAGGGCATAAAAAACTACAGTGCAAAAAACACAAACCAACTTGTGCTAGGTGGCCACTAAGTGCACGAATGCTATCTAACCGAGCCAAGGTAGGGCGGAGCTAGCGGACCAGCGCGGTAGTGCCCCCGAAGGGAGCAGGCGCGTCAGCGACGATGTGTACACGCGTAAGCGAGGGTACTGAAAACATCTGGTTTCCGCAATCATATACATTTCAATAGCACTTGCCATACTCCTCTTCGCGCCACTACATCATAACAACTATATCTCTCCGCGAAATGGTCCATCCGCCTCCACATACAGTGTCGCTTACAACATCAAAAATAACCAATTTCTTCATTTTTACTATTCCCCTTACATGACTTTCACTCATTCTTGCTCATAAACAAACAAACAAACAAACAAAAAAAAAAAAAAAAAAATTAACTGACCCGGCAAATTTTCTAAAACTGTTCCGGTGATACACCAGTTAACCCCAAAGCTAAATAAGCTCCATTTCGTGGGAACAATCACATACAAAATTATTATGAATACTTGACTAATTTCAGTAAACTGTGAGATCAACTAAGCTTATATATTAGTTTCATTAGATCATGGTCCCTTGTACGAAGGTACTGAATGTTTAAACTTAGGTCAAGCTTCAGTACTGCTGAATGGGCTGACTGGTAAATAATTTGTGAACTACTGGTACATCATTTGAGGAATTAGTTGACCTCTGACCGAGTCTGATCGGGTTAGATCACTTCTTGAGGTCAAAACCGAGCACTCAATCCAATCAGCGCCCCACCTTTACTTAGTTTTAAATAGGGACTTTGTTTACTCCACTTTAATTTAACCTAAATATATTTAAAAAAATGAACTGGTTCAAACAAAATATCGGATTTAAAAAGAAAATGGTTTCTGCAAAACCTGTTATTTATGTGCTTTGAAGTTTGACATCACCATCATGAATTAAATTAAAAGTGCAAAGGTGGTGTCACTTAGTGTAACACAAAGAGAAAGGCCTTCTGTAATAATTTGAAAGCGACAGAAGCACACTTAAAAAGCATTAAATCGTAACCTATCGTGTTTTCTTTTTGCTACACATACCTAAACTAGCCTATATAACCATACTTTCGCTCGCTGTCGCTTGTTCAGCATTAATTAGTAAAAATTAAGGGTGAATTATTATTAAAATTCTTGATCCCATCTGTACTGTTTGTAGAAAGTAATAAGGGCACAAAGTATAACAATTAAGGGGTTAAATTCCAAAGTTGGACGTCCGTTTTCAGCAAAATTTTGAAACTTGCACGGAAGATACGTATAATTTGATCGTTTGTGTGCTTGATAATATATAAAGATAATACAACAACACTCTCTCTATTTGTTATATATAATTGGTTATAAACATGGGACTACTAAGCGAGCGAAGAGAACTACCTCGCGCAAGGTAACCGAATAGTTGCATTGTGGGAAAGTAACGAGCATTCATAATATCAATATTGCGGGTAATATACCGAATCGCTGTACGGGATGTGAACTGACAGTGTTGAATTTCGTGAAGCTCCCGTCGAAGGGTACTTCTATTATAGATCCTAACGTAACCTAACCTAACCTACACTTTCTCCCAACTCGCGAAATTGAAAAATTATACATTTTAATAGCTTTTACGCAATTTTGGTAGAAAAGTATCGGACGTCCAACTTCGGAATAAATGCCCAATTAAGTAAAACTCAACGTAGAAATATCAACATAGGACCACTATGATCCTCAAGCATCGAATCGTTCTGCAAAAGCTTAAGCCTCTTCCAAATAGTACGAACTCTCATATTAATAATAACCTTTCTCTTAACTTTTCACACAAACATCTTACAAGAAGTCTTAAATCATTATTATACCTTATATAATTTCATCTGTACATTTTCGGGCTTAAGTTTAGATTTGCCCCTCCAGTTTCCAACCTACGAAAATGCAGTTAAAACATTAAAAATTGTTAGGTTAGGTTAGATTAGGTTACCTGGTAAGACTTTAGTTAGACTAGAACCGTGACTGAAACAGGTTCTAATATCGTAATTCCGAGTAAAAACGGGCTAGAAACTCTAAACTTACCCTCAATTGCGTGAACACATCGTGTCTCTATTTTGAAGTATTTTGATTTGGTGATAATAAAAATAATATTTTGGAAGCGTCATAAATGCTTAATAATACACTATTTCGTACAAGGGACTTTCGTTGCTTGTGCGCAATACAATTCAAATAAACATTTACAAATACATATCTTCAATTTACATATTGAAACTTACTGACTATCCACTTACCTTGAAATTTCATTATTAGGGTTTCTAAACCCCACTCTTTTAAGATATTTTCGTAATTCATATTAACTATAGAATCCATTATGGCGGCTACATGACAACTCGTAAAAGGCGGGATTTCGCATAGTTGCCATAACAAGAGTTTTATATTGTAATAGCCATTCTAACCATAATGCTATCGCTATTTTAGCAATACTAAATAATCTGGTTATATAAACAATATGCATGATATTATTAACCATACTAATATTAGCAATATTTTTTTCTTACCACAGCCATACTAAAAAAATAGGTGTTGTATAAATAACAAATCAGTATTTATACATCAACTATACTATAGTCAATATTAATTTACCAATTAGCAATACTCATCAACAATGCTTTTATTGTCAATTCAGCTATACCATTTTTTAGAGTGTGGGGGGCCAACTTCAGGCACGTTATTTACTGCCGTCTGTCGTCTGTTGTTGTGTAAGTCACAAATGGAATTAGCCAATAATAATAATAATAATAATAATAATAATAATAATAATAATAATAATAATAATAATAATAATAATAATAATAATAATAATAACAATAATAATAATAATACTTTCAACTTTGGGTAAGATCGGAAACAGTAAACCAAAGATACAAGATTCGATGCGACAAACCAACTTCGCAATCGGAAAGAAGGTCTTCCTTTGTCTTTCTTTAAGTATAAGTTAATAATACATTTTAAAACATACATTAAAATACGCAATTATATACGAGGGTGAGTTGATAAGTTCTCGGCCCGACCCAGAAGGACTTGAGCTGCAGGCATGAAAGTATGAGGCTATTCAACATAGTCCCCTCGAAGGTCAACACACTTGGCACTTCGATGCTGCAACTTCTCCAACCCCTCAAAAAAAAAAAAAAAAAAAAAAAAAAAAAAAAAAAGATTTTTCAAGGTCTGTAAAAAACTTATCCGCAGCTGTTATCACCTCTTCATTACTGTGAAATTTCTGTCCTTTCAGTGCTGTTTTGAGTTTTGCAAACAGATAATAATCAGGAGGGGCAAGATCTGGCAAGTGAGGTGGATAGTCAATGCACTGAAACCCTAGGTCTTTCAGAAAATTCATTGTTCTGCCAGCCTTGTGGATGGGAGCATTGTCCTGCAAGAACACGACACCTCGTGTCAACTTTCCCCGGCGCTTTTCTTTAATAGCGTCCTTTACCTTAATCAGCAGACTACAGTAATACTCCGCAGTTATGGGTTGGCCCTTTGGAAGGTAGTCTGAGAGCAAAACATCATCATTATCCCAGAATATTGAGGCAAGCACCTTCCCTGCGGACTTTTGTGTTTTGAATTTTTTTGGGCCTTGGAGATCCTGAGTGGCACCACTCGCATGACTGCTGTTTGGTTTCCGAATCAAAGTAATGCAACCACGTTTCATCCTGGGTAACAAGCCGATTCAAAAAATCGTCCTTGGAGTTCGCAAAATGCCGTAAAATCACCTGCGATGATCTCACACGTTCGCGTTTCTGATCCGCGTTCAAACATTTCGGAATCCATTTCGCAGAAAGCTTGCGCATGTCCAAGTGATTATGGATTATTGACCCAACACATTCTTTGGACATGTGCGCTTTGTCAGCTATCTCCTGAAGCGAAATCCGTCTGTTGCTCAAAATCAGGTCTTGAATCTGGTCCACTTTTTCCGGAGTTGACACTGACACTGGCCTACCATACCTGTCACCATCTTCTGTTGAAAATTCACCACGCTTGAAGTTCGCACACCATTTCTTCACAGTGGAGTATGAAGGGCATTGTCTACCCAATGTGTCTAGCATGCAACCATGGATTTCCTTGGGCGACTTCTGTTGGAGGAAGAACTTCATTATACCTAGCAACTCCTCCTTGGTGAATATGACATCTGGCTCCGCCATGGTTCATTCAATTACCTGTAAAATAAAAACCGTTCATGGTAGAATCGTGAAATTTGGTATTTAAACATATAAAAGACCAACATTTCACCATGACATCAATTACATCAGGGTAGTACATTCGGAAGGGGTTCGGGGCGATAACTTATCAGCCGATCCTCGTAGTATTTCGAAACTATGTACACGGGTGACGAATGCTAGTTTTGTTACCTACGTTTTTACACATAAAAGAACATTTCCAATGAAATGAAAGTCAGTAACCTTAGTTCTCGCATCCATACTAGAATAAAAAAAGACAAAGGAGAAAAAACAATATTTGCTAAGTATATGAATGTCAATGATTTGCAAATTCAGATCTATTTCTTTAAAAGGAGGTCGGAAGAGTTGTTCATGTTAGCTCAATGGTAAAGCGCGAGAGTGGTAATCGTAAGGTCGTGAGTTCAATTTCTGATTGGGGATGCTTTTGTCTGAAATGATCATTTAACATGGCTGTACAATATTTATTCTTAAAATATATTATAAAAAGTAACGTCGTAACATTGCGATAACATACGAAACTTACTCCATGTAAGCAGAATCTTTAATATCACTTCACTAAAGGGTGGGGGCTTAAGCCGGATGAGCCCCCTGGCTTTGCCACTGTCTGAAGTGTGACTATTCATTTCAGCGGAAACTATAGATTTGACACTAATATTGATCGTATTGGATTACTTTTATATATCACCTCATTCCCACTTGCTAGAGTGTTAATGGACGCTGAACGTCACTATTCTAGTGATCCCGGAAACTATGAATTTGACACTAATATTAATCTTATTTCATTGACACATTTCCGTGTTTCTATATCAACTAGGGCGCTAGGGGACTTTCCCCCCAATTGGACATAGACTGAACTTGAAATTTAATGGCATCAGGAGTGCCACAAATAAACTATTGGTTCGACACTAATATCCGTCGTTATCGAGTATTTTACGTCACCTTTTCCTCCTCATGGATGGAAACTTGGACTTAAACGGCATCTAGATATCACGATTCATCTCATCAATCCCGAAAGCTATGAATTCGAGACAAATGTCGGTCATCTTTATGTCATCCTCTCGCACTTTCTTCTAGTGTGGTAGGGGATATCACCCTTACAGTATTTTTTTCAGATAATATAACAAGTTCGGCTAAAATTGCTCCAGGCGTTCCAGGGTTATGCTGTAATATACATACATACAAACACAAACATATATACATTTATATATATATATATATATATATATATATATATATATATATATATATATATATATATATATATATAAGTGGTATTTAAGTTATAGTCTGCTAGAACGGTTTCACATTATAAGTTGTTGTCACTATAATAAAATATTTCAGTTGAGAAACGACAATATATAAAACTTTCTTTATTTTATACTACAGTTTACGCAGAAACCATATTTTCCTTTACAATTAAAATTAATGTATATTATTACATGGCAACGTACTTCTAAAATTCGCTTGAAACAAACTTATTTGGTATTCATGTGATAGTCTACGAAATAAATAATGAAAAATATTTATTTAAAATAAGTAAGTATCATTTTCATACAGAATCAAAAGTTGCTTATGGTACCTAATGTTAATAATATCTTTAAAATAAGTATTTCAAATGGATAGAGATTTATAATATACTGTAATATATGCCAAGTAGAAGCAACTATTGCACAGTTAAATTCATTTGAGCATAATTGTACAGTGGAGCTGCGAGAGACAGTTTCTCCGCAACGTAATGTGACGTATCAGTAGTCCATCGGTGGTGTACACGATGAAAGGCAAATGATTCCTACAACGAACGAGGTTCCCCCTGCGATACACTAGTGCCTAGACGGAAGCATAGAGTAATTATATAATATAAGAGTTCTCAATTGCTCTTTCCGCTAAATCTGTGGAGACCGTGGCACAACCACTCAAGGAAGTTGGTTACCACCAGGGGTGTAGCCAGCAAGTTTGTGTAGGGGGGCCCGTCGTTTTTGAGAGGGGGCAGGTACAATGTACAAAGCCAAAAAAATGTGTTGCTGCTAGTGTTTTTGAGGCCTGAAAGAAAGGAAAATTTTGGTTTCCTTCTGGAAAACTAAAAACACTATTTTAGCTTCTTCTTCTTCTTCTTCTTCTTCTTCTTCTTCTTATTATTATTATTATTATTATTATTATTATTATTATTATTATTATTATTATTATTATTATTATTA
This sequence comes from Thermobia domestica, assembly GCF_964235325.1. Taxonomy (NCBI): domain Eukaryota; kingdom Metazoa; phylum Arthropoda; class Insecta; order Zygentoma; family Lepismatidae; genus Thermobia; species Thermobia domestica. The sequence goes on along the minus strand of NC_137454.1, from coordinate 219,029,585 downwards.
TTATCCATAAATTATATTCAAGATAGTTTTTATTATGCTTAATCAAGAACTACTGCCCGGGACCAAACACTATACTTTTGTCCATAACTATAAAGGTAACCAAGAAAGTTCTGTACCTTTTCGTGGAGGTCTGTGTTCAATTGGACCTCACACCGTGAGTTGAATGCGACTGGAGATAAGGCAAACGTCAGTTGTTGTTGTGGGTATATCCAACATACTACCTGGATGTGGCAATTCAGACACACCGTGAACTTGCGTAAAGACAAAGGGAACATGGGATATCCACAAAGCGTCATAAGAGCATGTATGCTGAACGAGATCAAATGGAGGTCAAACGCCGCTGTAGCGGGACAGAAGATATGCCAGGCCTTTGGTGAGGACGCGGACATTGCAGCGATGGTTTAACAAGTTTAAGGACGATGACGAAACACCCGACAACACCACGTGCCAGAAGATCAACACATGTACAAAGAGGAACTGGGACTACAATTCAGTGTGTGGAGAAACCATTCGGCAGCACATCCATCAACTTGTGAAGCACTACAAGTTGGATCGATGGGTCTCTCATATTTTGACTCCGGGCCAGAAGGCAACGCGGCAGTCGCCTGTGTTTATTTACTGTTTCGGAGCCATTTCTGGACAGGGCATTGACATGTGATAAAAAAGTGTGTCCTATACGAGCTCCACGGCGCCGTCATCATTGGTTAGTATCCCATGAACCGATTTCAAAACAGCCGAAACCAACACTGTACCAGAAGAAGGTCCTTTTGTGTGTTTGGTGCATCGTGCATCGGGAACTGCTACCAGCTGGTCAGAGTATCAATGCAACTATGTAGTGTCAGCAGTTGAGCTGTGCTCAACAAAAACTCAAAACTCTGGAGCCATCGCTTCTGAATTGCAAATGAGTCCTCGTTTACGGGACAACGCTAAGTCCCACGTGGCTAAGATGACTCAGGACACCATTTTCCGCCTTGGATGGGAAACAATATTGCAACCACTATATTCCCCGTGTATTACACCGTCCGATTGTCACCTGTTCCATTCTTTGGACAATCACATTAGAGGACGCCAGTTCAAATCCCTAGTAAAAGTCCAAAATGCATCTGATACTTTCTTCGTTTCACGGCCCACCAAGTTCTACCGCGATGGATTCCATGGCCTTCCAGAACGTTTTCAGAAGGTCGTCGACGCTGATTGAGACTGTTTTTGATCTTCCAGTTAGGTGACATATCGATGTTCGAAGGTGGTGGGTGAAAAAGCAACAAAACTTTTCTTGGTTAGCTTTATATTTAAATTTAAGACCTTGTATACAGAACCTATCTACACAAGATTGATTTTCTTTGAAATTTCACTTAATTTCTTTACGGTTTCCTGACAAATATATTTATTTATTATTCGTGACTAAGAAAACATAATTATTTTATTACACTGAGTAGAAATAAAAGAGAGAGCGAATGAAATACAAGTTGAATAAAAGCATTGTTTCTCACCAAATTTTCCATCCTCTATGTCTTTTAAAACACTTGTTAAAGCATATAAAAATATACTGTACTTACAAAGTTTAGTACTTTGTTTTATGGCTGTATTTGTAGTACCTTGTTAAAACGTTTGTCTTCAAACTGTCAAATATAAATCGCAGTAAATTGTGTAATCTGCTGTCACAAAAAAGTATCCTATTTTTTGATCGGTATAAGGAAGAGATACTATACTATTTTTCGATCAGTATGGAAAAACAATATTTCTCCATACTATTTTACCGTAAATTATTAATTGTCAATAAAGTTTGTTACTTTTAAATGAATGAGGCGAGATAATTTTACTATGATGTTTTAAAAGCTGGTCATTTGGGGGGGGGACAGGAAACCATTTGAGGGGGCCCGATGGCAACACCCCTGGTTACCACGAAGTACTAAAAGCAAGAACGAATCAAATCATTCAAAGCGCCTGAGTCTGATAGAATTAGCGAATTAGCTACTGCCAGTTGCAGACGATGCAGTTAGTTACAACTATAGCCGGTAGTGTCGCAGAATCACTTTCGTTGCATTGTGGGAAAAATAATTTCCATCAGTTATATAGGAAGTGATTCATCAGGGTAATCAGTGGACGGAAGGATCTCTTCAACGGTAGAGATAGTGTGGTGAATGTGTAAATATAAAAGCAATGAATAATCGATTGTTAGATTGTATTTGTTCCCGTATTCCTCCATCGCACGATTACAATGGGACATCTGCAATAATGTAGGAAGAGATTGCAAGTGATGATGCGAGTGGTATTCAGGGGTGAAAGTTGTACCATACTCTGTAGACTTGCAGATATTTGCGGAAATTTAGCATGTAAACACACTTACTATACATAACCACACCTTATATTCGGTTATTCGGACTAGAACAATACAACACATACTGCCGTCAATTCGGTGGTCGTTCTTTCTCAAAGAAACTAATCAGGTGTTGTCTTTTGGTCTCTTTGTTTCCTTCTACAATCTGCAGGACTTGTAGAAGCCTCCTTCGAATTGTTTCGTATGACATTTCTGGAATGACAAGGAAAAAACTGTCATTAGCCTAAATACTACTCGCAACAATATTACCTTACTCACATACAAATATGCCTTTCAAACCAGATCGGGCAAAGACGGGCAACTCTCGGTCTTTCTTTCTAACAGATAACAAACATCCCCTACTATCACATCCAGCATATAATAGAACTGAACTCGGTTGGACTCAAAACTCTACAGAAAATTCAATATCAAGTATACCAATTTTGGTTTTCGGTCTTTTTTTTTTTTTTTTTTTTTGTTTATCTACATATCGACTGGTATATGAAAGCATATTAGAGTTCTACGTATGTGTCACGAACGACGAATGGATAACAATGTTCTGTACAGTCATTGTTGGCGCCTAATAACAAAACATTATTTTGTTTTCACATCATGAACTTTACGTCCGCTACTGGGTTGGATACATAGCCTTCTCCTACGACTTTAATCTTTCACAATGGTACTAACTGTAGGCCCAACCTTTACGAACTGCATGAAATCCTACCTACAGTATTTCGGCACACCTTACGTCTTTCCTTATTAAATTTGTATGGTCTTTCATATATCTGATAATTTCGAATTTTGAGGCCAGGTTTGGAGGGTGTCTTTATCACTGTGCAATGTTACACTTTCTAAATTGACTGGGTTGTGGAAACTGAAAGACTGGTTGCAGAAATGTGTTACTTTGCTTGGTAACTATGTAGAAAATGACTAATCATATGTCTGCATTTGGCCCTTCTCCCTCGGCTCCTTCATAGTTAGGACAGAAACTTATTGACCGCTCCTCGTATGAAAGCATGTCTCGTCTCGAAAAGATGTGCTCGTCTCGTGTCGAATGGTTCTGTCTCGTATCGTTTACAAGACAGGCCGAGACGAGACACGAGAAATGTCTCGTTTCGTGGTAACACTAGGCCAACAAAAATTAACTTATGTCAAGTTGTTAAAATTACAACTGTTAACCAAGTTTGGTTTGGTTAACAGAGCACAGCACACAACACGACTACAACCTTCCAACAATGACTGCTTAGTTTCGACTAAACCAGTAACGAATATTACTACGACAGGAATATTTGTCAATACCGTCGGTACAGTCGAAAGGTAAATCTTCTCCACTTATTCTGAAATACTTTTTTCAGAACCTCTTGCGCCACTTCAACAAATAAGGAGGCCTATGTGACTTTCCGATTTCAAAAATGGCTTAGGTTCAAATAATATAAAACAATAATAAAAAAAACTAAATTTTATTGTGAAACCAGCATCCATTCAATACTCAGTACCGAAAAAGGCTCACAAATTTCTGTCTTTGTTCGAAACGAGAAAAACCATGAAACAATGGTTAGTTACTGATGCAATTGCCATTATGAGAACTTGTACTCCTATAACAGGATTTTTACATATAGACATCTCCACCAGCCTCCGGAATGAAATCTTCTGAAACACTGATCTCGATGAATGCTTTAACATTATACTTAGTCTGGAGCGCTATCAGAAAATAACTAAATTTCAATCGATTGAAAAATGGAAATGAAGGCTGTTTGTAAGCATCATTTAAAAAAATAGCTTTAGGTATTCCCTCTTCTTTGTAGGATAGTCCTCATTTGAAATAATAAACGCTGGCATACATTTCGAAAGCAAAAATTTATTCTGAATTAATAAATTTTTAAACAAATTCAAAAACTGTGTTTATATTTTCGAGACACGAGACGAGATGATACATCTCGTCTTGTCTCGTACCTCGCCTCAAGGAGTTCTGTCAAAGGGTTTACGAGACGAGAGACAACAATCATTAAGGTTCAAACTGTGACATTGTGTATCAGAGGCCATGGATCAACCGATCAGATTGCATCAATGATCTTAGACAATGACTTGTCCCTAAGGCTTGCTATAACGAAATATCTTAGGATTTATCTTCGGAAAAATGTTACGACATATTTCGTACGAAATACTATCCTTTTGTGCCACACACGTGAAGATTTTTCCTGTCTGACCTGATTACATGTTTAAGAAGTTCAACTTTTAATAATGCACTTTTCACGAAATATTAAATTCACAGGTGCAGCGGCCACATATTTGGATTTCTTGTGAAATGTTCTTTCAAAATTATATGACACATTTCTTCCGTAACTTCCACAAATTGGCGAGATCTAAAATAGGATAGCACCGGGATAACTACACCCATGTTTTTTTTTTCAATATCATGAGATAGTTCTATTTAATGAAAGTACAAAAATTCTATTTAATAAAAGTACAAAATTGGTGAATTCCTATGCTAACTATACTGCACATTCTACCGATATTGATACCAGGCACTATATTGTTATATTGTACACCTCTGAAAAGCATACTTTCTCTCACCTAATGTTGCTTAAATCGAAATTTTACGAATTTTCTTTCCGAAATAAAGCGTACTCTAAACAAGAGAAATCTCATAGGATGGTTCAGAACATAGGAAATGACATGCGATCTGAGGCCATACACGTTGAGATTTTGACCCTAGGAAAAATTGCAAGAGATTTCCTACGATTTATCCTTTAGTGTAGAGTGGCCTAAGTTTCAAAGTATTAAGACGGTTTATAAGGTCTAAATTCGCAACTTTAAAATTTAGGAATTTTTTACCAATGAAAGGACACAAGTGATACCATCTAAATTTACAAAATGTGTATACCCAAGTACTAAGGAACGAATTTTTATTTTTTGACAATTCCATTTTTTTTGGGGGGGGGGCAAATACCAAATACACACTTCCCGAAATTTAAGGTATCAGTGTCCAGTGAAAGACGATGGGACCCTATATTCATCCATATGATCATATGTTACAATAAAGCATTGCCTTAACACGTTCGGTAATGCTTTATCAAGGAGGTATAATAGGTGAAAAACTTTCGAAATTTGAATTTTTGATATTTTTACCCATAAAAGGGAACAAGCAGGATCAACCAAATTTACAAAAATACATATTTTGATCCTAGAGAACATTTACCAATATCTTTCTCTCTCTCTTTTAGCAATTTCCAAATTTAAGTGGTGAGCAATGTACTCTTCCCAAATTTTAAGATGAGTGTGGCAATGTAGCCATGTCTTGTGTGACCCCTATATTCAAATATATAACCATATAACGTGATAAAAGCTAGCAAAGAGGTTAATTAGATCAAAAACCTTTGAAATTTGAATTTTTAGCAGTTTTTATCCATGAAAGGGTACGAGATGGACTGCCCAAACTTATAAAGATACATATCCGGTCATACAGTGTTACATTGAATTTTTACATTTGGCAATTTCCAATATTTAAAGGAGGTGATCACATGTACCTTTCCTAAGATTTAGTGGTGGGCCAAGATTCCCCTTCTATAATCAAGATGGCATTGACCTCTACGACATGTCTCTCAGCCAATCAGCACCTAGTGAGCCATAAGCAGGACATACTGCAATGGAGAGATTGCCGTGCTGGAGATCGTCAGTTTTGTACTCGATCTCACTTTTGAAATAATTTCACTGCATTTACAATCTTGCTAGCCTGTTTGTGTGACATTCGATGCTTACTACTAAGCCGGCGCCGTCCATTACTAGTAAAACAAATATTAATATTCCAAGTCTAGTTACAGGAATAAGTTAAAATAATTACCACACTGAAATTCAGCACGCTATGATAGTACTATATGTAGGGTTGCCATATGTCCATATTTTGTACGGACTGTTTGTAGGCCTATTTTTGGGTCGGTGTCCATGTCCGTATCGTACAAAGCATGAAATCGGAAAATGTCCGTATTTGACAGCTTTTGGAGCTGCCCGAAAATTTCCGAGTCAGGAATCACTAAAACCTTGGGCGAAAAGAATTGTCTTTTCATCATATAACTTACATTTTAGTTACTATTAATAAAGTAGGTTATGTTTTTAACAAATGTATCATTTTTCCATTCCAGGGTTCTTTTGGTTAGATTTAATATACGTAATTTAATGACAAGATTTATTACATTTGTGTTAATGAAAGAAAATTGCAAAACATGTTTCCAATAGTGTTTTAAGAGTAGGGCTCGGGCCCCCCTCTGGCTCACGAAAATGAATACGTAATATAGCAAACCCCACGTAATTTAAATATCAGAAATACAAGACGTAATATAACAACCATGGAGATGGGCCCCTCCTAGAAAATTTTCTTCGGGAGCCCCTGTCTATCACGAAAGAAACAATGTAGAGAAAGGATTTTAAGTAAGATAGGTGTTCCAGCTTCTTTTGTCCAGAACTGTTGCTGGCTGCATTAATCTTCCGTCACTTGCCAATCGTTGACGATGATTGGCGACGTCTTCTTCGTGTTTGTTGTTTGATGTTTGTTTACAGCTAGCAGATGGTGTTGGGAGTACATGTAGAATTTTGCAGTATACCTAGTGATTGTCACGCTGGTGCCTAATGCTGCAACCATTGGTGTAGAGGTAAATGGCACAATCTAACAGCTGGCAACGAAAATATTTAAGGTTGTTATGGAACGAATCCTCAAGTGCCTTAGAAAGGACAAAATGCCACTAAATTGAACAATCTTACTTTTACTTTCATCTATTAAAGACTGGCTGTAATAGGTTCCAATGAGAAACGAGAGGACGGGACTTGCTACTGCGCATTCAAATTCCACCTGCCTTCCCAGCTGCTCCCGGGTCTAGATGAAATGCCCGCTCTTTGTATGGGGCATATAAGGTTTATGCATACTATTTGAAAGTAATGAAATGAGCGAAACAAATAACAAATAACGAGTGAAACAAATACCCTTTATGTTCTTCTGTTATGTGAGCCTGCTTAATTCTGTAATATCGGTTGCATACCAACAAGGTGTGCTTACTTTTAGATACAGCCACTCGGATCCCAATCCCAAGTTAAAAATGAAAAAGCAGCTTCGTACGCGATTAGATCTTGTGAAACTATCCTGTACAAAACTTGGTGCGTGTAGAAAAAGACACATACATTATTATTATTATTATTATTATTATTATTATTATTATTATTATTATTAGTAGTAGTAGTAGTAGTAGTAGTAGTAGTAGTAGTAGTAGTAGTAACATCAGTAGTAGTAGTCAGGGGCAGGTACTGGGGGTCCGGAACCCCAAATCCCTAATTTTCAGTAAATTTAGCCTAATTTCAGGGGTGATTTTACAAATTTTGATATAATTTATCCTTATATTGAATTTAGACCTCCCTGAAAATCTTTGGACTCCGAAATTAATTTCTGTGTACGTCTCTGGTAGTAGTAGTACTACTAGTAGCGCTCAATGGTAGTAACAGCGTACTTATATTTTTATTCAAGGTTAATTTTAAGACCAAAAAGATCAAGGTCTGAGATGGTGTGAAAACCTGAAAAATATACATAATCAAATATCAATATGTAATTATTTTTGTGCATTGTTTTGAGAAATAGATTGTTCAAATTATTATATTGCATTCTTCAGTGAACTTTAAAAACATATTCACAATCCAGGTAATCTATAATTATAAATAAATTTCCCAAGTCAATTTTCGCATGACGATGCTCAACTTTTGTTTCCACCCGGATATATGTGACGTCATTGCTTGCCAACTGTTAGAAGCTGACGAGCTTGTGCTGGGGAGAAGATAATTTGGGAGGTGTTAACATCTTTTTATCAGCAATATTATAGTTAGAAGGTTAGTTGTACATTAAAGGTGAAATTAATTCAGAAATACAGTTAGGATTGTCTTTCACACTACATAGAAGTACCTAACATGTGAGTGTCTGTGTGCAAGTCGACCATACGAGAGATTCAGCATGGTTGTTTTACATAAATTTTACAGTCGTTATAATTTTTATTATACATGTCCGGAGACCTCGTCCGAATTTGGTTCCATTATAGAACTGGTGTGATGCAAATAGGTTAGATAAAACAAACTAAAAAAAGCAATACAAGCAAATGAAACTGCCAGGACGGATGTAACGAAGTAGCTGAGTCATAGTAGTGTGTAATATGGTAAAACGTTTGTTTGACTCGTGCGTGTGTGAGAAATGCGCCTTGAAGGATTTAACATACGTAACAGCCAGGAATACTCACTTGATAAGAAAGCGAGTATTTTTTTCTTTCATACAAGTAACCGTTTTCATATACGAGGTGTCATTTCGTAGGACCTTTGCTCTTATCTATTGGTTTTAGTTTTCTGTGATTATATGGGGCTTTTCTCTGTGTATAAATGTTTTTGGTATTCCTGCAATGACTATGATGAAAGAAATGCACAAAAATTCATTATTGAATGTTACCGACATTCTAAAAATAACCCTACAAGTTGTCTGGTATATATCGCTTGTTTGATACAACATATACCGCTTATAAGTATAAACTTGTATGATCATTTTAGTTCATCACTGTGATTAGTGCATCAAAAAGTTCGTTACATAGGTCATTTCTGGTAGTTTATTTATATTCAGTCTGTTGTTCTAGTTTACGTAACCGTAGATGCTTCATGTGTTATGTGGTTCTTTCATTTGCGAAATTCACCCCTAGTAGCTTATGAAATATTTCTTTTGGGAATAGTTGCATTTTTAAGTGCACAATAACTTTAGGAGGCCTTAACCGTTATGAATACGGGCTGCAGACATATACATCAAAACGCGAGGTAATAGTATATATGAGAACCCCCTGATCTGCGTTTCTTCTGTGTTCTATTACCACTTCTACATGAAATACCATAAATTTTCTACGTAGTGCAATAGTAAGAAGTATCCATGTGCACAAGACATGCGATATGCATTAAATTCCACCACCCCCAAACAGTCTTAGATAAAGTACAAGGGCACTACACATGCAGATATAAGGTACAGGTACGTTCTTTTTTATTTTCGTATCAGTCGATAAGTAAATAAAAGTCGTTTTGTTACCTCCTTTGTAAGTTCGTACATACTCAATGAATAATCCCTAAAAGTATGAACGTCCTGCTCCTTCGGAAACTGATGCAGCTTCTTGTATACTACATCCGGGCAGAGCACTGGTTGGTAGGGCAGTTCGGGTGTTGCGTCCGTAGCGAACAAGTGATTCAATCTCTCTGAGTATGCGCATAAACGAAGATCAGGGAAACACATTGTGTTTCTATGTCTTAAATGTTGACTTAATACAGTGCATTCACGGAATTACTGCGAGTTGAAAAGTATTCACTTTACCTTAGGTTTTTGAACATTATAACAAATGTCACAGGAAAGATCCCTATGTATTTTGATTACTTATACATTCCTCTTCTGAAGCAACATTAGATATTTCTTCGTAAATTTTAAGAGTCGATAAAATAAAACAGCACCTTGTTCAGTTTGTTAATGAAAAAACTATATGACTTTAACATGCTGTTGTAATTTATAGTGGGTTGATAACTGCTTAACCAAGTAGGACAAGGAGTACTTATATTAGTTGTCAAGGAAAGTAAATTTTCACCCCGGAAGAAAGTGTATGCCTGCGTATCTAGTTCGCAAACTGGAAAGATGATTTATCTCATACGCTAAATACAAGGCAGTACCAAGCATACAGTGACTCACCACGTATGTGTATGCCGACGAATACTACTTGCCTAATTTTACAATTATTATACACTTGTACTTGTAGAACTGAATGTTCTCCCATTTAAGAAACGGAGAAAATAGCTCATGAAACCAGAGTAGCTCAGGTTAATATAGAACATTTTATACAAGAGAAGAAAAAAAATCTTTTACTCGACACCTAGAGGAACATGATAATGGAGGTGAAAATTCTAGAATAAATGTTAATGTTACTGCTTTTTTCTTTGGGGGGGGGGGGGGGCAGGAAGAATAATCCGTGTAGGGTAGATTTAGGGAATGTATCATGGATAATAGTATACCCTTAGCTATGTCTACGAATTTATCGGTTTGATTTTCGTCCTGTTTTATTTTAGCACTAAGGGATACGTCAAATCATCCATTTTTTTTCTTTTTCTTTCTTTTTCTTTTTTTTTTTTTTTTTTTTTTAAACCCACCATATCAACTTTTAATGAAACTTATGTCACTTGTTAGTAGTACAACGGTCATAACCTGTGTGAAGTTTTTCCTCCTCAGACCAAATAGTTTGGAGTTGGCAAAATATGTACTACATATGCCCATCTTCCGAGATTCTGCTTTGAGACTGCACTTTAAATTGAAAATATTATGGCTCAAGTTGTAAAAAGCATAGCTACTTAAATTTTCTCAGCAACAAAGTTAGTAGATTTTAGAAAAAAATATTTCAAGATAGATAGATTTCATCAACTCCTATCCTTGTTTTAAAAACTAGGGTGAATTGATTTAAATCAAATTCCGAAATAAATTAATTTAAAGTGAAATAAGTAAAATCCCGTTTCTGTTCTGTTATTTCGATTATGGAATATAATAAATCATAATGCAATGAGACTCAAATGTATGTACAGCACGGGTTAAGTTCCAAAGTTGGACGTCCATTTCCAGAAAAATTTATAAAATTTACAGGGGAAATATGGATAACTTGATCGTTTGTGTTCCCGATAATATATAAGAATCTCGAGAAATCTCTCTATTTGTTATAAACATGGGACTATTCGGCAAGCGGAGGAAACTACTTAGCGCAAGGTAACGGATATTACATTAAGTGAAACAGTTGCAAACATCATATCCCGTTGGTTGCAGCATTAAGAGCTGCCCGTGGGGGTGTAAAAAAAAGACTAAAGTGTCATAAAGATTGTAGTGTTAACAATTTTCTTCATTTACTTTCAATAATTTACCTACCGTTTAGCGATAAACTTTGCACAAAGCGTGTGATGATAAAAAAAATATGCATTAAATCTAATTTCTAGATTATAAGGTCCCTCAATGTATAAAAATCAGTGTTTTCATATCATGTTCATATATGTACTACAGTACCACAACTTGAACATTAGAGAACTATTAAAAGATGAGTTGAACAGTGTGACCAACGAGGTGTATAAAATAGGGCTGGAATTAACAATATAACAGTTTTTTTCAAAGTTTTTTTGTGACAGGCTGTATATGCGCTTTGAAACTAGTACGTATGGAATATATGGCGATAATACAGGAAAATAAATACAAATGAGGATTACTTATTTAAAAAAAATAAAAAAAAAAAAAAAAGTTGAGTAAAGCATCCACCTGGCAGTCGAGTATTTGTATTCTTTTTCCGCATCAGTTCAATGGTCAGATTTTTCTGTATTATTCTACCTTATATTTTGCTTTGTGCATTGCATTGTATTCAAAATCACGTGTATTTATTTCCTTTTTCTTTCAGAAAACAATGTTTCTGTGGGACTGGTTCACAGGTGTCTTAGGATATTTGGGTGAGTTGGTGTAACTAGAGTTGATTTAGAATACAAAGGGGAACGAGAATGTCTAAATTATATATACTTAAATGAGGGACATTTATGTTCAGTGTAGTTGGTTTCTAAACGTGATCTATTTTAACGTCGCGATAGTTTTAAAACATAAGATGGTTTTCTTTTCAACAATATTTTTAATTAGCCATAGCTACAAATTCTGAAGACAAGATGGTAAAAAAAGTGAGTCAGCCTCGTTTTTTTTTAATTAATTCGTTTCAGTACTATTTTAAAAGTGGTTATGTGGATCTGCCGTGTTTATTGCGTCTGTAAAGGTTTTCCTGAACGGTTTGTCATTTATAGTGTGACCTTTGTCAGCAGGTGAAGTCACTTACATGAAGATCAAATCTGTTGATGAAAAATTTTGTTCTTTAAATGCAACAGTTCTGAAATCGAAAATTGAATAATTGACCTCTTGGTAAAACTTGTAATTTTGTACTAAATAATTTTTTGGAGAAATCTCTTCCTTGAAAGACGATGGAAGTTTTATAGATCTTCCAAAAGCACGAACGATGTTTGTCTCCCATGTGTAAGGAATCTGCAAGAATTCTTTTCTACAAAAACAAGCCAACTTTTAAGAAGAGCTCAAGAGGTCAACTTTCAGTTACAGAACCGTTGCACCTAAAGAGCAAGACGTTTTCATAAAATGACTCGATCTTCACGTGAGTAACTTCACCTGTCAAGGAAGGTCACAATATAAGTGAATAAAACCGTTCAGGAAAACTCTTGGACGCAATAAATAAGATAAATCCATACTACCACATTTGAGATAATATTAAAAATGGATCAGTTTCATTGTATAAATGAACATTCATTTTTAACGTGGTGTTGAAACAGTACTATTTCAAGTAGAAAATAATACAGGAAGATCTTTGTTTTGTTGCTCATTACAGGTTGTTTCTGGTTTTAAATAATTAATATTTTTAGTTAAAGTGATGTCACGCAATTATATCTGCCTAGACTGTTGGAGATGTAATAACGATGTGCAACTGTCAACATCTTTGCTTTGAAACAGTTGCAAGCACGGAGGGTCAGAAAATAGTGAAAGAGTTAAAAAAAAAAAGTGAGATAAGAGAAAAAATCTCCTCAACTAATATTTTGGGATTCACTTCTAACTCCTTTTGTGTCTTTTATATGACACTGGATTATAGAGTTTGGTATTTTATATTTAACTGTGATCCTTGGTGAAATACCAGACACCTTTAGACTATTGCATTGAGGACATTCTGTAAGTCGTCTGTATTGGATTATGGAGGCTTTTTTAAATTTTGTACCATTTTCTTGTATAACATTATTAAATTAGTTGAAATGAAGTAAATATATTATTAAAAGTGCAAACATTAGGTTTCAGGTGTGTGTGTATTTCCACACTTGTTTACAAAGACAGTAGTTGCCCTTGTTCTGAATTTTGCGGTACACGTAACCCATGTGGGGAAAATACTGGGGATTATAACACAACTTTGGCTAGGATCACAATAATGTGAGAATACGTACACAGCACCAGTCCATTCTATAAACTTTACTACTAATGATAAATCATTGATTTAGTTGCATGTAACAGAAATAGCAAATTTTATTGTTCGACAGACGGACTCTCGTTGAGTATAAATATTAAGAATTTCGAGTAATTGTTTAAGGATATTAATTGATACATGTTTAAAATAAAATAGTTCAAGAAAAGATTCTGAAAAGTAAGATGGATTGCCAGTGAGTTGCCTCATCTGCCCTGGAAGATGTCTGGAAACACAAAACAGTGCAGTTGAAAGCTTATTAAGTGTTAGATGCAATAAATGAAGAAGTACATTTTACAAATTATAATAAGAATTTTAAATTAAACTCTTTCATTGTTAGAAGAATAAATCTTCTGTGAAGTTACAAAGAGAATGACAATAATGTAATTGTAATTGGGAGATGAGATACTGTCAGTGATCTTCAGCTTCTAATATTTTCTTTTTTATAAATTCTGGTCATTTAATAGCTGTGTGGACCAGTACACTTATACAGAAACATGGTCAGTATTTTTTAAATTACAAATAAAGGAAGGGATACAGAAACATTATTAATTATATAGAAATACTTGAAAACTTCAAAAGTCTTCTTAAGAGTAATAAAACTACATGTAAAAATTAACGCCTCTAAGGTAAATTATCTAAATTTTCTTCTGCATAGCAAACTTTACATCTGTAGATTCAAGACGTAATTTCGCTTTATGTGTAGCACTTGAAACACCTGCTTCTACTTCATCGTGAGCATTAGACTGTTTTTTTAAATTTATTTTGCATTAAGAATGGAAGGTCTATCATAGATATATTAGATGGCATTGCAATTATCTACATGATGAAACATATATTTTTTAAAGTTTCTAACCGATCCTTGAAAATCCTGTATCAATTACTCTTTGGTCAGTAATGAAACGATCGGCTTTCTGGACTGTTGTTAGTGCCGAAAAATATGATTCCATAAGCAGAAGATATGAAACAGTAAAGATTCTAACTAGAACACTGTTTGGGATTTGATCTTTGCCATTTTCTAAGTATTTAGTTGGTAAGATATTTGGAATAGTAATGACTTGTTGCTCACATTGTAAATTTATTTTTATGGTACAAGGGCTGGAGAAACGCAGAGGCCATTTTGCTTTTCTCGGATTAGAGAAGTCAGGAAAAACAACACTGATACAACAACTTTTGGATGAAAATTACATCTCTCCAATACCTTATAGTTGTAAGTGGAGTGCGAATACTGGAGTTTGAAACGTGTGTTACTTGCTTGGAAACTATACGAAAGTGGAGGAGATCTGTTCAACTAACATCCTCAAGACACTTAACACGCCCAATTTTTAACAAGAAATTGCACTAGTATGGCGTCCTTTTATTTTCTTTTTTCAGAATGAATTTTATAAATAATAAAAATTGCAAATTATGATTCTTCCTTTTCTCTCAATGTACCTTCTTGAGAAGTTGCATATAAATCAATATCAACAGGTTGATAGTCCTTTTGCTGGAAGTACTTTGTTTTGTGTACCTCAAACATCCCATTTTAAATGAATAAAGAGTTATGTGGGGAATAGTATGAAAGAGGAAATGAACCCTGTGTTTAATTTTCAAGAGTTGCAAATAGGATATGGTTTGCTTTGTGTCTAATAGCTATTTTTAAAGTTAAGAGTGGGCTAGAAAAGATAAAGTTGGTTGTAGCGTACGACTAGCTCGTACATAAGAGAACAGTTTGTTGCATATGAATACATGAAGCACGGCACCGCAGGGTGTGTAATTGAATGCTGGAAATTATTGTGTAATACTCGAAGAATGTGAAAATTCCTTTTGAGAATCAAGATACCAACCCTATCATCGGGGTTGTAAGTGTTAATAGGGCTAACTGGCCAACCATTGAAAAGCTAGTAGTTCGAGAAAGAGAGTGGATGGTGTTTATAAAATATTATCTTTCAACTTGTTTTTTTTATATAGTTTGTACTCATTTAATGTTTGTGAGGTGTCAAGATAGTAGCACATCTAAATATGTAAGCATAAACATTGAACATATTACTCTTTGACACTTGTTATTAATTGGTCTTCTACTTAACAGTGTTTCTGTACCAAATGTAATACGAATGAAAAAATCAGTCTGTTTGTAATACGGTGAAGTAGGTGACGAAAGAGTTGGCAATGAGGGGTGAGCGTAGGCCAACATATATATATACACACACACACACACTTAAAAAAAAAGATTTGGCAGGCATTCTGGGAGAAATAATGACCAGAAACACTTACTCTTCTGGTAGTTTTTCTTACGTCGATTTTAACCCACTAATTCCTGATCATTTTTTAAAATTACAATATTGTAGAAGACTTTGCTTTTTAAACGTATTTTACAGGCTGTTAAATATCATAGCTTACAATCGTATGTGGCACTTAATTTTTAGTTCACGTAGTATACTAGAAATTTTTGTAGCAGGACGCTGGGAATATCAGTCAGCTCCAGTGGACTTAGATGAGTTCATACCTAAATATTTTTTTTACTTTGGATCGTGATATCATTTTCTGCATAACATTGTTTTATGATGATTATTACAAGGATGAATAGTAAGTTTTTGCAATATTCTGGTACACAATATACGTGTATTTATTACAGTACAATGAAAACAGGTCAATATTAAAGATATAGCTCTTCGAGTTGGACTGTCTGCAGGTACCTTCCTGTCAGTTCTTCGATTGCACGACGATACCATCTTGTCTTTAGAGGCAGCGAAATCAGTCACTGCTATTTCCATCTCCTACTAGATGGTGGAGCATCATGATTTCAGGAAGTGCATGGACCAAAATAAGAACTAATAAGGAGTAACTATGCTGCCGGGTGTGGCATCAGTTCGAGGCCATTAAGTTCCTGATTTTTTGTTGCGTTTTTCGGGCCGAATGATGATGTGCGTTTTGTAATTGTAGTAGGACGTGCTTTCGGTACACCAACGCAAGATATTTTTGGCGTAGTGCTCCATACATCCGCTTCAACTCTTCGGAATAAAGGTCAGCATTGATGGTACGACGATTAGAAAGGAAATCAAAGTGAATTACACCTTCCTCGTAGTTCCTTTACATATAGAACATGACTTTATTCTCGAAGTGACCCTGTTTGACGACCGGTTCTGGAAGTTGGCCCTTGTTCAACGACTGTTTTTGCGCATTTGGATTTTGGAGAAACATCCACTTTTTATCGCAAGTGATAATCTGTTTCACGTTTCTATATCACGCGGATTTTGCAGCAGTTGTCGGCACACATCCGCTCCTTTGGGCCTGAGCTGAAGTCAACTCATGTGGCACAATGCGGCAGATTCGAATGTTTTTTTCTGGAGTTCGTTAAGGTGATACCTAGAGGAGGTTGTGCTGGTGGTTGTCGAAATTCCTGGAAATTCCAACTAGGACATGTCGAGTGCTGGTGGTTGGAATTTCCTCAATGACGTGTCATATGACCTCAGAATCTGTTACCCTGAGGAGACGTGACCTTGGTTGATATTTGAATTTTATTAACTTTCACTAAATTTCTGGAAACTGTTTGTGCTATGGTTCACTACACCTTTCCCTTTCGCATGACAAATGTTTTAGGTTGCAGCCGCAGCATTATGCCCGAGTTCGAACTCGTACAGTAAGTTCACGTATCAGTCGTTGTTGAGCTTTCATCACTGCCACTAAAAATTAACTGAAGATATTGACGGAGTGGCGGCCCCCATGTGAGATAGTCCAATTGCCACACTAGCTCTTCGGCCAGTTTGACCTTGTAATTACGGTCGATTATGGCTTGCTTATTGGGTGTGCAAGACTTGAGAGAGGAGAAAAATCAGTTATTTTGTGTTTCTATTCGTAGAGGGTTTTTATGTATTAGAATAACATACAGATTAAATATATGCTCAAAGGCGTATGCATGGACATCCGCAAGGAGTGGCAAGAAGGGCCGTGGCACTTCCGTGGAACTGAATCAATAATTTGAATTCTTTCCGAGCATGAGCCTTTATGCTAGAAGGCCATTAAAAAAAAGGAGGGAAAAAACTCCCTTATGTGAAAATTCTGTGGACACCCTTGAACAAGTGTATATATCAAAATCTTATATCGTACGTAACAGAACGTATTTAAAAGTGCGTAACGAAGTTTCTTCCAAAATACATTTCAAAACTTTTCAAAAATTGCTATGTTAAAAAACTATATATAGAGCGTATCAAAAGTCCGGAGCCATACGTCAACTCCATTGTAAGCAAAGAAATAATGGAGAGGAAAACTGCTGGAAATAGATCGTTTTTAATTTAAAATGCTAGAATTTTTCCAGTCGCACCAGCCTTTTGGACTCCATATTTGTATGAACACCCTATTTAAATGAAAAAGTAACGTTGCCAGGCCCTCACTATACCAATAATACAGCATTGTTGGGAAACTGATTCGAAGTGGTCTCAGTTCCTTCACATATCAATGCCATTCTTTCGTCCCCCTTACATTCCGTGCGAATAGCCTGGTGAACTGGAAATGTTGCGTTTTCATTAAAATAGGGCACCTTATCAGTGTGGAGACCAAACGGTTAATGGATTCGAAAAATTCCATCATTTTAGATTAAAAAACATCTATTTCCAACATTTTGTGTGTGTGTGTGTGTGTGTGTGTGTGTGTGTGTGTGTGTGTGTGTGTGTGTGTGTGTGTGTGTGTGTGTGTGTGTGTGAGAGAGAGAGAGAGAGAGAGAGAGAGAGAGAGTGACACTTTACGGAGTTAGCCCTGGACTTTTGATACACGCGGTATATGTTTACTTATTTTTAATTATAAGGTTTTTTTTTCTAATAACGTAAAACAATCACTTTACTTCTTTAACATGCAATGGCGAATATACCAAATACAAGATTGTATTAAAAATATCATTAATGGTTGACTATGCGTGTCATTTCAACATTTTTTTTTTTTTTTAACATGGTCTCATGAGTCAGAGGCAGATATTGATCATAAAGTAGAAAATTTTCTTTTTAATAAGATAGCAACAATAGGTTTTCATACGCTATGCTGCAAGCATTAGATGTAAGTGTACTGGTTTATAGAGTTTACGTATTTCGGTTAAGAATTAAATGCCCATATTTTGGTGGCTGGAAGGGAACTAGTTTAGCTACAGCAGAACAAAAAGACGAGGTGCAATATAGTGATTAAAGAAAAAAAAGTCTTAAAATATAATAATAATACATGGTTTGGCAATAATTATTTAAGTTCTTCATTGTGTGTGTACTCGATTTAGTTCTATTTTCGTTATCCTTTCATCCTGAAAGACACTTCAATGAGGCCAGTTAAAAATTTGAGACTCATATTTTTTCATTCCAGATAGCTAATTTTATTTCTTTTCTGTGGAGTGCAGTCACATGCATAAAGTTTTGATTTAGATTCTTGCGAGTTGAACGAAGTGTGTCATTTTGTTCCATTCATCTAATATTTTCAGTGTGACAGTATACTATGTTTTTGTCTTTGTATTGTTTTAAAAAATAAAAAGCTCTTCTTCTATTAATATAGATGTAGAAAATTGCATGTATTAACCCGTTGCATGATACGTTTTTATTTTCCACAGGACTATGGAAAAAATCGGGCAAACTGCTTTTCCTAGGACTGGATAATGCTGGTAAAACTACTCTCCTCCACATGCTTAAAGATGATCGTTTAGCTCAGCATGTGCCAACTTTGCATCCAAGTAAGAACTTGTTCGTTACCTAATAAACTAAATCTGTTTAAACTGTAAATTTAATACAATTAATTAATTGAAAGTAAAAAATAAAGAATAATATAGAACGAAGAATTAGTTTATTAATGGTTTTAGTTTAGACAACTATGGAGCGAGTTGGTAAAATTCCTGCATTTAGGATGATGTATCTGGCGGTTTACTTATAAAATTCGAGTATTTTAAATTAATTTCTTGTGTTACATATCGTTGCTGAGGTCTATTCTCTTCAGAGGATGTATGCAAGCTATTGTTATTATTATCATTTGTACTACAGTACATAAAGCACATGCGTAAATATTTTAAGAAGTAAAGTATTTACATTGATTCATGAGTCTAACTAGTGAGGCGGCACAAAATATAGTGTTTATGATTGTATTCGGAAATACGGATACGAATCCAGCGTTAGTACTTCTGACTAAAATCTTTTTCAGGTTTTGAAGGTTATTTTTTAATAGTTGAACATCTGGCGATTATGCACCGAGGCTAAGGAAGACTGTGATGATAATGAGATGGACGATGATTGTAGAATGACGAAAGTATGAGGAAACGGGAGAACCCCGAGAAAATCAACACAACACTTCGTTCGTTCTTCACAAAACCCATTTGGCGTGAGCTGGGATCGTACCAGGGACTCTATGCGCCAGAGGAAGTTTCAAAAAGTGATTACTGATTTCGTATCTTGAAACTTCAGAATGCTTCATTTCGTCATTCCTCAATCTGCAAACAAGCAAGCGAAGTTCATATGACATGCCTATTTATTAAATATATAATCTTTTAGAACGTATTTTGAGAATCTTATTTATTTGGTTTGCTAGTGGTAATATTTAGTAGAGAAAATGTGTGAAGTAGAATCTTTGTAGTAATATTGTCTTAAAGAAGCAATTGGCTGGATATCTGTTGACGTTCTGGTTGGTATCAAAGGTGTCCAAACTCATGAGGTCGGCGCTCACGAGTTCGGAACTCACGCTCACTCGACCTCAGTCTCACGAAGTGAGCGTGAGGTTAGGCTGGTTATGTGAGCGTGAGGTCAGACATGATGTGAGCGTGAGGTCGAGTGAGGTGAGGTTAGACTGATGTGAGCGTGAGGTTGTATCAAAGTAAGCACCTGGTTCTTCCAATAGCAGGGATAAGTATATTGTAATTCGAAAAGACTGTAGATTTTTTGTTCTCTACACAAAAGCTTCTTTTTCTCTATCTGAAGATAACACCTGCTGTGAAACGACCATAGGTAAGCAGGGAGTATCTTTGGTCCGCTACCTTTTTTTTTCATTGGCCAACTTGGGATAGAAGTTTTAGTTTCTTTGTCATCAGGTATTTCTTAGAAGCAGGTAGAAAATAATCATGGAATGTCTTGATCTTTTGTAAGGCACATTGGTGCCGCACAGTGGAGTGTTTGCCTCGAAATCCGGTCAAGAATATTTATCATTTAGCATCATAAAATAACCGATTAAATTAAATTGTTTTGTATTTACCTACATTTTTAAAGATACATTACCGCCATTTTTAAAGATACATTACCATATTATTTGGTTTGAATATTTTCCTTTGTCCCTTTAACTATAGTTTTCTCTTGTGATTTCGCTTCCCATTGTTTAATAGGGATTTTGTAGGCTAAGTCAGTGTTTTATTTATGAATTTTCTAGAGGGGAGGGAAATCTTGAATCGTGGGCTAGCAGTTAACCACATAAGAATTGCAGCCCTCCCCCGCCCTCAGCCGAGGAAAGCCCATCTTTCCAACTACTTGGGCGAAATTTCCCCCCGAATATACTATTCGCCCCCCCCCCAAACAGAGTGCTTAAATTCTTAGCGAGATTCCCCCTCCCCAATGATTTTCCACACTGGTTTGCATGTCGAATACATTGCAGGCTACATCACTTAGTAGCCCATGTCCATTCTTCCTAAACAGGATCAGTCTATACAGTATTTTGTTCTACCTTCCGTCATAATTTTATTCGTTCAAGCCACAGAGAATGCATTCATTCGCCTTCACAGTTGCCGTTGTTAAAAGGAAAATTATAGTATAATTAAAAGTGCGATTCTGTCATTTTGAAAGAAAATATGCCCTCCCCTCCAAAGAAAAGTCAAACGGGTGCAACCAACGCCCTAAAACCAGCCTGTGGGCACCCCTGCCTGCTCCAAATAGAAAATAGACTTTACATATTTTCTGGGCGAGTATTTGAGAGACATTATTACATCTTGATAAGTATATAGAATTTCATATACACCGACTATTAACTTGGAAATAAAATTGATATAGTTAGCAAGTAATTGTTTTTGTATAAATATAACTACGCAGAACAGCCATAAATAAATGTTTTGTATTACTAGGGTAAATGTGCCAGTCCTCAACCACTTAACTCATTTTTATAATCCTTAATCGTTGTTCAGAAAGCGAAACAACTTAAGAGGATGCAGCTAGCTCACATGTATTCCTAAAGCTATATTTTATCCAAAAAGGAAATAACTTGTACCATTTATGTAATATTAGTTGGACACACACCGATGATTGATTTATTTTCAGTTTCGATCCAGGGCCGGATTTAATGTTTTGCCGCCCCTAGGCCCAAAAGCGATTGGCACTCCCCTCCCCTCCCCTGTCGATGCACAAAATTTTAACAATACAAAATAATCGTATAGAAAAACTTATTTTATAAATATCTTCGTTTTTGTACAATTTTTAATGCGTTTTCACTTTGTATCCTGTAAAGAAAGATTTGAATTGTTACAAATACATTTTTTAAGTAAATTTACAGGGAATGATTAATTTGAGTTTTACAATACGAGCTAGTTCAATAATACAAGAAATTCGTTTTGAATTTTCGACTTACGTAATAGTTTTAATATTGAAACTACCGAGAGTATCTCTAAAATGCCCAGATTAACTGTTTGGACTGTTGAAATTTATCTAGATAGAGATTGGTAAGGTGGCAGATGTCAAGGGTCACATGCGAAAGAGAACTTACGGAAGGGGGCGAAGCGCATCATACAGACCGGCCTCTGTGCAAATGTTTACTGCAAGATAAGGTTAAAATTTCACTTAACTTCGACCAATGATTCAAGCCATAGATTTGCAAAATCAATTATTTCTTGGAGAGCTTCATTTTTACTTTATTATTATTATTATTATTATTATTATTATTATTGGACTTTGACATTTTTGGGAGCCGCGGTGGCTCAGTGGTAGTGTGTTCACCTCTGGTGCGTAGGGACCCGGGTTCGATCCCAGCCCCCGCCAAGTGAACCGTGTGTGTGGGTTTTCTCGGGGTTCTCCCGTTTCCTCTCATTTTCTTCATTCCACTATTTCATCATCACCGTCTCCTTTGGAATAACCGGCGTAACCGTTGGACGTAAAACTCAAAAGATTTCATTTAGAATGAAGGGTTACGAGAGATAACTATTCTTAGATGCCTAACCAGATTCCAAAACCTACTTCTCGCCAGTTCTTACCTTTTTTGCAATATGTATTGAATCCGCAAGTTGTAATGTACTTCTATCATTTCCGATTTCGGTTGAAAGATAAGGATGGTAACTAAAGGTATTCTTGGGATGTTTTATTAATTGAAAAAAAAAAAAACCTCTTATTTCTATTACAGTTTTTGCTTTATAGTTATCAACGTTAGAACCGGACGTGGTTGATTTCCGCTATTTTCAGTTTGAATAGAAGGTTAAGAGTGAATGTGAGAACTTTTCTTAGAAAACTAAATCGATTCTTAAAAATAAAACTCACTTTTTGTTTGTTTGTATAGTTTTTGATCTATGTAGATCAATACTGAGACTGAAAGTTGTAGTAAACTTACATCACTTCCGATTTTGGTACATTGTTAAAGATGGAGATGAAAGGTCTTCTTGGGACGCTGGATTCATTGCAAGAAACCATGTCTCGCTATATGTTACTGTTTTTGCTCTGTAGTAATCAATGTTAAACCGAAAATGGGTAAATCATCTTCATTAACGAACTATTCGAAATAATTATTTTAGCTATCGATCCTAGGAGACGGAATTCAATAATTCACCTGTGTTTAGTAGTTCGCGTATGAATCAAAAGTCATACGGGCGTACGAACTAATATTACAATATTGTAAATCCCACTTGGGTGATCTGATAAATCGACGTGTTTTTGTCATATTTGGTTGTATTAGGTAGTAATCCTGTGGAACAGAGAACGTTGAAGTATTGAAAGTCTAGGTCGTGTTACATGAATAGTTTCGTTATGTTGAGAAAGTGGTATCGGTATACCGTGATATTGAAAACAAAAAAACATCGAAAAATCCCGACATTTCAAACTATCGATCGATACATCGAAATATTGCAAGTCCTACCCACGACCCTGTGCACCAAAGGTGCGCGTACTAGCCAATAGGCTAGCGGGAAGAGCTGTGCCCAAACTCGCGAAATCGGCGCTCACGAGTTCGGAACTCACGCTCACTCGACCTCAACCTCACGAAGTTGAGCGTGAGGTTGAGTGAGTGAGGTCAGACTAGTGAGGTGAGCGTGAGGTTGAGTAAGTGTGAGGTCAGGCTGGTGATGTGAGCGTGAGGTCAGACCGGTGAGGTGAACGTGAGGTCAGACTGGTTATGAGCGTTTGGTTGAAATCAGTTTATGAACGTGAGGTTGAGAGAGGTTAGGTCAAAGTGGTTTACCTCTAGTCAGAGGCGGATTGGGAGTACAAGGGCCCACCCGAAAGATACTTAAGGGTCTTGATGAATACAGAGTGGGTCTGATGTCTGGACTGCCCTTTTAGGAATGAACCCTTAGTTGGAGATTTGGATGGCTAAATCCTCATAAAGATGTGTATGCTTATATATAACCAAGTATTATTTTTGCATTCTTTATTTTCTACAGTCTGAAACTCTTTGCAATGAATCGTGCATGTGCCTTTATAACAACGACTGTTTATATTGAAAGAAATTTGAATATGATACGATTCCATCTTCTAAATTATGAGGGATTTAATTTTCGTGAATAGTACATGCAAGTGAGTGAATAAATTATAATAAACTTAATTTTATTGCGTTATATTATAGTCTGTCTTTGTAGATTTGTTTACTGAGCAATCATCCAATTATGGAGGTGAGAAAAAAGAAATAACTTTTGAAAACAGAAAGTTCAGAGAAACGGTTTTAAAACATTTCTGATAAAGCACACTGAGTTTGATAAGAAATAATTTCATGTTGACTTCTTAAACACTAATTGAATTGGAACATTACATATATTAGCATTACAGCCTAAAATATTTTTTCTACTAACGGCAGTTAGGAATCATCCTACCAAAATCAAGAAAAACGGAACGAACAGCACGAACCTTCGATGTAAAAATTCGCATACTTATTGACTACACAGAGGTGATAATGCATTTGTCAGTCATGTTCTTGATGGTTTTGCAATTTTTACAAAATACGCGAGTAATGAAAGACATAAGATGATTTCCCAATTTCATTGATAATTTCTCGTTAGAGATTTTTTGCAGAACATCCCTTTCAATGGCCATAAGCATAAATGATTCCAGAATATGATTTGACAAAGAACGCGTACGAGTTTTAATTAATTTAAAATAACTGAATGCTCGCTCACACGATACTTGAGTAGCTGAAAGAATTATCAAATATTTGTATACAGTAAACAGTGTTTGGAAGGTGGAAACATGCACGTTTTCTTAGTAGCAACCTGTAGCAACACAAGTATCACTGCTTTCACGGAAGATTTTCGTTGCACATATTATAAGACTGGCCATCTGAAAAAGAGACAATGCATTCCTCAGGTTCACTTTCGCCCTTCGAGGCACTACATTCAGTGGAACTGTCGCATTCTGCAACATCTACGTCGGGTTCTATGTCAGTAGAGTCTTTATTATTTGCTTTATTACAGCAGTCTGGCAGTTATTAAAAAAAAATTAGCAAAATATAACAATTCAAATTTAAAATACATGCTTAACATTTTCCAGCTATCTACTGCAAAGCACCTTCTGGAATACCCTTACTTAGTAAATCAGTAAATCGGCGAGAATCAAGACAAGAAGCATCAAAGATTAAGTTTTTGTTGATTGTGAATCTATCATTTAATCTACCCTGGATTTCATCTAGCAAAGGTCGAAATATACCAACACGGAAACTAAAGACCCATATGACGTATGTAATCCATACATTTCCGTAGGATGAATTATTCCACGTAGACGCATAAATACAATTCAAATTACATTATTTTTAATGTCTCAATTAATAGCGTAACTAAGATCGCGTGCCCCCAACCTTTCGCAATGTTTCAAAATGAGCCCCGTCAATGTTCGTGCACTATTATTAGATATACCGAATTAGAAACCCTATCTTGCTATCCCCCTTCCTCTTTATCAACTCGAACTTTAAAAAAACTGTGATTACATCAGCAGTGGAGATCTCCTTCTACTCGAGTTTTGAAAACAAGTATAAATATAAAATAAAAATCATAAGTTAAAAAATAAAGATTTAAGCAAAGGGGTTTCCATTGGGGTTCACTATTTCCCGTGTACTTTATATATACGATGAAAAGAAATTTTCCCAATCTAATACCTTAATTCCAAAACATGAGAGCCTTCTCTCACACCACTACCAAAAGGGCAACCCACCCTTTGTTAGACTGGAGGTTGGTGGTTGTTGCCAGATGTCTGATGTCAATTGGTAGAAGAGATTTGACATAGCATTATTGTTGTAATTATTATTATTATTCAGGGGTGTCCACAGGCGGGTTTTAGGTGCTGGTTGCATCCATGAGATTATTATTTTATTTTTTGAAAGACAAAATATTTCATTGAAAATAGCACAATCAAGTTTTTACTATACCTTCGTGATGCCTTTAAGAACGTTACCTATCAAGAAGAACTTATGAATAGCATTTTAAAATAATTAATTGTCATAGCCAAGAATGCATTCTCTTTTAATTGAAAGAGCAAAATTGTGGAAGGAGGCATAAGCAAATCTAGATTGATTTTGTATAGATAGAAATTGGCACTGGCTCCTGTTATTTGGGATGCAAATTAGTATTGGTACTCTCTTTATTTTTCTCTTTTCTGGCGGGGGGGGGGGGGGAATCTTCTACTACTTATTTTGGGAGTAACGATAAATTTGGGGAATGATTGCGCCAAAGCACTTGGGGGATGGGTACCAATGTTGTTATTAGTATTAGTGACTGGAAGTTACTAAAAGTAACACTAAACTCCATGGGAAACAGCCTATGAATGTGTATGGCCAGCCAGCAACTTTTAGTGGGTGATGTCAGTACATGACTTCCATCGCCTTTATCTCTGGATCTCTAGACCAGGCTCACTATCTTTTAGTTTAAAAAAAAAAAAAAAAAAAAAGTTTCAAAATATGAAGTCAATAACGAAAATTGTGCCTGGAAATCGAAGCCAGAACCACGAAAATGATAAGCATGTGGAATAACCATTTTACTGTTACTAGTATTGACGCTACTACTTTTACTATTACTAACAATAATAATTATTATTATTTCAACATTAATATATGTATGATCAAAATGTAATAAACTCTTACCTTGTTTATGAGGTACCATCATCACTCTCATCTTCTGAAGAATCTGTTACTTGTACACAGATTTCAATCCTTTCATCAAAAATGGATTAAAAGTTTTCGTATTCTTGTTCAATGCTTTCTACATGTTTGATATAATTTATCCACTTTTCGGGCAGGACTCCTTAAGAAGCTGCATTATTTCTCCCAGTTTTTTTTTCCCTTAAATTTTAAGACGAAACCCTACCCTTCAGCTTTGACCACCGATGGAATTGGGAACACAATGGTAGGGTGCTAACGTAGTATATGCCCATATTTTGCAGCTAATTCGTCCACCGCATTTTTTTTTTTTCTTTCTTTCTTTCAGTCGGTAACAGAAGTGTCCTCTTTTATAAATTAACAGACAAATTCTGACCAAAGCATATATTAACTAATAAATAATAGCGTTACAGTTTCGGCAAGTAGAATGAGTGGTATTGAAGTCTTCTCTTCTATAACTTCAAGGAGAATGGGAACTATAGGAACAGGATTAGGAATAGGGATGTTATGCAAAGTCATATAATTAAGAATTTAACTTTTCTTCCCGGAAGAGGTTGGTTTTGGGTTGAGAACACCACTGTGATACGGGGCATTATCCATAACAATTACAGATGGTACCTCAAGGCGTAGTTTCTTCTCAAACCAATTCTCAAAGATACCTGCATTCATGCTACCATGGTAATCTGCTGAAGCATCAGCCTGTGCGCCCCGCGCAATGTAGAATAACAATTTGTATAATCTTTATTCCCAGGACTCGTTACACACAATTGTCCGAATCGTCTGTCCAGTTCTTCATCCAACGAGTTACTTTCAAACCACGTTTCATCGTGGTACAAATCTGGATAATCCTGAGCACGAAGATTATTGATACGATGCAGATATCAGTATCAACAGTTACATATGGTGATTCACTAAGAATACATTTTTTTTATTTTTTATTTTTTGTTTATTTTTATTTTTATTTATTTATTTATTTATTTATTTATTTTTTTTTTTTTTTACCGAGGATTTATATTTAAAACCCATACTTCGTAGCAGGCGATAAACTGTAGTGCGTTGGTATGGAAACTTGTAGTCGGTGTCAGCTGTCTTAAGTCTCATTGCCTCAATTAGCGCTTCCGTTGTGGGAGATTTGCCTTCCTTATAAAATCCAAAAACTTCGTCGCAACAAGTCACGAGTGAAATCTCCAATTTTGTCGAATTGAAGCTTTTGTTTTACAATTTTGTTTTTAGTTGTTGGTGTCGAATAGTTTTTTACATCAATTTTCCCATAAATTATTTTTATTGTACTAATGGTAACACCAGTAGCCTGCGTTAATAACTTATTTAAGTTTTTGGAACTTAAGACACCACCCGTTTGCTTACGCAACTTAGTTTTTCTCCCAACTACATTATTTTCTTTCGTCGGAGTTCTTGGCGAAGAAGGCCCGGGCTCCGGATTTTCATCCAAATATTGCTCATTACGAGTGTTATTGTTGAACCAAGGTCGGAAAAACGTTGACATTGTAGCGAATTATAACCGAACACACCAACACAAAGAGTGATTCAAGACTGAAAGAAATCTGGAGAAAAGAGGACATTTGGCAATCTCTTTTTCTGTTTCTAACCGAGGGTCGCCTCTTGTTTCCTTAGATTTATGACCAGTTGACAAGGGTCAGAGCCATGTGGGTGATCTGTGAATTCCTGGAACCAGGGTTCTCTTGATCTGAAACCTTGTATAATTACCACAGCTTTGCAATGTCTTCGTTACTCTTGGATAAGAACATGGAGAATATTCCACGAAAATCCTCCTACAGTAAGGAAACTGTGTTAGACAGGGAGTTAGAAACGCGAGTTGTGGCGTTGGAAAGAACCGGGTCCCCTGAACCCAGCCGTGATGTTAGAAATCAGTTCCGTGGCCCGAAACCCAGGAATTCGGGCCCCACATGTTTCGGCTCAGGTTCCTTCTATTCGATATTAAATATATTGCTTTATCCCTTACTGACATGCATCATTACAGTATTGTCTTGTAATATTCGGTTTAATAACATTCAGGCAGGATAATAAGGAAACGTACTTTTATGAGCAAAAAGCCTGGAGAATATGGCATGAACTTCTTTGGGGCCCGATTTCTTGGGCTTCGGGCTCCCAGGCCAGATTTATGACATCACCAGTATGCTCAGGGGAAACGGCCCTTTTCAATGCAACTACCCACGTCTAAATACTCCATGCATCATTGGTAAATACAGTAGAGGGACCCGACCCTATACTTTCAGGGCCCTATATCTGGGGAGATCAGGCCCCGGGCTCGATTTGTGGCATCACCGCTGTGCTCAGAGGACCACGACTTTTTCATTGCCACTTCCCACGTCCAAGAACTACATATTTCATTGGTGAATAGAAGGGAGCCAAGCTCGGAACTTCGGGGGCCGATTTCTGGGACTTCGAACCCGTTTTCTGACATCACCGCTTTGCTCAGGGGGCCATTATTTATCGCCACCACTAGCGTCCAACAACTCCATGTCTAATGTGGTTTCCTTACCGTAGGGGAATCAGCTCCATGCTCTTTATATGTTATTGATTGCACCATCACATTATTGAATACATAAATTATGGACGAAATTACATTTTTGAGACTTTTTTACTATCTTATTGATTTTTCAACAAATAAGGCTACGGGTAGGGCAGGGGCTCCCTTTCCCTAATGCCCTTCCTCCCTCGCTAGCACTGCAGGCTCTTTAGTTATGCCACTAGTTACTATAAACGAGAACGGAGTTTTGAATTAGTTATAACTAATCGAGCAATATGTTAAGTGATTTTGCAAGGGGCAGGGCCTACCCGGAAATTTCCGGATATCCGGCCGGCCCAGTCCGCCTCTGCTTCTGGTTGGTATTATTGGTTTCGTGCACAACCAATTTTACGAAATTCGTTCTGAAAACAAAAGGATAAAATAGCATGGATATTATAAGATTAGTGGGAGCAAAGGAGAATAGCGTTGCAACTGATGCATCCATTAAAACCCCAGTCAATCAGTTCTATATGTTGTAATATACATGTTTCGGACTTAAGCAGTTATTGAGAGAGAGAGTGTTGTATTGTCTAAGTGAATACTGAAGAATGTTCTAATGCATATAAAGATTGAGAATATTTTGTAACAAGATAAAACCTAAATTAGATTCTTTTTCTAACGTACCTAAGTCGAAACTCATTCCAAAGGTGATATAGCTCCACTACCGCAATTTTAAGCTAGCATGTTCAAACAAGCAAATATATGCTTTCGTAGTATTTTTAAGATGTGTCCCATGCCTTAAAAGCAAAGAGTGTGTCAGTAGTTGTAGTTTTGTAATTAGGAGACAAAGCATAAAGAAAAAAGGAAAAGGCAAGAAAACGCAGATATTCAATCGAGGTGAAAGTGGGAAGAGTTGAGGGCAGGATTAGGATTTTATTTTCATTAGTTTATAATTAAGTAATAATTTATAAGGTATTATCTCTATTTAATACTTTTCATATTTCTTCCATTTCAGCATCTGAAGAATTATCAATAGGAAATATGAGGTTCACAACTTTTGATTTAGGTGGCCATCATCAAGGTATGTGTTGTGTGTTGTCGTCATATATATTTCGAGCTACCTGTTTCGCTTTAGAGATGAGAATTATTTAAATTGAAATTACAGTGTCAGAACATTCGAAATAAGACATAGAATCGAACATTAATTTTTACTAGTATTTCTCAAATCCATACAACCATTTCAGTTATGATTCGTGTAAGTAATTTGGATTTTCGTATATAAAGACTAAGTGCTGCTTGCCTTATTTTAGATTAAAAGGAAAAGATAGATATTTACGGTATTTTCATTCAGTCTGTGAGAGATCCCTGTAATAGATGTGGAAATTAAAACTAAGTTGAACGTTGAAGTAAATAATAGTTTACCAAAAAAATTAGCTCCGTGTTCAAGTTTTCAGTGTTCAAGAGAGTTTTGTACTTAAAGATTTGACTAAGGCAGATAACTAACCCGTTTTTATGAATATTAAAACTTACTGGTCAGTGCCTGAAGAATTAAATTTTCTTCCGACGGTTAATTTCGAGAATATGAGGTGTCAAATTAACAACTACATATTCTGAAAGCGTTGGTATACTAATAGGGTATTGTAAGTTCAGCACAAAAATCGTCATATGAATTTTCATCCGCTATCTGAAACTCACGCATAGAAATCTGTATTTAAAAACTTAATGGCATAATGGTGATGGTATTAAAACACAACTCACTATATTCAAAATTTACGTATTGGACATATTGTATACTGTGTCATGTCGAACTGCAAGATATGCACTAGTACAGTGTTGTGCATTTTTGTAGGTGCAGGTCTAAAAAGAGGTAAGTACGAAATCTCATTGGGAAAAGGAAACAATGAAGCTTCTATTATTTTATATACGTTAAAATTGTTATTAATAAAATCCCACTCCTTACCTAAGTTCAATGAAAGATTTTTGGTTGCTACATAAGACGATTTGAATACGTTTGTTTCAGCGGCAAGTCTCTCTTCACGTTAGCATAAATACCTTTCATTTTGTGTTTAGAAATATTTCTTTTTGTCATAAGTAAGTAAATCATCACATTCACATTTAACCTGAGTTCATCAATAAATAACACACATCCAGTAGGAATAGTGAAATTTTCGAAACTAATCGTGCGGAGAAATTATATTTCTCAGGTACTTACGTGTAAGTTTTAACATTTGTTAATATGTGCCTATTGCACTATATTATTATGTTGAATTTTGATAGAATAGTGCTCAGGAAATTGTCTCACTCGTGCGAGTAGGTCTTGTGTGCTCCCTGAGGGGAAATAATGGTTAATACATCCAATGAAATGCAGTACAATATAGAATTCCTTAAGCTTGCCATATTCTGAACTGACAGTGAGAAAAATCCACATATTACAAACTTAATTTTAAACATTCGGTCCCCAGGCTTTAATAATTATGTAGGAAGTTGAATTAACAATCTTCAGAAGTAAAAATACAAGATACATGAAACATAATCTAGCCTTTAACAATAGTGATATTTCGTTTAGGTTCCGTTTGGGCAAATACAATTAAAAAAAAAAAAAAGTTATTTTGTATATTATAAACTTGCTTGCTGTTCGGCGGAAAATTACGAATTGATATACATGCCGTTCATTTGTGGTTGTCAGATTCATGTGTGGCTGTGAAAAGTAAAATAATAAGAATTATGATTTAAATAGATCTCAAGATCTAGAATAAGAAGTTAGTCAGGATGGTATTATTTAGATTAAAGGCAAGGTAATTATGAAGTAAGATCAGAATATAGTGTAAAAGCCACTAAAGAAAGAGTATCAAATAAGTTTTGATCACAAAGTAGTGTATATGTTAAAACAACAACATTTTAAGAGAGCATAGAACTTCCATATATCGCTTATAAGATTCTGACTATTAGATTTTGATAACTCACATTTTTAAAAGTAATACTTGTCGATAAGTACTTGTAAGATTGTGTGTTCAATCGTCATATCCTATCATTAAGTATTATTAGCGGAGAAATGGAACTCTAGTAATTTTCGGAAAATATACCGGAGTTACACAAAATTGTA
Source organism: Thermobia domestica (assembly GCF_964235325.1). NCBI lineage: Eukaryota > Metazoa > Arthropoda > Insecta > Zygentoma > Lepismatidae > Thermobia > Thermobia domestica. The sequence continues at coordinate 218,997,369 of NC_137454.1, read as the reverse complement.
TTAGTATCAAAGGAGCAGACATTGTAGAGAATACAAAAGTAAGAACATTTATTTATTTAATTCATTCTCTATATGCTGCCAGACTAAACTAAGGAAATAGTGGTATCATCTTCGTAATCAATTCAACCATTGTTCTTCGTTCACTGTGTGGAGTGAACTTCAAATAGTTTGTAGTGTATGAAGGTAGTACTAAATTAGCAATGGTATAAACGAAAGGTAGAGGAATTTTATTACTGCAAAGACTTGATTAAAGCTTGTTCATTAAATATTGACTTGGACTACCGTGATACAACTTACTATTCGTTATGCTGCGTTAGTTTAGTTTCTAAAGTTGTTGAGCCATTAAACTTTCTGAAATTGATAAATATATTTCATTCAGTAAGCATGTTTCAGATTAAGTAAAGCATCTTCATTTGATAGTAAAAATTTATCTTCTATGTACATAGAACTGTAACTGAAATTACTTTTCATAGTAGTTTTTGTTAACAGTGAGATATCAATTTATTTGATACGAAATTCGTGCTTTTCACTTCACTTTTTTTATAATATTTTTCCAGCACGACGTGTTTGGAAGGATTACTTCCCAGCAGTGGATGCAATTGTGTTCCTTATCGACGCGTGTGATCGTAACCGATTTGTTGAAAGTAAAGCTGAGCTGGATTCCCTGTTGACAGATGAACAACTGAGCAACTGCCCGGTGCTAATTCTTGGTAACAAAATAGATCGTCCAGGGGCAGCATCAGAAGATGAACTTCGAAATGTTTTTGCTTTATATGGACAGACTACTGGCAAGGTATTGATTTTAAGTCTTGAAAGCCTAGCAAAATTAGTAGCATTTTTGTTTGTTTATTTTAATGACATTTACTTCTCAAGACAGATATTCCTTGTTAACATGCATGCAAACGGAAGACAAAGATCATATTAGTACTATCATCTTGGCGTAATAACTGCGTAGTAATGCTAAGATTATAATAACTACATGAAATACATTGATTCAGGTTTTTTCCTTTTTTTTTTTTTTTTTTTTCTGTGCTTCATGGTACTTTGCAAGTATTAGATCATTACTAAGCCAAGATGGGAGTTTCACTATTCTTCGATCATTTTGGAGACTAGAAAACGAAATAATGATTTTATGGAATGACACCAGCGTGTGAATGAATACTGCGTGGCATGGGATCTGTTCCTGATGAGGGCACAGAATTTCCGGTGTTCACCCAATATCATGAGGCAGTCACTTAAGGAACTACTTGAATTCAGAAAGTCATTCCAGAGCCGATGCCTAATCGCGCATTACCTTGTTGTATGCTCATCTAACTAACTTTCATGGGATGTGGCACACTACTATTCAGTTAATAGCCTGCGTAAAGATACGACAAAATAAAATAATGGTATACTTACAAATCACTTACTTTCCCGGTTGTTATCAATTACCACATTTTCCTTTTTTTCTTCTGAAGTAGAATTGATTTTTGAGAATGTACGCTGATTCTGGTCTGCTAGTATGGCATTTTAACCATCCCGGATTCACACTGAAATTCTGTAATTGATCTTCCTTACTTTCCCTGAATTTTTACGATTAAGTAAGTTAATTTCTCGTGATCCGGGATACCCTGAACTATCATTTATAGTTAGGTTTAGGGGGAAAAAAATGAAAAATCAGTCTCCATTATCCCCATGACCGTCCAACGCTTTCTATTCTTATTTCTTAAATACAGTATAAGCTTAATTTCTCACTGTAAATGCTTATTACGAGTCAGACTGCCTGTATTTGGAATACAATAAAACTAGTACCAAGTAATTAACTACATTAACCGTATCTTTAATATCTAACCATTCTGAATACACTCTTTTTAACATAAAACAAGTAAACATATATCATAATTCGACCTACCTATTTGATCTATAACCAACAATCCAGACTTGTTTTTTCTTTTGTACCATTTGAATTTTTGATTTATTAATACCGTTCAGCCCTTCTTAAGCTTATTTCTAGAAAGATAACTTCCTTTTTCTGAGCTGCTTCTTACTATCATCTGTTTGAATCTGTCTTGAATGCTTGAGGTGTTCTTGATATCTTCAGTGAGCGGCTAGAAAATAAAAAGTTCTGACTCTTCTGTGGAAGAAGGTAGATTTGCCTGAGTTCCAAGATCAGAATAAGCCCTGCATTTTTGTATATAGAGAGTGAATAGTCATTCGGTCAGTATAATAATATGGTAAAAATGACGATTTTTTTTTTTCAGTTAATCTGGCATAAGAAAGATAAGTAAGTTGTTATCGATACATTCAAGAGGTACTTACTTATTCTACATGAACATTATTCTACAAGGCCCTGAATCATTTAGGAATAGACAAATACAATATAAAAGAGGTACTGAAACCAAATGGGCATATGGGTTCAAGTTTGTAAATAAAAATTAAAAACAGTTTCGTTTAATACATTAACTATCGTGTAGTGTGAGTAGCTAATTGCTCTCAAAGGAAATAAAGCTACGGAAGAATTTTTCCCTCTCTTCGTATTTTTATACTTGCGAGAGAAGAAAATATCGTGAAGAAAATCGTGAAGAAAATCGAATTCGAGATTTCAAGTGATTTTTCGCTGTCTGTCCATCTATTCGTTTTGATGCATACTATTCTGATTTTCACGAAGCTTTGCACTCTTTGTAAACAATGCAGAAATGTTGCCAATTAATTAAACAAAAAAAAGTTATATGTAATTTTGTGCTAAGAAATGAATAAATAAACTGAAGTGGGAAAACAGATTAAAAATGAAATGCCATGGGCTTGTGATAGGAGAATCAGGAACCATTTTCTGTAGTTTGCAGTGGCATACGCACTGCTCTCCTGAATCTTCGAACTACTATGTAAACGCAGACACGCACCAGGAGGAAGAAGGGCAGAACGTTAAATTTCTTCTACCAGAGTAAATTACAACTAAAACCTTACTATCCCAACTCCTAAAGTTTCCTCTAGATGAAAATTATCTAAAATAGTGGAATTCAGAGCTACTATTACATGATGACTTAGTGACCCTACTAGCAGATCTATGGTTGGATGGATGGATTAAAGTTTATCATCCCCTTCAACAACAAGGCTCTATGAGAGGTGGACCTACATCCTAACGAGCGATCCGAACTACATGAACTCCCTCCGGAAATTGAACGCGGGTCTCCCGTCCAATGATGCGTACGCAAATCACATACCCACAAAGGAGTTAATTATCGGATCTAGAAACATGTGCAATTGTACTCACCACTTCTATTCAAAATTGAGCTCTTGGGGAGCCGCGGTGGCTCAGTGGTAGAACGTTCACCTCTGGCCCACAGAGTCCCTGGTTCGATCCCAGCTTGTGCCAAGTGAACTTTGTGGTGGACAAACACCGTGTGCGTGAGTTTTCTCCGGGTTCTTCAGTTTCCTCCCACTTTCTTCATTCCACCATTTCATTCATTTTTTCATCATCACCGTCTCCTTTAGCCCTGCCGGCATAATCGTGGGACGTAAAACTCAAAAAGATTTCATTTCATTTGATTTCATAATTGAGCTCCTTGAATGTTTGCATTAGAGGCGAGCGAGTGTTTGAAACAAGCAATTGTTCATTCTTCAAGAACTTGAAAACTGCTGAGTTTACTTATTTATTGAATCGAGAATTTATTATTTTCTTTCCTTTGTTTTATGTAATAAAATACCTACAAAATATATTTTGAATCCTCGTGTCTTATCCTTTCATTTGATATGTAACCGAAAAGTTACGCCATAAACAAATTTCAGTCATGAGATTATGCAGACTAACTTTTTTAGATTCTACATAGGAATAAAGACACATTATTTAACATGCATATAGTGCCTTCTCTTAATTTCGCTGCAGCCAGAATAAAAAATAGGACTCAAAAGTTATGAACATTCCTATTAAAAATTATAAAATCCTTAAATGTTGAAGATTTCTTTGTATATTTTGTCAATTCTGGCACCAAATATTCAGTTTTTGTATCTCTTAAATGGTCATAATATAATATAATCGGATCGCATTTTAAAAAGGCGATATACAAATTATAACTAAAAAAATATCCTCATATTACTTCGTAATGAATCAATAAATATTATCCTTTTTAACTTTTCTCTATCCCTCCCTCCCTCCCTCTCTCTCTCTCTCTCTCTCTCTCTCTGTTTTTCTTGTTTTAATTGACTATTTCCTCATCTATTATGAAAGGTCAAACTATGATCTGAAATACTATAAGGAACTTAATATCTTCAATAAGAACAGCCAGTACATTTGATTTCTTTTTCTTAGCCCATTTTCATGAAATGACACAACTGTTTGACAACGATTCTTTGTGAAAAACTGAAAAATAACTATAAGTTAGCAACACTGAAAATGAGACTAATAACAGTTGATTCTTCCATAAGCAAATAGTACTCAACAAATGCAATATATTATGGTGATTAATGTATTGTTAAGGCATAGTAAGAACATTTAGGATCCGACTCAAAGTGTGTATCTATATGGTATCGAAATCTATATGGGATCGAGTTATTCTGTTAAACATAAACAAGGCAAACCCGTAAGTGCAGAAGAAAAGCAAATAGTTTATCAAACGATATCAACGTTGTTCAATTCACTTGAAGAAAATTAAGACTTTAAGTAGCTAATTTTCATGTTCTCATAAAATAGTATATATACATTATTTATTTACTTACTTTGTAGTACTGAAGTTACTATTTGTATGTTCGCATGCTATAGTAAGAAAGCACATCAGGAAATTGAACTTAAGGAGGAAAAGTACCATCTGTTTTCATGGATATGCGGCGTAATGATTTAGGTAATAGATGAAAAAGAAATAATCTCCCATGATGATAAATATGCTTGCTGTTACAATTTGGACAAAAATAACAATGTTCAGTTGTTCTTAAAGGAGGGAGGATTATATAGTATTGAGTATTTTGCCCCATATCGCTGCAATTGTGTGAGAGTGAGACGAGTTATGCACATCGCAGTGGCAGAAATATATGCACGTGCTGCAGCAGAAATATTGCGGGAAACAGACCAAACAATTTCCTCTTCACCAATGAGCAAATAGTCTTGCGCGCAGTGATATAACGTCGAGTTACGTGGTTTGTTTTTAAAGGGTGCAAAGGACTGTGAAAAACGCTTTAGCTTAGAAGCCGTATCACATTCAACGTATTGAGACCAAATTTTAAACTTTTTTTTTCTTTCTTTTTAATCTTCTTCCTATTTCCAAGAGTAATGGTAGTTTACTTAAGGGTGAAAATAAAATATTTTCTTGAAAGCGACACGATTTTGTTCATTTTCCTTAAATCGGCATTCCATTAACAACCATATATTATTATATAACTAGTTTCTCGGAGAAAAACCCAAAAGGGATAGTTTACTCTTGGGAGTGAGATTTTCCTGAATGATTTTGCGGATAACGCCTCAGGCAGTTCTCTTAATACGTCGTAAATAAATGTTACTTTAAGAAATCTACCGTATAGCAGAAACCATTCTCTATTAGAAAATTCAGAAGAGGCAAATTTATCTTTGGGGCGAGTTCTTTTTTTATTTATTTCATAAATAAATGCTACTTTAAGAAATCATAATATCATATAAATTACTTTTCATTAGAAAATTCAGTAGTAGTTTATTCTTGGGGTGAGTTTTTCCGGGATGCTTGTTGGTTTGAATTTGGTCCTGAATTTTGTTGGTTTCTCATAAATAAATGTTCCATCAATGTACCTACATTGTGGTATAGATTATTTTTCATTAAAAAATTTACAAGTAGTTTACTGTTGGGGTTGTTTTCTTCGATACAGTTTTCCGAAAGCGCCTATTATAATTTTGTTTATATTTCGTAAATAAGTGGTTCCATATTAGCTAATGTATTTTAATTCAAGAACTTGTAACGTACCGGTTTACCGGTGTCTGTTCTATTGTTTGATGGCACCCGTATAGTTAATCTGTGCAGTGTTGATACAGTTAATATGTTATAACAGTAATATTTGTTGTTAGTTGATTTTTCATTAATTTTTCCTTTGATTAACTGTATTTACCTTCGTGTTGTCATTCTTGACCTAAGCTATAGGTAACTGTTAACGTACTATTGATTGTGTGAAACTAAACAAGCCAATCTGCGTTATGCCATTTTTGTAAACTTCCATATAAGATTACCGTGACAATACTGATCTCGGCAAGTTATATTAAATTTGAACACCAAAATAACGTAAATTAGCAATTAAGACCAAAATAAGATAAAATAATTAATTCGTAGATTTAATTACGTGCCCTGTGAAGTTTTATAATATTCTAATGCGGATAAGAATTTTCGGTTGCAAATACATGCTATGAGTGTGTATTTTTCTTCTTATTGGCGATGGTCGGAACTGACGGTAGCCGTTATTCAATTGTTAAGTTTATTAAGAAGTAATATGCTATTCTTTTGTTTTAAAAAGAAAGTTAGGTTTGCTGTTACCTGACCCAAATAAGCGAATGAGAGGAAACTGTTTCGAAAGTCTTTAGAAAGTTCGAATTTTGAGCAGAAAGGTAATTATCCCAATTTAAACAATAATATTAAGATATACATGCTTGAAATAATGAATAATTTATAGGCGTTTCAAAATAATCATCATAAACAATCATCGTGTGCGAGTAGTTATATTAGATATAGAAGAAGAAAAGTTACAATTAGCAGACGGCCGGTGGCAGGAGCCTCCTGTAATTTGAAAACTAAAGCGAAAATTTGCTTTATTGGAAAGTAAACCTGTGACTAAATTAAGATTCAGGCCTAACCTTTGCTGTGTTTAGTGTTTGAGGAGGTCTCTAGCAAAATTTATCTAAACTATTTTCGGCTGCCACCGAGGAAACATTGTGTCTTATAGTCCGCCATGTTAATGCGGACAAAGACTAAATAGTGGTAAAAGTCCGGATAGGAGGAGGGTCCGGAGTTGAATTTGTAACATCCAGAGTTGGAATCTCATTGTGTCCGGAATCATACACCTGTTCTTAAATTTACTACAATCCAGGTAATCCTAGAAATTTTAAGTTTTACTAGCCAGGAGTTGAAATTGTCATTCCAATATGGCGTCGATGAAGCTACCACCATAACGTTACCATGGTGATATAGTGTATGAGCATTAACTGTGACGATAAAGCCAGTTCAATTAAATATGCAAATGTCAGCTAAATTAGTGTTGCATCACGCATCTTATGCATTTCCTATACAGGTCTCTACTTCGCTATTCTTTTCTAAGGAATTAAATCTGAAATCTGATAATACTTGGTATTAATACAATGTCAACTTCCAACAAATTTCGTTTCGTTGTCAGTGTTCTTATTAGCTAGGATTACTATAAATTATATTACCGTCACGTTGGGAAACAGTCCTTATTATATAAACATCTAGAGAAATTGTAGCCTTATGTATTCAATTAAGGGAGTTCAGCTTCAGTTTGCTGCCCTTCGTATAATAAGAGTGACTCGTTATTCTGATTAGATTAATTGATGGTGCTGATCAAAAATATAAACATTGTGGCTCTTAGCTGTAGGTTGTGATAAGCAGTTGCTAAAATGCGTCCTCTTGTGATGTCAATATTCAGTCACTTAGGATTTTTTTTTTTTTTTTTTTAAAGTTGCATGTCATTTGTATGTAGCTCATGAATCATCATCAAGAAGTAGTTATAGTGTATGGCTAGGTGCTTAGTATGTGCTACTGCTTTGAAACTAATTTATAAAGATGGCAGTTTGTAGCAATGCGTACCTCCAATATACTTAATGCATAATTGACTAGTGGTTAGGTTTCGGTTGTATTCACTCATTATTTTGAGACGCATATTATAACAATTAGGGAGTCATTGGATCAGCCGATATCAATTTCATGGTTTATATATGTATAATGTGTTTAGTCAGTCTTAGTAAGATTCCGTAGATGGCTATCTATCATACTATAACAAACAAAAACTTATATGTGAACGATCTAGCTAAAAAATGAAAGCAAAATATTGTACTGTTTCTAAATGTATTGATTTGTAATTAATCCAATCGAGTGATACATTCAGAATTTAAATAAGGACAGAAATATTATAAGAGCATAGACATGTATGAGCTGAAGTCTTCAATACAGTTGTAATTATTTCTGATGAAGTTACTACAATTCTTCTTTGTCTTGAATGTATGAAATGATACAGTTCATGGCTTGTAACATTAATATTATCTGAAAGCAATAAAAGCAATTTGTTTAAATTAAATTTATATCTCGAATGAGCATGTTACTGAGTTAATGCATACTTGCATACATACATACATACATACATACATACATAGTATATTTGCAGATATAGAAATATAAAGAAAATATTAATAATTTCTTTTACGGATCTTACGGCTGGTATACTATTCTAGAAAGAACCTGTAAAATTTTTTGTTTCTTTCATAAGTTAATTTGCGCGTTCTGGGTTAAACAATCTTTGGCATATTATTTTTTTTCGTTCCTTTCAAAAGCATAACATGAATGGCTTAAAGAGAATATAATATAAAGTGACGAATACATCCAAGATTTTTGAAACACACAAAGTATAATATAAAGTGGCTTAATTCAGCCAGGAAATTTCAAGTCTTCTTTCTCCTTTTTGTAAGGAGGGAGAGGCATATCAAACTGAGAGCGAGAAAGTTTATTGCAGTAGTCCGTACCGTACCCTTTATTCATTTCGAAAGCATTCTCTCTCAGTTAGATGTAACTTTCATTTTCTCTTAGTGTGAATTCATGAATTTGTTGGGAGGACTGACTAGTACTATTTCATTTTTTATTAATTTATTTATATATTTGTATCGATTGTTGAGGACTTAATTCGGTAGGGCACCTATTATAAATGGTGCTACTGAACTGAAAACAATCTTGCTTATTAATTTCCTTTTGGTATGTCTCATTCTGCTATATTAAATAATAATAATAATAATAAAACATCGACCTCACAACTACCTTTCGAAATTTGGAGGTTTCAAATACCGCATTTCAGGAGAAAGAATCAGTCTGCCAGACTATCGATTGAGCATTTCGTGCGATTAAAACCCATTCGATCTCCTGTGGAAGATTAAGAATTCTATTACCAAAGTACTATTATTATTTAAAATATAATTTTGATATTAAATCACGTGAATCGTGCTGACAAATCTTGTCTGTTTAGTCTAGATATTGTGTGGGAAATATTGAAAATAATAGATAAAACTAAAGTGCATATAAAGTAAATTACCATGAAACTGCCGGAAGCTGATTTTTGCATTGTTAATCTTCGTTAATTATAGACATAGTGAATTTTCAGACTGTTAAAGTGGAATTTAATACATACTCTTAACGTATACTTAAGAAGGGGACCTGTTCATACATGTGATTAATCCATAGGATTCTTCATTATAATTAATAGTTGTTTTCCCCAAGCCTTCGGCTCGTTTGCAAAGCAGCTGCACACTAGCGACATATCTTGGCATCAGATAGGATGCAGTGCAGCTAGCGACAACTATTAGTCTGATTAAACTATTAGGAATTAGCATGACTTGCATTTATAATAAGGAATATCCAAATATTTTGACTTAGATGTTTATGCAACCCGTTTGGTCTAGCGTTACTCAGTCAGATATGTTTGTACATTCTAATGAGAATGAGCTGTAAGTATTATTTTGTGATTTTTATTGTGAGTTTGCTATGATATTCCTAATATATTTATGTAAAATAGTAAGTAGTGCTATGCAAAGTTTTGTTTAAAATTCGATATAATTGTATTTGTAGGAAAATGTTCGAAAATCAGAGCTAATTGGTCGTCCAATTGAAGTATTTATGTGCTCCATTTTGAAGAGACAAGGTTACGGTGAAGGGCTACGTTGGCTGGCTCGAAATATTGATTAAGCAAATTTAGTGTAAAAACGTCAACAAAATATTTAAAAATTAAATTGCAATTTCATATTGATGTTTTATTTGTCACTATAGGTTAAGTCTGTTCTAATGACAATTCAGAAATATCGGTTAATGACTTACGTGTAGAAGTTGTCAAAAACATTTATTCAGCTTCTCTGTTTGAATGTTAATGGAGGGGAAAAGAAAATAATGGTCAACTTACCTTGCATTGTCTATTTGCAAAGTATTTGCTATAGTTGTTTCATTTCCAATGATACGAGAGAGAGAAATAAACTCTGCTAAAGGTACTAGATAGTAAAGAAGATAACGAGGGATCTACCTGTGTGGGATATGGATGGCTACTGTTCAGGTCACCGTTACTCGTGAAGATGTTAACGGATTGACTCTAATAACGAAATTCGTTTTCGTTCAAAAGATAATCGTGTAAAGTAATGGACGGACGTACTAGCACATCACTGCATAAGTCCCACCAACGTGATCTTACTAAGCAGATGCTGAAGAAATGTAAAGATCCGCGATTCAAAAGCCAAGGACTTGATTTAGAAATATGTTTATAAATCGCTGAAGCAATATGTTTCAGGAAATAAATGAACAAGATGTGTTGAAAATTCGAAAGGTTTCTTTATACTAATTTTTAGTTGTGTAAAGAAAAAAAAGTAGAGATAGTAAATTTGTGTGCTGCTCAAAACTTATAGAAGTTTGACACAAAATAACATTGGTACCATGGTTGTATAAAGACAAAATTTCTAAGAAGACTTTAAAATTAGCGAACTGTTTCTCCGCATAAAATAGATAATTTGTATAAACTATCTTAAACTTGGGTATATTTTAAGGATATAGAACGTATTAATCGATAATAATAATAATACAGATCATAATATGGGATACAATCGGTTCAGTTAAAATTGATTAGGCTGGGTAGAGGAAATTAAATGAAGACTACCACAATAGAAAAGAAAAATGGAACGTTTTATAAATAGTCCTTCTCGCGATATAAGAAGTCTTTGCAATCATTGAACTTTATTTTAGTGATTCTATCGGAAATAACTTAACAATTTTGGGGCCTCTGTGTGATGAAAAAAGATTATATGTTTTCAGAAGTGGAATTTTTATGGATTAATTTAATTTGTGAGAGAGATTTCAAGATAGATCACTATGATCTAGAAAGCTAGTTGTTCTAGGTCTGACAGTTAATGAACATATGTGTAAATCATGTATGCACTTGAAGTCGAAAATAAAAAATTTTCCAGAATGTTCTTAAAAATCTAGAACTGGTTAAAATTCCAGTTTTGACATTTAAGAGGTAGCATTGAGCAAACATACATCAGTTTTTAACAAAGCAGTTTGTGTTGTACTTAAGATCTTTATCGTGTCCAGATACTGTCGCATATCTCTGTAATAAAATAACATTATCAATTGAAGAAGGGAAGGATTTTTTGGGTAGAAGTCTGACAAAGTTGTAAGTTAAAGATATCATCCAAGATTCTCTTGGTGGAACTGAGGATCCCTATAAAATTGTCAGAATAGCCGACGTGGGATTCAAACCCATCACCGCCGGATATTATTTTTATTATTATTTAAGTATTACCTTTGTACTAACAATTATTGTATTTTAGGGCAAGGTACCGAGGTCGGAACTGCCAGGTCGTCCACTTGAGCTGTTCATGTGCTCCGTATTGAAGAGACAAGGTTATGGCGAGGGCTTCCGGTGGCTAGCTCAATACATCGATTGATCAAACATTGGTGTAACTTGAGAAAATCCAGCTTTTGATGCAGCAGCCACGGTTGGCGTTGCGGTGTGTAAGATGCTACAAACTGAATGTAGTGATGGCTGCTGAGTGATTGATTTCTTTTTTTCAACTAAGTATGGAAACATTGTGATGTTTCATCGTGTGACTGAGTATTTACACAAATAACAGATTTTTTCAATGGAGGAACTAAAGTGATAACGAAGATTGCTGTGTCAAAAGCTGTTTCTATTTTTAATTTAAGTATAAACGAAAAGAAGTGAACCCAACTCTTTCTCTGGCTGTTGAGTACATTTTTACTTTTGGACTGTTGATTTCTGGTCAAGGTTTCCAAAATAAATTCGTAAATAGCGTGAAAGTTGCAGTTAGTGAACGAAAAACATTTTTCAGATTTAAAAAGTAATATTGATTTAAAAAGACAAAAATAACTTAGTGTCCAGTTTGTGTGGTTTTGCGTTTACAAGACCTATATTTACTGAGTATTAGCGGTCGTGTACATTCTCCTATTAAAAAATTACATCAGGGCTAAACATTTTCGTAGATTTGAAGCAATCCATTCAGAAAGGAAATTCTAGAATAGAATTGTATTTATAGTGGATGACATGTGACTGATTTTCAAGTTGTACGTAATCCATGCACACACTAAGACTAATATAAGGTTAGAGTGAGTGAAGTTTGTAATTTAATGATTTGTATTGCCTGAGAGAAAAAAATGTTGTGTACAGTATGCCTTATCAAGCAAATATATTTCTTTCATTGTATGTCTCTTCATTCTGACTCAATTCACAATACCAAACAGATAAATGTTTGCTATGGTTTTGTTTTGTAATGGGCTAATAAAAATGGTTATTATATATGTTACTAATTTTGTGTCTTAATATTTTACAATTGTAAGGAGGACCTATTTTTTCTCTCTTCCATCACCACTTCTTGCTTTCGAGGGACATATATTATCGAAGAATATTAGGTCATTTTATAATGATGGTGCCCTATTCCCTTTAGAAGTGCAACATTTACTAAGTTCAATGAAAACAGGAAATAGAACGCAATAACATTCTAAAATTTTTCGATTTCCGGAAGTAGGAAATAGGGCAAAATAAGATCCTAAGATTTTTCGATTTCTGAAAGCAGGAAATGGAACAAAAAAAATATCGTAAGCGTTTCCGATTTCTGAAAATAGATGATGAAGCAAAATGACATCCTAAGATTTTTCGAAGTTTATCTATCTATTTTCTGAGCCTCAGATTTCTGAAAAGTTAACAAACAAACAAACAAACACAAAAAAAAAAATGGTTTGGAGAGAAAAGAGATTCTGCAAATCGAGATGTAGCCGGCTGATGTTAAAAGACTAAGTCTAGGTTCTATACGTTACGGTATAGTATCTCACCGTATTCTCTCACCTCAGCTCAGCGTAAAGCCCAACTTCAATTGTGTGGTTGCAACTTAAGATTACGAAATTAAAATAAAACTAAAGCATATACTCTTGATAAAGGTGTTAATAAAAAGTCAGATTTGGTGTATGACATAATACACCCTCCATTCCAAAAGAAACCGAACTTTTGAAAACAAATAGTACCACTAGTGCCATCTGTTGTAATATTTTACCGGTAGATGGCGTAGTCCCTCATTGACAACTGGTATAAATGTCATGACATTTGGATGCACGGCAACAAAGTTATTGCGTTTCAACTGTCAGTGTGTTGTGTACATCGGTCGGAAAATGAGTTTCAAACAACGAGCTGCAATTGAGTTTTGTGTTAAACTGGGTAAAACTTTTAGTGAAACGCACCAAATGCTACAAAATGCATATGGTGATGAGTGTCTATCCCGTACGCAAGTTTACGAGTGGTTCAGGCGATTCAAATCGGGTAGAGAGACGCTGGATGATGAAAGATCAGGCCGTCCCAGAACCGGATTATCGGAAGAAAACATCGAAAAAGTGCGTGAATTCATCAAACATAACAAAAAATCGTCGGTGAAAGTTATTGAAATGGAATTAGGCATTCCTCAAACAACCGCATACCGCATTTTGACCGAAGTTTTGGGCCTTAAGAAGGTTAATTCGCGGTTTGTACCACACAAACTCACCGAAGACCAAAAAGTTGATCGAATTGCGCATTGCAAAGACATCGTTAAAAGTGCTCGGCAGGATCGAAACTTCTTGAAATCGATTGTAACTGGTGATGAGACGTGGTGTTTTGAATATGAGCCCGAAACAAAGCGGCAAAGTGCTGAATGGAGAGCGCCGGATGAAGGAACACCCAAAAAAAGTCGCTTGGTGAAGTCAAAAGTTAAGGTGATGCTGATTTGTTTTTACGATTCAAAAGGAATTATCCACAAAGAATTTGTTCAGCCCGGCCAGACAGTCACTGGAGAGTTTTACTTGGGAGTCATGAAGCGTTAGCTGGTAAGAATTCGTCGTATTCGGCCCGAATATCGCGAAATCGGCAGTTGGACTCTTTTGGACGATAATGCACCATCACATCGTTCGCGACTTGTAACTGAATTTTTGGTCAAAAATCACATTATTCGGTTGCATCATCCGCCCTATTCACCAGATCTCGCTCCGTGCGATTTCTACCTGTTCCCGAAACTGCATTTGGCAATGAAAGGAAAGTGGCACGCATCGATTGATGCCATTGAGAAGGTGACGACCGCCGTCCTAAAGACCATTCCAATAAAGGACATGGAGAAGTCGTTTGACAACTTGTTGGAGCGTGCAAATATGTGTATCGATGCAGAAGGGGAATACATTGATTAATAAAAATGATTTGTTCCAAAATGTACATTGCTTTTTTGTTTTTTTAAAACGTTCGGTTTCTTTTGGAATGGAGGGTGTATGTGTTTCCTCCGATCTTAGTTAACAACTTCCTTGGTGTTGAAGAAAAATTTAGTGAAATATTCTATATTGTTAATGACATACAATTGTAATGTCATTTACAATGTTGTGTAGACATTTTCCTGTTCATTTACGAGAGTACAAAATTGCAGTTTCTAGTAGTAGCTTAATACAACTTTAGTTGTTAGACATTGGTCTTAAGTAATATCGTAACTCGAATACGAAGCTGAAAATCAATTTCACTGTAAAATATTAAATTTGATCGCATAAACACAGGATGCACTTTCATTTGGCTAAAGTATTGATTAATTTTTGTTCGTGCTACCAGAAACCATTACAAGAAATGGCGATTGTGTTTTCTTCTTCTTGATAAAGTTTGTACTTCTGGGCGCCGATTATATTACAACATGATAAATTGTTCTTGCTGTGAAAGGTGCTTTTATTCTCATACTCAGGAGATATTACTATATGAGTATATGCGTATTCAGTCAATTTGGAATTGATTAAAGTGTAATTAAGTTGACCTTTCAAATAATTTGCTAGGTCGGTTTTTATGCAGTTTCTTCTAAAAATAGTTTTGTGAGAAAACACACTTAAAAAACGCAATCATTCCGTCAATACCTATAATTTACAATCTTAATTGAATTACAACTTTATTCTTGTATCAATGAAATAGAAAAAAAAAAATAAAGCAACATTTTTCTTTGAAACTTGAAATTGATTATAAAATTATACATTTTCTTAAAATAATAAGTTCTCTCTCAAAAGTTCTAGCGCAAGGATTCCAGTTTTAAAATTTTGTAAACATCTACCGAAACTTCGTAGAAATGCATATGCTGGTCAATATCACTACTTACACAATGATTTTTAACATCAGTTTATAAAAATATACATACACTTAAAAATTTTAATATTGATGTCTTTAAAAATTATCATCATCAGATAAAAGCAGGATAAACTAAATTATTGTAAAGACATTTCCTTACACCTAAAAGCGCCAGAAAACTTTGTTCTAAACTAACGTAAATGTGAACTGTATTTGGGAATGATGGTGTAGTGCGGAGGAACCATCTCCGACAGATATACCGGTAATTGCCTGAGTGTTATTTTCTATAAAGGTAACCAAGAAAGTTCTGTTGCTTTTTCACCCACCACCTTCCAACAACGATATATCACCTAAGACGTACCTGGAAGATCAAAAATAGTCCCCATCAGCACCGACGACCTGCCAACGTTCTGGAAGGCCATGGATTCCATCGCGGTAGAACTTGGTGGGTCGTGAAGCGAAGAAGGTATCAAGTGCATTTTGCATCTTTACTAGGGATTTGAACTGGTGTCCTCTAAGGTGATTGTCCAAGGAATAGAACAGGTGATAATCAGACGGTGTAATGTCTGGGAAGTATGGCGGATGCAATAGTTTCCCATCCAAGGCGTAGAATGGTGTCCTGGGTCATCCTAGTCACATGGGGCTTAGCGTCGTCCTGTAACAGGAAGACCGCTTTACGATTCAAAAGTGCTAGCTCCAGAGTGTTGAGGTTTTTTTGAACACGGCTCAATTACTGACAGTACACAGTTGCATTGATACTCTGACCAACTGATAGCAGTTCCTGATACACGATGCCGCGAGCAGTCCACCAAACACACAGGAGGACCTTCTTCTGTTGCAGTACTGGTTTCGGCTGTTTTGGAACCGGTTCATGGGATGCTAACCAATGATGACGGCGTCGTGGACCTTCGTATAGGACCCACTTCTCATCACATGTCAACACCCTGTCCAGAAATGGCTCTTTCTTCATACGAGACAGCAAAGAAACACAGGTGGCTGCTCTTACTAGAAGATCTAAACGGGCATGTAGGATGATCAAGATATGAAAGAATACGATCTTGCTACCCTGAATACCTTCTATAAGAAGAAATAACACACTATAACATACTAAGAATGACACCTCAAGGTCCCAAATTGACTTAATCTTGTAGAGATAAAACCTGCGGGATGCAAAGAAATGCAAATACTGGGTGAGAGTCTAACGGGGCAACACCACCTCGTAGTAGTCAATATCTTCCATCAAGGAAAAAGTTGGAAGACGTCAAAATATTCCTGTTCGAACAAAGTTATGGAGACAGATGGGACAAGTGCTTCAAAGATTTGAAAGGAAATTATCACATCACAAGTACTGCAACTGACGAAAGAAAAGATGCATGTGGAAGAGGAGAGGACCAGAGTATCAGTAGCACTCAGGGGAACAGCAAGGAAAGTTGTGGAAGAAATAAAACGATACAAAAATAGCAGAACCCTGGCAATCAACAAGGCCGAAATAACAGAACAAACTTGGTTTAATGCCTGGACAGTAGACAACAGATGCACTTAGGGTGCTAATGGAAAAGTAGAGAATACTAGGGGACTTCCATACTGTTTTCATCGACCTAGAGAAAGCGTATGATAAGAGTGCCACAGGATCTTATTTGGTGCGCACTGAAGAAAAGGTGTGTTTCAAACACACACACTGTATAATTCAAGTTATGTATGATGGATTAAGGATATGAATGAGGAGCTTGTGTGGAATAACAGAAGAGTTCACAGTTGAAGTTGGACTTCATCAGGGATCTATGCCCATACCTTTTTGCATTTATGATGGTCGAGCTTACAAAGTATATTCAAGAGTTAGCACTTTGTAATATGATATTAGTGGACGACATCGTGCTAGTGTAATGAAACTATGACATGAGTTGAAAAAAAAATTAACATTGTTTTTTTAGTAATTATATGTAAAAAAAAATGTGGATGTGTACTTAAATTAGGTTAAATTTTTTTTTTTTTTTTGGATAAACAGTCACACTTATCGCGGACTAATGAGGTTCTCCGGCAGTCAAGTAGCGTAAAAAGTAGTTAAGTGAACAAACAAGGCTGTTATGGAAAACCTCAGGGTCTAACTAACAAAATTTATACAATATAGAAAGGTAAGGGAGAGGACCAAGTGTCATCTCAACAACCAACCAGCATCTCGTCGAGTAATCGACCAGCATCTACACAACATGGGTGGTAAATTAACATTTATATCGTAAGTTGTATTTTTCATTTGTACCAACTCGCTGTTATTTATATAAGGCTCCAAGCTTGTCGGATTGGTCTCCTGCGAAAGAGCATAATCTAAATTTGTATTTTGGTCTTTAACACGTTCGCTGCTGAGAACGCCCATCGGCGTCCAGTACTGAATTTGGCATATGCGCCGGACGCCTCTCGGCGCTTGTCCCTGCAGCTGATTCACTTGCACCTGCACCTTGCACCAATACCTGCACTAGCGCTGGCGGGAAAGTGAATCAGCTGCAGGGAACAAGCGCCGAGAGGCGTCCGGCGCATATGCCAAATTCAGTACTGGACGCCGATGGGCGTCCTCAGCAGCGAACGTGTTAATTCGTGTAAAATAAAGTCTTGCTTGTTGTAGAAGGAAATTATTAATCTGTTAATTAACATCTAACAGGCAAGAGATCCCTAACTACCTCAATATTTAAACACTAGTGAGTGAGACCAAAGCAGCACTGTAAGAGAAATTAGATACCTGGAGTGGAAAGAAGACAAATCTACGTTTCCATTCAGTAAAAATGTAACCCAAAATACAAGAATACGACTGAACAAAGAAGAATTGATAATGACGAAAAAATGCAAGTACGTGAGATCAATACTAGAAGAAAATGCAGAAGTAGGAATTGTAAACACCAGAATTAGCAGCGACTGGACAAAATGGAGAGAAATGGTAGGAGTATTGTGTGACCGTAGGGTACCAATTCACCTTAAAGGGTAAGTTTACAAAACAGTAATGAGACCTGGAATATTATACGGAATGGAATGTTCCACGATGAAGAGTTGAGTTGATTTTGAGTTTAACGTCCCTTTCAGCAGCGAGGCTATGTGAGACAGGACCTACTGATTAACGTGAAATCCGAACCGCATGAACTCCCTCCGGGAATCGAACCCATGCCTCCCATGTCAAAGGCGCGTAAACTAACCACTTAGCCACAACAAAAGCTCTCGACGATGAAGAACAGAAAGGAAAAGAAATTGCATGTTGCGAAGATAAAGATGCTGCGGTAAATATGTGGAATGATGCGGAAAGGCAAAATTAAGAATGAAGCGATCTTAGGAACGGTAAAGATGAGACCAGTAGTAGAAAAACTGTAAGAAAGTAAACTTTGATGGTTTGGATACGTAAGAAAACCACCTTCGGAATATGTAGCTGACCGAGTGAATGCTATAGAACTGAATGAAAAACAAGCGCGCGGTCGACCAAAGTGGATAGATTGTGTGGCATATAACATGCACATTTTATATAATTACTTTTATAATTATATACGTGTACATTTTATAATAATTAAAGCCCGGAATTAATGGCAAAATGCCATAAGTGCCATTATTGCAATTTTCATGATATTTTCAGGAAAAGTGCAATTTCACAATTTAGAAGCAATTTGTTTCCATTGTCACAGGTTTTCTCTTCCACTACTCTTTATTTACTCATGAATGACAGCATGCCACAGATCTGAGTCGCTCTTATCTAGCCAAGCGATCTCGGTGTCTGATGATAACTGCTCTATTCCCATTGGAATGTGACAAGTGGAGGGGCGGGGATGCTAGTGCGTATTCAGTTCTTGGAATTTTGAAGCAGTGTTCAGAAATATTCACAAAAGCCTCGGACAATGACTGATAACTTAGCACGACCTCAGCAAAAGAAAATGGACATGAGATTTGGAACTTGGAATATTAGAAGTCTTTATAGGGCAGGCGCGTTAAAATCCGTAACGAGTGAGTTAGAGAAATACAGGATGGAGCTAGTAGAAGTTCAGGAAGTTAGGTGGGAAGGAAATGGATCTGTGAATTCCGGAAATTTTACGTTCTTTTACGGGAAAGAAATAAAAATCACCAGTTAGGAACAGGGTTTTTCGTTCACAAACGAATATTACCAGCAATTAAACGGGTTGAATTTGTTACTGACAGACTTTCTTTTATTACTCTTAAGGGACGGTGGTGTGATATTATTGTTTTAGATGTACATGCCCCAACTGAAGATAAGGATGACAATATAAAAGACAGTTTTTACGAAGAAGTGGAACGGATATTTGACCTACTCCCGCGATACCATATGAAAATTCTATTAGGGTATTTCAATCAGAAAGTAGGACCAGAGGATATTTTCAAACCGATTATAGGGAACGAAAGTCTGCATAAGGAAAGTAATGACAACGGTATTAGACTCGTGAACTTTGCAACATCCAAAAACCTAATCGTGAACAGTACAAAATTCCCACATCGCGACGTACATAAATACACTTGGACATCACCAGACGGAAAAACACATAATCAAATTGATCACGCTTTAGTAGATAGAAAAAATGAAATGAAATCTTTAAGTTTTACGTCCCACGGTTATGCCGGTTAGGCTAAAGGAGACGGTGATGATGAGAGATGAGTGAAATGGTGGAATGAAGAAAGTGGGAGGAAACGGGAGAACCCCGAGAAAACCCACGAGCACGGTGTTTGTCCACCACAAAGTTCACTTGGCGGAGGCTGGGATCGAACCCGGGACCCCAAGCACCAGAGGTGAACGCTCTACCACTGAGCCACCGCGCCCCCCTTTAGTAGATAGAAGAAGGCAATCTAGCATAATTGATGTCCGGTCGTTTAGAGGGACTGATTGTGACACTGATCACTACCTGGTAGCAGCGATAATACGAGAGAGATTATCGTTGAATAAAGATAATATTCATTGTCCGAAAACGGAGAGATTCAATTTAAAGAAATTAGAAATGAGCCAGGTAAGAGAGGAATGCCAGATTGAAGTTTCGAATCGATTCTCGGTTTTAAAAGATTCGCAGTGCACTAGTGTTGAGGATATCTGGATTGAAATTAGAGATAGCATTAAAATTTCAGGAAAAAAAAAAATGGAACACGCGGAAATACGTAGGAACAAACCATGGTTCGGCCAGGAATGCATTAAACTAGCAGAGAAAAGAAAACAGGTAAAATTACGGTGGCTACAAAATCCGCATGAAATAACTGCACAAAATTTCGCAGATACCAGGCGGGAAACTTCCAAAAGTTTTAGAACAAAGAAACGCGATTTTTTGAAAGCTGAAATTAAGGAACTTGAAGATAATAGAAAAAATAAAAACATCCGGGACATGTATAAGGGGATCAGCAAATTTAAGAAAGGCTATCAACCTCGTGCTTATATATTAAAGAAATCTGACGGTACAGTTTTCACTGATACAGATAGCATCTGAAATAGATGGAAAGATTTCTTTGACGATTTGCTTAACACGCAGCCAAAAACTAGTGTGCGTGGAGAAAAGAAGATACACACCACAGAACCGTATATTCCAGAACCCAACTGAATTGAAGTAGAAGCCGCTATAAAGAAATTAAAGAAACACAAATCTCCGGGTGTAGATGAAAAATTTTGGAACAAGATACACAAACTCATTCTCCTTATCTGGAACAAGGAAGAATTGCCAAAAGAGTGGAAAGAATCAATCATTGTTCCAATTCACAAGAAAGGCGACAAAACTGACTGTAATAATTATCGAGGCATTTCTCTTCTGTCAACGTCCTATAAAATCCTTTCAAATATTCTATTAGCAAGATTGACCCCATACGCAGATGAAATTATTGAAGATTATCAGTGCGGATTTAGACGAAATCGATCAACTATCGACCAAATATTTACCATTCGCCAAATACTCGAAAAAAAGTGGGAATACAATACCTCGGTAATTAATTAGAATAATTAAGATATGTTTAAATGAATCCCAAAGTAAAGTCCGGGTAGGAAAATTTTTGTCCACGAGCTTTCACGTCGAAAATGGCCTGAAACAAGATGTGTTGTCGCCATTATTATTTAACTTTGTTCTGGAATGCACTATAAGGAAAATCAAAGATAGCAACCAGGGCGTAGAGTTGAACGGCATTCACCAGGTTATGACATATCCTGATGATGTAAATTTAATAGGAGATGATAGAAGAACAACAGAAAGAAATGCAGAGATCTTATTAAACGCTTGCAGGGACATGGGTTTAGAAGTAAATGCAGAGAAAACTAAATACATGGAAGTGCGTCGGGGCCGTAATACAGCAAATTATGGATGCGTTAAAATATTAAATAATACTTTTGATAAAGTGGATACTTTCAAATATCTAGGATCAATATTAACAGAGGAAAATCAAATTCACGAAGAAATTAAATGTCGACTAAAAGCAGGGAATTCGTGTTACTATTCGGTTCAAAATCTCTTGTCGTCAGTTATTCTGTCGAGGAATTTGAAGCTTAAACTATACAAAACTATAATCATGCCTGTTGTTCTGTATGGTTGCGAAACATGGTCGCTTACTCTGACGGAAGAACATAGACTGAAAGTGTTTGAGAACAAGATCCTGAGACGAATATTCGGACCCAAGAGAAACGGGAATGGCGGAAATTTCATAACGAGGAACTACATAATTTATACGGTTTACCCAATATTGTTAGGGTCGTCAAGCCTAGGAGGCTTAGGTGGGCAGGTCATGCAGCTAGGATGGAAGATAGTAGAAATGCTTTTAAAGTCTTGACTGGGAGATCAATCGGTAAACGACCATTAGGAAGACCTAGGCGCAGATGGGAAGACAATATTAAGATGGATCTCGCAGAGATTGGAATACAAAGTAGAAACTGGATGCAGTTAGCTAAGGATAGAAGTCAGTGGAGAGCTTTTGTGAACGCGGCATTGAACCTCCGGGTTCCATATACCATAGAGTTAGTTAGTTCGGTTCTTGGAACGACAAACGAAGATGTTTACTTTTAAGAAGTAGCCACGTGGGCAGTTACTGTGAATCTTAGGCGTTCGGGATACAGAACTGGTATTTTTGTGCGTTTCAGTATTTCAAGATGTTGGTAAAATTTGTGAGTGAGTTCGGGGGCGTACTGTGTTTTCAACAGACGGTTATGTACTGTTTTGTAAGTTATGTGAAAATGTGGTTTCCACTGAAAAGCGTTATTTGGTAACACACCATATAAGCACTGCGAAACACAATTCTGCAAGAACACGCAAATCAGCTGGTGAAAAGGTTCAAAATCTTCTTGGAACAGTCACGAATCTCGCCTCGCGTACTAGCAGTTTTGCGAATGATCTGTGTGAAGCTCTAACGCGGACATTCCTTTATGGAAGTTAGAAAATGTTTCCTTTAGAAACTTTCTCGAGAAATATATAAAACAAAAAGTTCCAAGTGAATAATCTTTGAGAAAGACTTACATTGATAGCGCGTACAGCAGAACTATTGCCGATATCCGTAAAAGTGTTGCTGACATAAATATATGGATTTCAATTGATGAAACTTGCGATATTCTAGGACATTCCATTGCCAACGTTGTAATTGGAACTTTGGGAGGGGAAGAAAGCACACAAACCTTTTTGATTGAATCAGAAGTTCTGGAAAAAGTAAATGGCACGGTAATTGCACAGGTTTTTACAAAATCGCTGAGTATTCTGTGGCCAGAATGTGTAAAATACGATAAGGTCCTTCTTTTTGTCACAGACGGAGATGCATACATGAAAAGTGCAGCAAAAGCCCTTAAGGTTCTATTCCCATGTATGCTACATGTCACCTGTCTGGCACACGCGCTACATAAAATTGCAGAGGAAGTTCGTTTTCATTTTCCTGAGGTTGACCTTCTTGTGTCAAATGTGAAAAACGTATTTTTGAAAGCTCCATCGCGAACAAGTGCGTTTCGCGAATTAGCCCCTGAACTTCCGCTTCCATCACAGCCTGCCTTAACGAGATGGGGTATATGGATTACAGCTGTTCTCTATTATGCTAACAACTTTGAACCCATCAAAAGAATCATTGATACTTTTGATGAGGATGATGCGTCTTCAATTAAGGTTGCTCAAAGTTTGCTTAAGAAGAATTCCTAGAAAAAGGACTTAGTCTTCATTGCAACACATTTTGCAAAGTTACCAGATGCTATTGCTAAGTTTGAAGAAAGAAGAAGAAGAAAAAAAAAAAAGGAACAGACACTCTCTAGTTCTCTGAAAATCTTCAATGATACTCTCAACGATCTGAGTGTACATTCGTACCTGGTGACACGGGCGAGTACATTCGGCGTAAGTGTGATCGTGTTGTAAGTGCTAATCCAGATTTGGGAAAATTGAAAGACATCGCTAGTGTTATGGAAGGTGATGCTAATACAGCTGTTGACAGTGACATGGATCCTTCCCAAATTACATGTTTCAAGTATGCTCCAGTGACATCTGTAGATGCGGAAAGATCATTTTCAAATCTAAAGCGAATTCTTTCTGACAGGAGACAAAGTCCTTTGAAAATGAACAAAAACATGAAAAATCTTTCGTAAGTGAAAATAAACTGCTAGTGTAGTGTAAAATGACTTCACTCTAGTATTTCTTGTGCTTTGAATGTTTGTGCTAATGTAACCGCGTGTGAATAAAATGTGATACTGCTTTTAAGTTATTGTTCATTGTTACTACTGAAGAATGGCGAATGAATTGTTAGATGTCGTCCCTTCACGGGTTGCGCAAGTTTCCAGAATTTTAAGTGGTAAGTTCAAAGTGCAAAATGAAACATTTTATTCGATTAGTAAACGAATTATAGCCTATTATAGCTTTTATATATATTTTAGTACCTATTTTTTCCCCAAAGTTCGTGATTGCTTGTTTATTTTATTTTTGCCATTTTTGGGTATTTATTTTGCAATTTTGCCAGCCATTTTCGGGCTTTTATTTCGCCATTAATTCCGGGCTTTAATAATATCCAAGACTACCAATATGTTGTGTGTGTCGCAGTAGCAATATTCACGGTGATGATGTCATACAGAACTCTTCTTAACTCCTCGACAGAAAAAAAAAAAAAGGAATAGTTTACGGGAGCCAAACCTAAGCGAGAGCGATCACTGAACCTGGAACAGCATTTTACAAAGAGCTGTAGAGCTAATGTGGCACAGCCAACTGCAGAACTTCGTCTGCACATGTAACGACCTGTTTCTACTATCACAATCCGATGAGAACAGCGTAACTTCAACATCCGCAGTTGGGTTGCAATTTCGAAACTTTATCACCGTCGCCAACAAGGTAACACGAAACGAGAGGATAACGCACGGATCACGGATGATTGGAAGAGTTTCATTTAATCTGGTACGTCATTTTCTCACAAATCCAATAGGTCGGATTTAATGGCCCAGAGACGTATGCTTACTTCCTACTGTTAAAACTCTGTGATGGCGTGGTGCGCAATTTTTGCTGTTCCGTTGGACTATCTTTTACTGGATACCTCTTTATTGCTCTCAATGGATGAATTACTATTAATAATTGTATGGATATTTTAGGTTAACAGATGCATGAAATAGTGTAGATATTTCCAAGCAACGAAGCAATCCTCTAAAATGACAATGTGCTAATACACCTCTCCTGACCTAATCCAACTCAAGAGTTGAACATTATTGAACGTCTATGGTTGGTTTATGACAACAAGCTTGGCCCAGATTTGCTGATGCAAGTTTGTGCTGCACTGCATAAAGAATAGCTCACTATTCTGGTAATGATTCATGAAATATATGCTTTAATACCCTGATGAATACAAACTGTACTACAGGCTAAATGTGACATTCAAAATTTACATATAGCAAACACATATATAATTTCACGTAGTAAAGCACAATAATTTTAATTGGAAAGTGGGTCATTTTTATTTTAGAAATTTAAAACACACAAAAAGTATGTTACAAATCTTTGTTGCCTTTGGATTGTACTAGTTGCTTGCCCGAGTTTTCGACCCACTGTACACTATAGGTTAAAGTGGTGATAAATTAAAAACTAATTGTTTAGATTTAACTTTATCTAGATTTCCCACCAACCAACATAAATATTAATGCTCAAATCTAAAAACGGTTATGGCCCTTGGCCTATTTTGAAATAATTAAATTGAAACAATCCAGTTTTTAAGTTCCGATAACATCGTCACAATAGTTTTAAATCTACGACCTACCTGCATGCTAGCGGTATTTATTGGCATCAGGCAGGCAGACAACGACAATTATTAGCGGAATTTTTTACTACTATTAGAATGACGCACGGACTGACATGTTTTCTTGTTTAAATTAGAATTTACGTCGTTGGCTAGCGCTGTTGATAGTGTGCGAGAAATCAATTCCTCTACTTAAAAAATATAATTATTTTTGGAACTAACTTTTTACGAAGAAACTAAAAAAAAACGTAAAATCGTTAGATCTGACAACCCCACTTCATTAACACCTTGAAAACAGTATCATATCTCACGAGAAACAATTCACTATTTCAACCGATTGTTTTCATCATTATAATAATTATATTGTACATCACCACAAAGTGATTTCGAAGCACTAATGTACGTACAATACATTTCTTTCTGCGCCTAATTCTCTTACCTGATTGAACGAACTAGGTAAAAAATTTGTGAGGAAAGTATTCTATACCAGAAGTTTAAGAGCATATGCTAACGAACTTAAAGATCATGTGTATATTATTTATAGCCTATTAATAAAGTTACACATACCAGCCCAACGCGGAAATTGAACGTCATATTGACTAACAATATTTTCCGCTTCTTAGTTAAAATTACTTTCTCGAGTTGGGCAAGTTCCCTTAAAAGTTATTTTATTTTATTTTATTTATTTATTCATTCATTTTTAAGAATGCAAAATTTTCGTAAATGCTTGTAACAAATCATAAACATAGGCCTATATTAGTTTGTGCTATTTTCTACTACCTATTCTCTAAACTTTCAGATTTTTCTTTTCTGTTACAAATTTTGTCTGTGTTGCTTTGCAGTACTCTGTGTTAGTGTACCGGGTGTCTACTCAAATTCTAAAATGAAATTTTGAGACTTTTTCGTGACCTTTTCTTTCCCAAACCATAAAATTTAGTAACATTCTGAAGAGGCGAATTGGGCCAAATTTTCATGCATGCGATAGAAACGTGCTTTGCTTGCGATTTGGTAGGGTCTAAAGCCGAAAATAGACGTTTTTGGTGGTGAATTTTGACGTTTTACAGAATAAAATTTTCCAGTCGATACCATATTTCTCAAGATAAAAAAAAATTCGTGATCTAAAAGCTAGATTTCGTGACTTTTTCTTGACTTTCATGACTGTTTTCTAAATTCATGACTTTCGTGACCGATAAACACCCTGGTATAATTTATCGGATATATGCCTTCAAATATGTATGGTCTATATATACGAAGTTAATATGCAACAAAATATTGAAAACATATTCTGTTACTATATTGGTTAACATTACTACTACAAGCTATATACAGTTTAAATAGTTCGATACAACTTATCTTGAACGGAAACGCGTCTATGCGGAAAATCAAGTATTTCACTTTCGCATCATTTATACATAGGTTCATTGTTTTTACTTAGAATATATTTTAAAATAACTATACATCTCTCTAAAAAATATATATATTTATTTAAATTCATATATCAACAAAAATATATTCATATATGTAACATGTATAACAAAGATTTCCCTATTTCTCTTTACAATTTGAGGTCTTCATTGTTTGGTAAAGGTAAGAAGTATGACTCCACTTTCTCAGCAGATACTTCCTGTAGTGTAGGCGGGTTCCATTTTGGATTTTGGTCTTTATCTACTAGCAGTGCTCTAACACCTGAAAATGATAATAAACAATTATACAATATAAATTGAGGTTATATTACTAGTACATTTATGAGAAATTTCATTAGTGTAAAAACTCCAAAGAGGTCTATTTACACTAGATGTCAAGGACGAGGTATTTATTACGATATCACCTCCATGAAAAATCAAACATATGTATAAGACTTACACATGACAACTTAAGTCATTTCATATGTAATACTTTTGTAGTTCGTAAAATGTCTTACTAGCAGGATCAGCTGTCGAAGTTTCTCGAGAACATTAGGGCATATTCTACTGGCACTGAAGTTCCTTGTAATTTACAAACACTGTCAAGATCACAATTAGTTTATTATTATTATTATTTTTATAACAATCATTAATCTTCTTACACTGATCAAGCGTTTTATTCTTCAAGAATGTACACAAGAATTTAATTGTAAGTTTCGTATACAGAGCTGCCAAGGTTAGTTGCTCTCAACCTTTTTTGACTGACGACACAGTTTACTGAACTTCCAGAACATCACAACACACTTATTTGATATTATTATTATAATAGTGAAACCAATTAGTTTTTATGACTCTATATAGCACTGAGCGTTCTTGCTAACGTTGGAAGTGTTGACTGGTGCAGTATGTCTCGATTTTAACTAATTATTATTAAATTCTTCATAATTTTTAAATTCTAAAATTTCACGACACACCTTAGGGGACTTTGTATTTTATGCCGCGATTCATACACCGGTTGAGAATCATTGGCCTAGGTGATGGAATCCACAAGATATCGAAACACAGGTAATAATGAAAAATAACTTTTGGCACTTTGGAACATACTAATTAATAGTCTAGGCATCGGGAATTAAAAATTAAGTTCTAAGGGCAAATCATGTAACAATTGGCATCCGATATTTTTTGAATATATATCCATCACTGATCACAAAAATGCCGGATGCTAGAAAAAAAAAAAAAAAAACATGGGAGGGAAGCGGGATGAGGGGAAAGCCGAAATTTTAACCGTTTCTATTATTCATTATATCTCCGTAACCATCGGAGCTAGAGCATCCAAACTTTTTTTTATATTGTTTGTCTAATTGTCTTCTACAATTTAACTTTAATGCACTTTTGAGCTTAATATAATATTTTTCTTGTTATTTTAATTTTTAGTTAGTATTGGTTGCACGTGGTCAGTTTTTTAGCCACAAATTCTTTACAAGATCGAATTCGGAAAAATGTTTCCTCTAAAAGTTTTTCGTCATTTTGTACTCTTTCAAAAAATGTATATTTATATTAGTGTAAAAATAATAGTGCCTGAGTTATAAGCAACTTTATTTTGTCTGCCGTGCGAAACTGATCACGGCGCGGCCCAAGAGTTACCTTTCCACAAACGATAGACATTAGCAGTTGATGATGATTAATATATATATATAAAATCTTGTCTGCCTGCAAGTATAGAATCCTGATGATTAAGTCTGTCTATAATCTAATTAAAATATCCATTTTTAATATCAATTGAGGGGCTTTTTGGAAAACAACCCTTGTCAAAATATAAAATTTCTCTGAAGAATGAAAAGAGAGGTTTTTCTAGTACACACTATGAGAAACTCTACAAATCTGTTTCTTTATACGTGTCTATGTTACCTTCTAAAACATGCACAAACATGCAACCTTCTACTCATTTTTCTTTAAAAAAAAAGTTTTGACAGCTGTTTTTGCTACAAGTCCTTTGATTTATGTACTACAATGGTACTGAACGAAATAGAGCAGGAACCAGATTACAAAATTGCCTTTAGGAGACAATCATGAACAATTTGCCATCCATTTTGTTTTATATATTACCACATTTCCCTCTTAGTACTTATTGTAACGGTAAGAAAAAAATAAGATATACTTAATATATTTTATAAATGATCAGTTTTTAAACTATTACATTTTATTTACGTAAGAAGCACTTGCCTGTTATTAAGATAGTGTGCAGTTGCTATAATACAATAAGACTATAATAAGAAATGTAATAGAAGGAAACCATTTGCTTGAGAAATCTCTACATAAGAGAACAAATTATTCGATTTCTAGAATTAGTTCTCAATAATGTTATGCCACACTTATATCTCGATGAAAGATAGAAAAATTTGTGACGCCTTTAATGCATCATTCAGTCTTTTTCATCACTCTATTCATTAACTGATATTGAATTTTTATATTCGCTCGGACAACTGCACATTGGAGTGCACAAGAAATCGCGATTCTTACACTTGCATTACAAACTTACACACTCAAGTTTCTGACAGCTACACATGGTAATCTCTAAACAAGCCTTGGAAATATCTCCGAGTGTTTTCAAAACTGGCTTCAGAATTTGGTCCTCCAAGAACCTTCCGGAGCCTTCTTTCCTTGGTAGATCGATCTCACACTTACCAACGTTCCCAAATTACTGTTTGGTAATGGGATCTCTTTATACATTGTTTCAGAGCATCATTAGCTGGAGATAATCTCTCCACGCTGCATTTTCCTAGAAGAAGCCTAGCTTCATCACAGGTCTTCGAGTTAACCTTGAAGAGCTTTGTGAAAAACAGTTTTGCAGATTCAATAGCGCTTATTGATAAAGGAATCTGTCCTAGAGAAAATAAAAGGTCACAGTTTTCTGAGTAAGTAGACAGTGTTTCAACTGGATATGACGTTATGTCGCATCCAAGTGGAGCGTAATATGCCATTACCTCTCTTCTCATTCTTAGATAACGGGTGGCAAAGGTGGTGAACTGGAATAAATCTTCTTGTCTTTGAAATCCCGCCATCATGTACAATTTTTTTACAAGAAATTCTGGCATGATGCTGTATCAACAGAAGGAAAACATCAGTGTCTCTACTCATAAAAACATTTCTTTCTGAACTGTGATTCACAGCATCAAGTATCTGAACTGTGATCCACAGCATCCTAGAATCTGATTCTTCATGCTACCCTTCAAGATTTTGAACATCGAAGTTTGACTTAACAGTCTTCTGATCTTTAAAACTACCGGAAACAACAGAGTTCTGAAGATAATAATTCCAGCAATGCATTATCTACTTATGGTCTACTTACTCAGAGAACTGTGACCTTTCATTTTTCCTAGAACAGATTCCTTTATCAGCAAACGCTATTGAATCTGCAGAACTGTTTTTCACAAAGCTCCTCAAGGTTAATGTGAAGATCTGTGATGGAGCTAGGGTCCTACTTTTAGGAAAATGCAACCTGGAGAGATTACCTCCAACTAGTGATGATTTGAAATAACACATAAAGAGATCCCATTACCAAACAGCAATTTGGGAAACGCTGATAAGTGTGAGGTCAAACTACCAAGGGAAGAAGAGTCCGGATGGTTCTTGGAGGACCAAATTCTGAAGTCAGTTTTGAAAACACTAGAAGATATTCATTCCCAAGGCTTGTTTAGGGATTACCATGTGTAGCTGTGAGAAACTTGAGTGTGTAAGTTTGAAATGCAAACGTAAGAATCACGGTTTCTTGTGCACTCCAATGTGTAGTGTCCGAGCGAGTATAAAAATTCAATATCAGTTAATGAACAGAGTGATGAAGAAGACTGAATGATACATTAAAGACATCATAAATTTCTCTATCTTTTTTCGAGATACAAAAGTGACATAACATTACTGAGAACTAATTCTAGAAATCAAATAATTTGTTCTCTTATGTAGAGATTTCTTAAGCATATGGTTCCCTTCTATTACGTTTCTTATTATAGCTTTATTGTATTATAACAACTGTACAAATCTTAATAATAGGCAAGTGAATCTTCTGTAAATAAGATTTAACAGTTTAAAAACTGATCTTATTTTATGCTTTTTTTTCTTACCGTTACATTAAGTATTAAGAAGGAAAGGTGGTAATATATATAAACAAGAATTTTAGAAACGATCCCAAAAAATGGATCAAAAGATTGCGATCTTGGCCAAGACTTTTATGAATGATCCAAAACAATGAATCAAATGATTGCGATCTCGGTCAATACTTAGGTTTTGAATCAGGAGAACACAGAATTTTTGAACTTCCCCAAAATCGAGTTTTCGATTTTTTAAAATTTTTATTTATTTTCTTTATTTTTTTTCATTTATTTATTTATTTTTTACGGAATAAGCACATCATACGAGTTAAGTGATAGTTTAAGTTTGGTTACACTATATGTAGTTCTCCAGATATAAGGCATACAAGAAAATTTTTGCCTGAAATATATTGGATCTTTTAATCCAAAAACTGGATGGTAAATTGTTCATGATTCTCTCTTGAGGGCAATCTTGAAATCTGGTTCCTGTTCTATTTTGCTCAGTACCATTGTAGTACATAAATGAAAGGATTTGTTGCAAAAACAGCTCCTGTCAATCATCAGGATTATTATATACTTGCAAGCAGACAAGATTTTATATATATATTATATATATATATATATATATATATATATATATATATATATACGCACACATTGAAGCTGTAGTACAAACACAAAATACATAAATACCTTAAGAAAAATATTGTCCATCGCTAGCCACCACTTTCGCCCATCTGTCAGGCAATGTACGGATTCCGTGGCGAAAGAAGTCCTCATCCTTGGAAGCGATCCAGTCAGAGACCCATGTTTCGATATCTTCTGAAGAAGTAAACCGCTGTCCAATCAAATCGTTGTTCATGCAATCGAACAAGTAGTAGTCCGAAGGAGCAACGTCTGGTGAATACGGCGGGTGGGGTAAAACTTCCCATCCGACATTTTCTAAATAGGTTTTGACCGGTTTTGCGACATGCGGGCGAGCGTTATCATGTTGAACAATAAGTTTATCATGTCTGTTCTCCCATTCTGGTCGTGTTCTGGCCAGAGCTTGCTTCAAACGCATTAATTGTCGTCGATAACGTTCTCCATTCATAGTTTCACCCGGTTGCAGCAGCTCATAGTACACCACACCTTTCATATCTTACCATATGCACAGCATAACCTTTGCACAGTGAATATCTCGTTTTGGTTGTGATGGGCCTGGTTCACCTGGTTTTACCCAGGCCTTTTTTCGTTTAGGGTTCTCGTAATGGATCCACTTCTCATCACCCGTAATAATTCGATGCAGAAACCCCTTTCTGCTCTGTCGTTGAAGCAGCAATTCGCAAATGGTTTTTCGTCTTTCAACGTCTCTGTCTTTCAATTCATGTGGAACCCAATGTGACATCTTTTGAATCATTCCCTTGGCTTTCAAGCGTTTGGAGACTGTTGTTTGATCAACGCCTAATGCTGCTGCAAGTTGTTACTGCGTTTGACACGAATCCTGCTCGAGCAATGCTGTCAATTCTTCGTCTTGAAATTTTTTTGGCTGTCCAGCTCGCTCTTGGTCTGCCAAGTCGAAATCACCACTTCTAAACCGTGCAAACCACTTCTGACACGTTCGCTCAGCTAGAGCATGGTCACCATACACTTCCACCAAAATACGATGACTTTCAGTCGCACTTTTCTGCATGTTAAAGTAATGCAGCAGGACACCCCGCAAAAACACTTTATCAGGCACAAATTGCGCCATGTTCACTTAACTACAAACTGGTGTTGTTGACGCTTTAATCCACTGCCCTATACTACGAACGATACGCGATGACAGGGGTTTGCAACACATGTGTGGATACACGGAACTGTGGGACGCTCCGTTCGATGCGCCATCTCTTGTCCACCCGCACGAATTAATTCCTAGACCAAATATTAAGCATCATCAGCTGCTAATATCTACAGTTTGTGGGAAGGTAACTCTTGGGCCGCGCCGTGATCAGTTTCGCACACAACAGAATGAAGTCGCTTATAACTCAGACACTATTATTTCTACACTAATATAAGTATGCTTTTTTGAAAGAGCATAAAATGATGTAAAACTTTTACAAGAAACATTTTTACGAATTCGATCTTGTAAAGAATCTGAGGCTAAGAAACTGACGTAACGCGCAACCAATACTGAGGAATAATGAAAAGAACAAGAAAACCATTATATTTAGCTCAAAATGCACTAAAGTTAAATTGTAGAAGGCAATTAGATAAACAATATAAAGAAAGTTTGGATGCTAGAAGAAAGAAAGTCTAGCTCCAATGATTACGGAGATATAGTGAATAATAGAAACGGCTAAAATTTCGGCTTTCCCCTCCCCTCCCGTGAGGTGTTTTTTTCTGGCATCCGGCATTTTTGTGATCAGTGATAGGTATATACATTCAAAAGACATTGAATGCCAAATTGTTACATGATTTGCCCTTAAACTCGAAAAGGAGAGCACTTTTGTCAAGTTGATGCTTATACTATAACTAAGTATCTAACGTATTTTCAAAATGTGTTCCATACGTTCTATTCCTAATTTAAAATAATAATAATACTCTTCAATAATAAGTGTAACTAAATTAATTAATTTATTTTTAAAAAATCCTTTAAAAAGTAAAACATGTTTTTAAAAATATATCAAAGTAAATAGACTTTGAACACAAACATAAGTAGTCATTTTTTATATTTTTTTAACTTTATGGTAAGGCAAATTTCAATAATAATACTTAAATAAAAACAGAAAGTCAGGATATAATTCAATGTTATAAACAAGTTCTTGCAAGAAATTTGTATTGTGAACTCATTAAACGAAGTTTTTAAAATTCTCTTGCCTATTGTTTCTCTCAGTTTCGAAGGAATTTTATAGTGACGCAGACCTGTGTCTTATTCACCAATCGCACTGTTACTATTTTAATTTTTTTTGCTTACACTATTACTAGAGGACAAAGTTTTTTATTACATATCGACCTCGACACTTATTTGTAGTATTACAAGTCCGATAGATTTGGAAAGATGGCAAGGTTCCGAACTAGTTTCCTTGTTTATACGTAACTCACACATGACAGAGTTGCCACCTATTCTGCTTTTACGTGGAATTTCTTGTATGTATCAGTTTTTCAAGATAACGAAGTGTAGAAGTTGAACCTATTCAAATTTGCGTGAGAGCTGTCGTGTACATACTTCAAATCATTTCAACAGGTAAGTATATGGGACCAAACATTAAAGTATCTACATGACTGCCAACCTAATTTTCCAACATTAAGAATTAGAAGATAGAAAAAAAGTAATTAATAGATCTAGTGTAGATTCTTCCTAATTTAAAGAAATAATAAACACTTCTAACCAGAGTATATACACTTGTTTATTAAAAACTAAATTCCAGTGTAACAATTTCAACAACGTAACGTTGTCTTCATCAGACACTAACTGAAAGAGATATCTTAGAGTGCAGTTATTTATACTAAAAGTGAAAATCCTTGTGTGCATGGGAAGCCACCTGGGTCGGACTTCCCCGGGCGTCATCTTTCGGCCACCTGCCCTGACTTAATTACCCTCCCACCTGTGTTTATCTTTTCCAGAGACACCTGTTGTTTATACTTGACCAATTGCCTTAAAACATTTTTTCTTAATCTACCTCTGATGCCTATTAGAAATAAATAACAGACTATACTACATACAACTGATTATAAATACAGCAATACATACATATATATATATATATATATATATATATATATATATATATACATAAAAATAAACTATATATAATATTAAATATATGAATATAAATTACATATAAATATGTTCAATCTTGTTTTTTCACTTCAATTTGTTCTAATAATTTATCCCATAGATCATGTATTAACAGTCCACTTGTCCAGTTCATTAATTTGTCACTTTTCTCTTTCTTTATCCTTCGTGCTTCCTTCCATTTCCTTATAATTGGTCTATTCTCCCTTTCTAGCCCCTTTACACCTTCTCAATCTATCTCATGCCCCGTTTCTTTAACATGTTTATATATGGCATTATTTTCTCTCGTAAGTCTCACATCATCCCTATGTTGTTTAATTCTCTCCCTAAGTTTTTTCCCTGTTTCCCCTATGTATATCATATCACAATCCTTACACGTCACTTTATACACTACACCTTCATCTTTTTCACATATTTCCTTCGTTCTACTTTTCGCTTTCTTAATCATTTCCAAAATTCTTCTTCCTCCTTTTCTGTACGTCTTCACACCACCTCTTCTAAGTAAGTTCTTTAGTACTTCTGTCTTCTCCCCGATGCTCTCTATCCCGTGCCATTTGTTCTCCTCCTCTTCCTTTCTCTCCTTTCTCCTTCCTTTCCTTCTTTCCTCTTCAATTCTGTTCTTCCTTAACTTCTGTCTGTTGTACCCGTTCTGCTCTAGTAAACTGTGGAACTTCTCTATGTCCTCCTCCTTTTTCTCTTCTTCAGTATCTATTTCTTCTATTCTTCTCTCCATATTCCTTATGAAGTTTCTTTTGGTGCTGTAATCCACATCACTTCTTTCGTGGCAGTAAACTCCTGCCGCACATTCTTTCCTATACCATCTTGTTGTAAATCGTCCATCTTTTCTCTCTATAGTCATGTCCAGGAAGTTGTTGTTCTCCACTTCCATTTCTAGTCTTATCCCTTTTTCTTCATCTTCAACCTTCTTTACGAATTTTCCCAGTTGTCTCTTTGTTCCTCTCCATACTCCCACAGTCATCCACGTATCTGCAAAACAATATTAGATTGTTTCCACCTTCTTCTAATACTTTCTGCTCCCATCTGTTCATCACCAGTTCTGACAACACTGGACTTAATCTTGAACCTATACTCAGTCCTTCCTTGATCTTGACTAGTTTAGAATACTTCCTAATTTAGAATACTTTAACTCTTTATGAATAAGTTTTTTCTAGTATTGGCCGAAATAATGTGTGGTCCTTTTTCTCTTTCTTTTTTGTTTTCTTACGTTTCGAGCGATAATAGGCAAAATGAAATTATAGTAATTGTGAAAAAGCTGAATTCGAGATTTCAATGAATTTACATATTTCATGGCTCCTATTTGAATGTCCGTGTGTTTGCTCGTCCCGGTATATGTTCACATGCCTAGAGGCCATACCGTTCAACATATCAGCACTAATTTTTAAACTTAAGGTTCTTACAAAATTCTCAACGGGGTTGTAACTTTCTTCCTACCATCCCCCAAAATAAGGGTCGTTTATTGTAGCATAACTCTAAAAATATATCTGTGTATATTAAAACTTTTGTTATTGAAATATAAAGCAACAGGCTTAATTTCTACAGAACAACCAAATTCACTTTCGAGGAAGTGAAATCAGAGAAATGAAAGTAACAGAATCAAAATATAGAAACAAACACAGAACTCATACAGGTGAAAGGCCAAGACAGAAAAATATATAAACTGACCACAAAATAAATGGTCAGAAGCAACGTTATAGTGAGTATTCTCAGTATAGTCAAGTTAGTTGACTGACTAATTACTAAGTCGTCATAATAGTCTACATCATATCTAAACCTTCATTAGTCCTGTAATTAAAAAAAATGATTCAGTTATGTAAGGAAACAATATACAAGAAGTTCAAGTACATGGAGGTCTTCCTCCTAGACAGGCTTTAATTTATTCAATTCATAATTCTGTTTTGTATCAATGCCTTTGTTTAAATTCAATATAACTTTATGTCAATAATATAAATAGATACATGCACCTAACTTAGTCTTTCAATTTACTACCAAGAATATAATAACTTATATTCGACTGTTTAGTTTTCTAAGAAACTATGCATATCTTTTGAGAAATCTCTCTTTCTCAAGAGTAACCGTTTTCGTATTTGAGAATCATTACTTTTTGAATATCATCATGATCATTTAAGTAAGAAATATTCATTCTTTTAATTTTATTCTCTTTAATTTTTATTTACGAAACATTACTGAAGGGTGAAAACAGAAAATTGTGATTTTCTCGAAAACAATTCTAACGATTTTGTTTAAATTTCATACGTCACATCTATATTTCATTAATGACAACCCTATACTGTGGTATAAATAATTTCTCTGGGTAGGTAATCCAGAAGTAGTAGTTTCTTGCTTTTTTTTTTTTTTTTTTCAGATGAATTTCTCAAGAATGATGAATTTGATCATATTTCATATATATATAAG
Organism: Thermobia domestica; assembly: GCF_964235325.1. Taxonomy (NCBI): domain Eukaryota; kingdom Metazoa; phylum Arthropoda; class Insecta; order Zygentoma; family Lepismatidae; genus Thermobia; species Thermobia domestica. The sequence goes on along the minus strand of NC_137454.1, from coordinate 218,960,209 downwards.
TGTTTCATTAATAACACCACAATAAAAGATATGTGATCTTTTTTTTAAAAAAAAAATCCACAAAGGGTAACTTAATCTAGGGATGAGTTTTTTTCAGAGATTTTATTGATGTTTCATAAACAAATATTTGATTAATAACTCTACATTCCACAATTTCTTTTGTCGTTTTGCATGGAAAAATGTATGATTAATGGCTCCTATTGCCTTATTACATCAACAATTTGGCGTCTCTCCTCAATGGATTTACTTTTCAACAACTATGAAATATAAACAATAACAATAAATCTTTGTTGAGAATAATCTTCATCACCATGACAGAAATTTGTACTAACGAAGCGTGCAAGATTGGGAAGGGAAGATCTTAAGTGTAAGTATGGACTATTTATTTTTACAGTAGCAACTTATACAGTAATGTTAATTTTTATTTTCATACAGTACACAAATCAGAACGTCAAACGAACGGTAGAAAATAGTTATGAATCTACACAGTGAAAGAAATGGCAAAATTAAATATTATAAGTAATGTATAGCACAAATGTTTTGCAAGACATCGTCTGTTGATTGTAACACAAGTAACTGTGCATACTCTCGTGACGAAATCCGTAATTTTTTGGAGGAATTTTCTGCTGAGAAGTTAATTGAAAAGGTTCCGCCAGTAGCTTTTAGCAGAGCGATGTAATTTAGAGAGGTTTATCGATATCGATTTATTCCTGAGTAAGTTGCCTCTCTGATTCGACATGACTTCATTGCAAAATAACAGAGACCACTCCTGTCTAACCAAAGGAAAAATGTAAGACTCAGAATTTCTTGTCAACTATGACTTTCCTGAAAATTAGTCACAAGTGAACAGGTTACAATCCATATCTTCGTTATTTATTTCAAAAGATTGTTGTTGGATTGGATATTAGCGTCCCCTTCATCACCGAGACTATACGAGACATGGGCCTACAGCTTAACGTGGTATCCGAATTAGATTAATATAATCCGGGTCTCTCGCGCCAAAGATACGTACGCTAATCATAAAGCTACGAGCGAGCTCTTATTTCAAAGGAGAAACCAAGGTTAAACATATTAATTATATAGCTAATAGCTGTTTATACCTTTTAAAAGAAACTCAAACTTTCTAGCAGAAATATTTCAAACATTCCCAAAGAAAAAAAGATTGTTTATTTTTCAGATGGGTCAACTTCCAATACGAAAAAGAAAGAAAAAAAATAACCTGTTTTTTCACGAGGAAGAATTTAAAATTAAAGCAGAGTGGCACTTTTCGGACATGGAAAAGGGCCTTGCGACGGAGTAGGGGGATCTGTAAAGAGACTGGCAGCTCGTGCTAGCTTCATATAAGAATCAAAGGGTTACCCCACTACAACCTTTGGAATGAACCGTGAAAAATATTACCAAAGTAAACTTCGCATGCTCAACCTAAGTAATTATGCTCAATCACCTCCTTGAAAAATCGCTTTAAACAAGCAGTAATTATAAAAGGAGCATAGCAATATCATTTGTTCATCTCTAAAACTAAAAATATGAGTGAAAAACTTTTCATGACATTTAATTTGTGTTCGGCGTAAGCTCTAAACTGCGATAAACAAAGCCACGTGAAACTAAATCTCGCTGACTTGCTGTTGTCCTACCGACGCTTGTAGTCCTCCGCAAAATAGTTCGTGTGATTGGATTATTACTTTTACTATGAAGCTTCATATAATACTGCTATATTATTAAAAATGACAAAAATATAATACGGATTATCTAATAATACTGCAATCGAGTATGATTAATGAAACAATATCAATAAACACTAAGCATTAGCAGTAATTCTGGTGCCAACTCAACTGTGGACTGGTGTTGTTTTTAAAGTCTGAAAGAAGGCTAGCATGAATTCCGGTTCCGCGAAAGTTGTCAGATACTTACACCAACAAGGCAAACCTTTACTCACTAAGCAACAATTGTTTACCAGCGAAATTCAAATACTTTTTTTTTTTTTTTTTAATCTTTCGAGTTTTTCTTTTCTGCTGCTGGTGTAAGTATCTGGACAACACGAGACAGTATTGTCAACATCCACGTGTATAATTTGCTCCTCCCTGTGGGGACTGAGAGTGATACATCACTAGCCAATCGTATTTGTGACAAGCGGAAGGATACAAATATTTTGTTTATCGGAGTTTAGAGCTTACGCTGAATGGGAAATAGAGTCTTGTCAGAATTTCCCGATAAATTCATATTAGAAGATGCCGCAGGTTCCATCACCATTGACTATGAAGCGAACTAGTGGCTCAGATATGTTTTACAGAAAAATGAAGAACTCGACTCCCATCGGAAATACAACTCGGTGATTATTACAGCATATGTGAAGATGAATATTAGGAAAATCATATCTTAACAAAATGCACCTTCTCTGTTCTGTCTGCAACTTCAAAATAAGTGATAGTAAAGGCAAATAACGGCTGCTATTTATTTACTAGTCTTCCTCGATTTCTATAAGTTAATTACCTTGTCCATACCATTACTAGCGTTATTCTGTAACATTTCGGGTAATATACCCTATACAAACTAGAGTAATATAGTAAAATTAAACTCTTCTACGAAAGTGAAATTTTTAGACTTCCACTTACAATATAAGTTATGTTGAATACTTATAAATTAATGAATGCAAATTAAAAGAACTAAGTTATCAACTGCATTATATTATAATTAATTAGGCTCACCGAATGATCGTGTTTAGTCGAATTAAAATAAATAAGAAACGACTACCAACACACTTTAAACAGACGCCAGTAAATCACTGTTCTTTTACTGAAACTTTTACTAAATCCAACTTTTAGTATCTTCGCGAAAACGCACTAAAGGATTAAATACGAAAGGGAAAAATAAATTTAAGGAAACAATAATAATACCACAATATTTTCTTTCGTTCATTGTACTGTCTTGTTAAAAATAAGAGTTCTTTTTCTTTTACCATAACTGTACATAGGAAGTTAAATATTTAGCTTGAAATAAGAATTTAAACAGATAGAGAATACACGTTTGATTTATTTCTTGTTACGGATTTTGTTTGTTTATTTTAAAAGGACAGGGTTTTTTTCTTAATTTTTCCTTGACAAGACTACAAAGGGAAAGTATTTGGACTTTTAGCTCCCGAAGATGCTAAAAATTTTGATTTAGATACACTTTAAGTGAAACATATATTTGCATGTATGTATTTAACCACTAAAAGAATCATTCAGATAATAGGTCTTTTATTGATAACGCATATACTTATAAAATCAACAAAAATTACCTTCAGGGAAGTCATGGTCCTCCGAGCATTTCTGAGAAAGTCTATATTCCATAACCAGGCATTCCTGTAGAGTCTTTGATTCACCTTCGTCTAAGGCTTTCTTTGTGACTTTCAGTGAAGTGGGCGACATCTTTTTCAAAATATCCAGTGTCTTCTGACTCCATTCAGACCCATCTTCTTCCAGTTTGGCAAAAATTTCCTCTACACTATTCCCACTAAAGCAGTTATCAATTTTACCAAGGAAAGGCTTGAGACTGAATTCCCTTGTACTTACTTCGGACTCTCGGTTAAACTTTTGTAATACATCTTCGATTTCTCGTTCTGGATTTTTTAGATTGATTAACTGAGTTTCAAGTTCTTGCAGCTTAGTGGAATCACAGTAGTGTGTCGCAATGCCAGCCTTTACAACATCGTATCCTCGTAGTCTGTGACCCGTCAACGCAAGAAACAGTCCAAGCTTACCGCCTAGTCTGGGTAAAACATACGTTCCACCTACGTCCGGAAATAAACCTATTGCAGTTTCGGGCATTGCAAATAATGTTTTCTCCGTAGCAACTCTGTAATAGCCATGCACTGATAAGCCAACACCCCCTCCCATTGTGATACCATCAATAAGAGCAACGTACGGAATGTGATAAGTACCTATCAAGTAGTTCAACATATATTCCTCTCGAAAGAAGTCTTTATATAATCTATCACCCTGCTTTGCAGCTAATGAGACAGATTTTACGTCACCGCCTGAACAAAACGCTTTTCCACCAGATCCTTTTATAATAACCATACTCATTGACTTTTCCCAATCTTTCAGTACAGGATATATCTTCCTAATCATCGGTAGAGACAGAGCATTTAAAGCTTTAGGTCTATTTAATGTTATTACACCTTTGTTATTCACTGTTTCTAACAGGACATCGTCACAAGTTGATGACATAGCAGCCTTCTTAATAGAATTCTTCAAAAAGCAAAGGCACCTTAAAAACACTTTCTTGTGCAAGCGGAGCATCTAAAAGTAAATAATAATTATGTTTTAAGTTCTTAACCAAAGAATTGTTTAATTCAAAATATATAAATAATATAAACATCTGGCCTATTTTTTGAAAGTAATAAAAAAAAAAAAGACAGAAAAAATATTTTATTGTAAGCTTGAACAGTAAACTACTTTACCAATAACTGCGAGCTAAACACAGTTTGCAGCTTTTAAAAGAAAACGAAAACCAATATTTGCTGAGAATTTCAACTTTGCAGTTAGTATATCTAGGAGTTAGAAATTAATAATAATAAAATACTCAATAAAAAAAAAAAAAAAAATCAGTTAATTTAGCAAAATGTGTACTTAGGCAGAAGGCGGTGGAATGATTTAGCAGAATATTTGTTGCTGTATCTATATAAATTGGCATCGGGCCAAAAGAAAATTCATTAGGTTCATATAAATATAGATATTACATAGTATAGTTGTTCCTTGTAGGTTAAGTCTATACAAAGTATTGTTTTCTATTATTTACTTATTGCTTTGGCAAGATTACTAATTAGCTACCATATTATCTAAATCTTTATCTTATATGGTAATCACTTCAGAAGCAACAAATAAATAAATAAATAAATAAATAAATAAATAAATAATCACACAATTTTGCTCGTATAGGTACAAAGAAACAAACGATATGTAAGTTACGAGAGCTCCGCCTCAAGTTCTGTTGATTATTTCAATAATCTGCAACATAAATCAATAAATAATAGTTGCCTGAAAAAAAAAACATTTGAAAAAAACATGAAAAAGAACGTTTTTTTATTGAAAAAACTTCACAGAAAAAAATCCGTTTTTTTACAACACTATTTTCCATTATGCTGTAAAAAGGTAAATGTTGTGAGGTGCTAGTTTTTGGTAGAAGAGGAAACTAGAGAAATTTTCCGAACGAACTCTGGTCTGTACTCCACTGGAAAACTGCTTTCGCCGATTCATCATCTCCTCACTATTCACTACGTTGCACCAGCACCTTCGATTACTACACTGCCCAACACCATTGTTTCTATCTCGGGTGTAGTGTTGCACGGACTAATTTTTGAAAGTGTTTTTTAAAAAGTTACGCTACTCTTAGTGCTTTTTGAAAATGTGCATGAGCTTTTAAGTTGGTTTCCCTAACTCCTGATTGCTTTGAGTTAAACAAGTCCGTTGACGTTCGTTGTTTTGAAAATACATAAATATATGTATAACTAACTAACTCTATGGCCTATGGAACCCGGAGGTTCAATGCCGCGTTCACAAAAGCTCCCCACTGACTTCTATCCTTACCTAACTGCATCCAGTTTCTACTTTGTATTCCAATCTCTGCGAGATCCATCTTAATATTGTCCTTCCATCTGCGCCTAGGTCTTCCTAATGGTCGTTTTCCGATTGGTCTTCCAGTCAAGACTTTGAAGGCGTTTCTACTTTCTTCCATTCTAGCTACATGACCCGCCCACCTAAGCCTCCTCAACTTGGCGACCTTAACAATGTTGGGTAAACCATATAAATTATGTAATTCCTCGTTATGAAGTTTCCGCCATTCCCCATTCCCGTTCCTCTTGGGTCCGAATATTCGTCTCAGGATCTTGTTCTCAAATGTGAAAATATATCACGTACACAAATATGTATGTAAACACTTTAATGTTTTTCGGAGTCTGGAACTAAAGAAAATTTACGTATAAATGTCTGTACTTTAGTGCTGCCGAAGACCGTCCACCGGGTTGCTTTTGTAGTTTAGCTGCTCATTTTCTCTTTTACTTTGTGTATGTGTATATGTTGGTGTGTAGTGTGAGGTAAAATTTATATATCACTAATCACTGCGACTCACTTGTGATTCCTGTTTGCAACTCACCCTAAATTTTGAATTCTCATCTTACCGATATTTTGGGACACGCCTCTGTGTTTTTGATTTCCTCCTTTTTCTCTCATTCGTCAAATTATCTGTCGCGTCCTCAATTTTATTTTGTTTGTATCCGCCCATTTTCGGTGCTCGAGCGTCGTTTTTCCAAAGTACGTTATTTCTTTAAATTTCACAAGTTGTTTCTAAAATTTTTATGGAATTTCATCTTTAATTTTTATGGAATTTCATCTTGAGTCTTGTCGTCTGGTTCATGCTGTTAGACTAGCTTACAGATCTGTGCAAAAATCTGATCTAATTTCTGGATGAAGATACATTTACTCGAATCTGCGTTTAACAAATTATTTTCCACTACGATTCTATTCAATTTGAAGGCTTTGCCATTTTTCCCCTCTTTCACAGAAAGATGTTAAAAGCTCTTCTGTTTCTTACTTGGTTTCGTCAACTTTCCTCTGTGCATGCGGTCGCGTAGCGGCGTTGGCATTGTTATAGTGCAGAAGAGAAAGTAAATTTCCTTTTTCCCCCGCAACAATAGGTACGCAAAAAATAATTAAAAAAAAAGCATCTTAGGGATGGATAGGAAAGAAAATAAAGCATACTGTCTCAGTTCCTTTTGCTTTTTTTCCTTTTTTTTTAACACAAAATTTAAAATGACATTCACTACATGCATAATTAAATTAAATGAATTTAAAATTAAATAAAAATGGATATGAGGCAACTGTCACAACGCTATTCTTCCCGTTCAAAAAACGGAGATTTCAATTGGTTAGAGATAAAAATGAAATCCACGCACAGTTTTCCCACCAGAACAGTTTTCTGAAATTTCTCCTTCTCATAGCATATACTCAAAATATAGCATATTTTTCTTTTTATTTTATTTCCCCATGTTTCGGTAACCATAAGGCGTACCGAGTTGCGATTTTCGATAAACAGATAACAGTAACTTTCTTTACAACATTTTTGAGACATACCGGTATATTTCAAATTATTTAAAGATGTAGAAATAATAACCAGCGAACCTCATTGGAGTATCCATCTGGTAACAGCCTACATTTTGAGTTGTTGCTAAGCCTCAACAAATAAATACTTTTTTGAAATTCATCGTTCTTCCACTCGAAATCTGAAAGGCTATTCCCGACCATTATGTTTAATATGAGAAATTATATGTAACAGTTGGTATTATTTCCAAGACGTGTAAGATTTCGATGCTTCAGGAGCATCGCAGGAACTTAACCCCGGACGCCGTATTCATACGCAAATTGTAAAAGAAAATGAAATGAAATCTTTAAGTTTAACGTCCCACGGCTATGCCTGTTAGGCTAAAGGAGACGGTGATAATGAGAAATGAGTGAAATGGTGGAATGAAGAAAGTGGGAGGAAACGGGAGAACCCCGAGAAAACCCACGAGCACGATGTTTGTCCACCACAAAGTCCACACGGCACGAGCTGGGATCGAACCAGGGACCCCAAGCACCGGAGGTGAACGCTCTACCACTGAGCCACCGCGCCCCCAAATTGTAAAAGAATTGTAATTCTTCTACTATTACTTCTTATGCCCCCTTAAACTTTATCTATGCTAAGTAAGATATTTTCATGCCCCTAGCGCAAATCATCTAGGAGGCAATAAGACAAAAACAGTAAAAGAATTAATGATTTTTCAACAATTATTTCGAGTGGTATGCCAAAAATAAACCTGCATTTATTTATTTATTTTATTATTATTATTTTGTAGATTTGAAACGAAGGGCACTGTTAAAAATTAAGCTTAAAATAGCCCTCGTATTTCTAATCTGAAACCCGACTGTATAAGACATTAATGAAAATTTGGGATTTTGGGAAAAAAGTTTCGAGTTGCCCCTCCGTTTCTTATAAAAATTAAGAAAATTTACAGGAGGAAGGAGGTAAGAAATGATGATTTGGAGTACTTATGTGATGTTGGCAGTAAAGTTATGTTTAATACGATAAAAGATATGTAGAAGTGGGTACTATTTGTAAGACGCGGTAGGTTTTGATGACTGAACAGCATGGTAATCGTACAGGATGGGGAATCGGTGCGTTGAAAATGATATTTCCGCATTGAATTTACCGAATTATATAAGAATAATGAAGAAAATCTATTAAATTTTCATGAGAATCATGGATTATTGAATTTGAGTGATAATTGAAGCTTATATGAGAACCTGTTCCAGTCACTGATCTAGTCTTACCAGGTAACCTAAACGAACTTAAACTAACCAAGCCTAACTTAAACTAACCTAACCTGACTTAAGCTAGCCTAACCTAATAATATTTAATGTTTTAACTGCATTTTTGTAGATTGGAAACAGAAGGGGCAACTTTAAACTTAAGCTGAAGATTTCTTTCAACTAAAATTCAATCATTATACACGTGCATGCATACAATAAACCTGTAGAATTTTAATGGTAATCATGGGTTTTGCTTCTGAAACTTTTAGTAGGGCATATAACATAAAAACTAGTGCATAAAACACGAACAAACTTGTGCAAGATGACCACAAAGCGAGAATATCTAACGGACTCAGGGCAGGTACACAGAAGAGGTGCCGAGCGGTTGTGAGAGGGTGCGTCCATAGGGAGTAGACGCGTCAGCGGTGCGGTGTATATGCATAAACGAGGATAGTAGAAGACAAGTTACACATACAATACTTCAAAACTATCACTCAAAATTTATTTCAGTATACTGTGCATTAACAGTAATTGCTTACATTCACACTCTCATTCCTTTACGATATGTTTTACATTGTATTTTACCTATAAATCCTTTATGTGGTAGAATCGTCTGCTCGAGTGAATCCCATTTTAGTTATAAAACTACTAATTCTCGGCACATATAAATGAACAGTACTACCGTAAAAACAGTAAATATTAATTTTGTTACCGTATAATTACTTCCACATATTTGTATTTTTTACTCCTTATATGGATCCATCATCGGCATTTGTACTGCTCAGATTTTAAAGAACGAATTTACTACCTCATTACTTACCATTTTCAATTAAAATTTCTTTATCCCAATGTTAGTAGTTAATTCTCAATTATTGATGATTAATTCCTCTGCGCGTGCAATAACAGTCACAAAACACGCAGCAGATTACGCCACAGCGTATTTCGCCTGATTATCTGATTAAAACGCTCTCAACTCAGCGTTACTGTTCTTCGCAAGTTTGGGTTGTCCAGCTGATAGCTGATTGCACTCTAATTTGTGCGCAGTGCACGTCTATGCTCTTGCTTTAATAATCCATTATCTTGAAGAAACGTGTCCTTATTCCCCGCCTCGTTTATATATTTTTTTGTAATTATAATTTTTATCTAATATAGGACTATGCTCACATTCAAAATTGCCTAGAGAACTTAGCCCATAAATATCATATCATACCTGTGCGGTGATCGATGCGTTTCTGTCGAAAATTTTTCTCTTTTTACTAATTCATTCATAAAACCTGCTCGACATAAACAAAGCGAAATGTATTACTACGCGGCTCATACGTGCTTTAGCAGCGAGAGACGTGAACAGCAGTATCGTCTGCTTGCTTACGCTTCTTTCAAATTATCCGGCGATTTACCGGATCCGCAAACTGCCGGATGAGAAGTGTACCCTTTCATATTATCCGGCGATTTGTAGTAGATGAAAAATATGCGAGCAGGGTTGCGGTGCAACTGAAGAAACAAAACCTGTCTTCTACTCGCTTTGTTAAGACAGACAGAAAAAAAAAAGTCAGACACGGTTCACTTTTTTTTTTTTTTTTTTTTTTAAAGAGAAGTGGTATCTTCAAGGAGATTTTTCTATACTGTTCCCACAATTGATAGACTTGAGCAAAATAGCGGCCAGGTTCTGGATATTTAAAATACGATCCCGGTATTTACCTGTTGCGACTGGAAAAACCAGGATAAACTCCTTTTAGGATAGTCGGTGGTTGAGAACTATCCCAGAATCCAGTGGAGGATCTAGAAGTTAAAAACTGGGCGGGTGCTGCCAAACCCTAGAATGCCTAGTGAGAATTATATCATGAGTTTTCCATAAAGTTTCAAAAATATATAAATAATAGCATAAATTATTTTCGTCACGCTGAAAACTGGAGGGGCATAGGCCGCCCGTCCGTGGCCTAGATCCGCCACTGCCAGAACCCCAAGTCAACACAACCACTGAGCCCAAGGCTGATCTCGAGGCATTCTTTATTATTATTATTATTATTATTATTATTATTATTATTATTATTATTATTATTATTATTATTATTATTATTATTATAGTATTTCGGGTTTATTCTTTTGTTTTAAGCGTTCCGACTATTGACTCAAGTCTCTTTAAAGCACTGCTCTACTCCCTGTATTCAAAGAACTATTCAGGAAATTACAACCATAGAAGTGATAAAGATAATTATAAAATATATAAAGTACGGCATATTTATCTAATATCACATCATGGGTTCTCTCTCGCTTTGCGAAAGTACATAAAGGTATTATTACTAAATATATAATATTGATGAAATATTTGATAGTGTATATTTCAATTGTGGGGCACCACAAATTTATAGAATTACAAACTCATTTGCCCAGTGCTACTCGAACATTTATTTCTCCCAATCATCTAATACATTGAAAAAATAATTTATATTGATTTGGACTCTTTAATCAACGAGGTATGGATTCGACACTTCGGTAGTGTCGGTCGTTTTCAGTTATTTTTACATGTGATCTTTTCCCATATATTGTATGTAACAAGTTTGGTTAAAATTACTCCAGGTGTACTGGGCTAGAACATAACCACACACACACACACACACACACACACACACATATATATATATATATATATATATATATATATATATATATATATATATATATATATATATATATATATATATATAGGGTCTATATTCGTAAAACACATGCATATTATCGCTACCACTCTCTACTCTTTCCTAGTAACACTTTCTTCCTCCCTCAACACCCATCCGGCAGTTTGCCGCGAATATGTGAAGAGCTTCATTGCTAGCAATGTCCCGCTTGGTTATACACGGCGGTCTGCCGCGCCGGATTCTAGCAGGGAAATCCAGCTGTTTTTGCTCGCCGGATAAATGTCCGGAGACCGCCGCACATATGTGAAAAGCTCTATTGCTTGCAATTTCTTTCTACCTTGTCCGGCGATTTGCCGGGTCCGTTTCCGGCATAATGTGAAAGGGCGGTTACTGTCGTCGCATAATTTCCAAAGTGTAAGGCTACGGTTGGTTGGTAAATAATTAACGCACTGACAATGACTGCTCCAGGGGCGGATCTAGGACCGACTTCTGGGGGGGAGCCGGTGGGTTGTCATACTGCTACTTTTAAGGGCTGCAAACTTTGGGATGGATTTTATTTATATATATAAAATAAGAAAACTTGCTTTTGTTGGGGGGGGGGGGGAGATCGCCCCGATCGCCCCCTCTGGATCCGCCCCTGGACTACTCCTACGTTGGAAATATGTATTCACTTAAATCGTTATATAAACGAGATTGCCTCTGTTCCTGTTGTCCTCTTTTGTGTTTTGAACACGAGACGAAAATGGATTATTGTCAAACATCGTCGCCATGGAACTCTGCATTCTACAATAATTTTAAATAAGTGGGGTAGGCGTGCGAACGCTACGCATGCGCAGTAAATGCTGATGAAGTATGTGCAAATACGGATGAGGTTGAAATAAAGCTACATCTGTTGTTAAATATTATATATTGCGTTTATTATCACAAAATGCAGGATAAATTCAGATATTTTTATTTGAAATTATTATTTTAGTAGAAATTATATTGCGGTAGGATACTAGTGCAGTGAGACCAACAACCAATCACTGGTCATCAGTGGTGCCCACCCCCCCTTATGTCCATGACGCACCACCCAATTGTCTATCCGTAGGTGTTCTTCCATGAAAAAAAATCTTCTTTTCGATTAATTTTACCCCCCCATCAAACATATTTATATAGATTTTTAACCCCCCCAAAATATTTCAATGACGCAGTTTGCGTCATAGCCCCCCCTTGTGGGCACCCCTGCTGGTCATCAACGCACTGGTAGTCAGGTGGTTTTGTTTACATCTACTTTTTTCTAAGGCTAAAAAGACAATAGACACCAGCATGACTGGTGACGAACTCTGCGTGTATTACAATACAATATTCTTGTTGTTCTTTGTTTTTTGTTTGTTTTGTTCTTGTGCTGTGTTTTTTTTTTGTTCTTTCCTTTTTCCCTTTTCCTTTTCACCTTTTTTCTTTCAAACATGGATACCCAATAAAGATAAGAAAATAAATAAATGGCAATGATGATAACCCGTTCCGGTCAAAAGATGCCGGATGCCGGATCTGAAAGACGGGCCTGAGCCAAAAAAAAAAAAAAAACACAATAAAACTCCGTTTTGTGGCTATCTCAGCATTGCACACACGCTTTTCTGGAGTTAGTTGTTAGTAATTGTAACCACCGCTTGAAAATGCCCTCCTATCCCTCCTCATACCACTATTTCTGAGAATATTATTTAAAACATTTGATTTGAATCATCTTCGACTCTATTCTTTTGCAAAATACAGGTCAATCTGTGCTAGGTGGTCTGTACAAGATAGTTTTGCATCAAATCCGCACAAGGTCAAGGAAAAGCAGAAAGCACAAGCGCGAGGTTATAAAATGTAAGTGATAATGTTTAAAACAGTGGTTCCCAACCGTTTACCTGGCGCCTCCTTCTTAAAACCTGTATACTTCTCGCTAACCTCCCTCCCACTCATTGGCCATATGTGCTTTTTTGTGATTTCAGATTCAGCATTGAAATCTCAAGTCTTCAATAATAATAATAATAATAATAATAATAATAATAATAATAATAATAATAATAATAATAATAATAATAATAATAACGATAATACAATAATAATCATAGTTTCATCTTTAGTTCCCTCGTGGCTATATGATTAGCATAGACGTCTTCGGCACGGGAGACCTGAGTTTGATTTTCGGCGAGAACTTATGTAGTTATAGTTCTCATATAGCTCATATAGCTTTGCTGATGAACAGGACTCAAAACAAACCACTCGTCTTGTTTTCATCTGTTTATATTTATTAAGTGTTTAATTACTTAAAAGTCTCGAATGGGAGTATAAGAAAGACAAAATATCAAACACATCTGTTAAGTTTATTGACAATTTTATGGTTCATTTCTGTAGTCAGCTTGATCCCTCGCTTGTTCATCAAGTACCCTTCAGGAGGCTGACTTTTGGGAACCACTGGTTTAAAGCTTGAGGCGATGTAAAGTTGACCCTGATATATTCATTCTAAAGAAAAGCAGGGTTAACTTTACATTGTGATTCGATTCCCGGCGTAATTCCATGTGGTTCGGATTCCACGTGAAGCAGTAGGTCCATGTCTCATTATAACCTTGGTGTTGAAAGAGATGCTAAACTCCAACGAAATAGCTATAATACAATTTACATTGTATGTTCCAGTTGGTATCCTTATGTGATTCATAAAGGTTGCTAGCTAATAATGGGCATCTAGTTCAAGTTGGAGGGCATATCTAGTGAAATTGAACCGACCATGGCTGATCAATAACGACACTATAACTTTATTTGCTGCAAAATACTTCTAAACCAGACCTACTTTTGGATGCAAATGAAGACGAATTGGAGCGTGTAATGTAAAGTTTATTTGAGAAACATTTTAGCACATGGTAAAAGTAACAAGGCCAAAACGTTTTCAATTTTACATCATCAATTGAGTGAAACCCAAGTTTTGTATGTAAATTTGAAATCAAAAGAAGGTGTTGCGTAACAAAGTGCACGATTTCTGCAAAAACCAGTGTATTCATTGTGAGCACCATTATCTAATATTGTCTCTGTAATCTAATTAAAATGTTAAAATTGTAAATAATAATAGCCTAACATTCATGTGAAACGTGTTTTTCAATGGACGAAGACTTCTTTAAGGATAATGTATTTGTACCGTGTTGATAATCTCCTCTCTCTGTTTTTAAACACATACAAACACAAAACAGCGAAACGAAAGCAACAAGCATAGTAACAGGCAGGTTGAACTTGAATCTTTGTGACGTCAACCGTATGTGACCAATAAGAGTGCTATTTTAGCCATGTATTGGATGAACCTCTTGGAATCGGCGAAAATGCTTTTCGGTGGGGCAAAGAGTGGCAGACGACATCGAGATAAAAGCATGGCTTTGGGCAGCGGCGTAAATAAGGGCCCCGCATTGCGGGGGGTCTTAAGCCATCAGGGGGCCCCCAAATCGTGAAGTGGGACGTAGAGAAGGGGCCCCGCTTCACGCTGTTTGCGTGAGGGCCCCAAGCCTTTAGTTACGCCACTGGCTTTGGGACAGTTCATTTGGACTTATTTAACCTTGTAACAACGAAGTAACCAGGAGGCTGGATTACAGAGTGATGGGGTGTCAGTATCCTAGTTATTCCAACTACGATAGCAAGTAAGTCTCATTTAGATTATTGCGTGTCTCGTGAACCAGGGAAACTTTCATCATTGGTAGCAACGAGGATTAGTGGATGGTTGATGTGGATTTTTTTTTTTTTTTTTGCGGTGTTCTCAAAAGTAATAATCTTGGCTAAATTCATCGGTTAAAAATTTCGTAGGTGTAAATATCATAATGGCAATGTTGGTGTAATAAGCTATAGTTCCCTCGGATACGTTTGATAATATATTCTACATGTAGTTCGAACATATACTTTTTGGGGGTAAGGGGGAATTTGTATCATAACTTCAAAATGCGATCATAGTTCGGCTACGTTATAGATAGTCTGTAAAAATGTAATCGTTGTTTTCCGAATTTACAACCTTCTGAATTATTAGTACAACAAATAATTGGCTTTTAGATTAACCATGGACATTAATTTGTGGTATGATATGATATTTCTATATAAAGAAAGAATTCAGAACCCTATATAATAATGCAATTTGGGCACAAATCACGTAGCCTAACGGCTATTTGGGTACTAGAAATTAACGAGGTTCGATCGTCATTTGTCTGATTCCTCTTCAGTAATCAGTACGTATGATGATGTTTCGCCGTGTAGTATTCATTTGTTTATGTTGACATTTTTTTTTTCTGAATTAAAAAGTGAGTTTTCTTTGCACTGATAGATTATTCGGAAAGTTGATCTAAAGATTTGTTGAATTAATTCAATACTTCGTATTAGTTCCTATTGAAAGAAGGCTAAGTAAATTAATAAGTTGAGTAAATATTATCTATGTCTGCCAGATATTGGTAACTTAATTGCTGCGTTGTATGTTTATGTGCTCAAGGCTCATATATATATCGTCATAGGGTGTATTCTTGGAGAAGCACTTGAGAACAGGGAATCTAGATTAAACTGTGTGAATAATATTTATGTTGAAGGTCAGTGCCTGTAATATTTTTCGTGTGTGAGTATTTATATATGTGTACTTAGAATAGATCTTGTAGTAGTAGGTTAGATTAGGAATTGAATAAAATAAATACTGTGTCCCTTAATGTTAAATAAAACCTGATAATACGGAAAGGGACCGAAAGTAGCACTGACATTTACCCTGATTCTCTATAAGCCAAGTAACCCGTACTGTATATAGCTGTTTCGAGTTAGTATGTGATCCACAGGTTGTACAATGCAGAGCAGAGATGTTTAATCTTTAAATTCTTAATATGTATTTTACAAACTTTGAATTCCTTCTATATTATTGGCAAGAAACAGGGTTGGCAAAAACCATGGTTTTTATTGAAAAAAACAAAAAAAAAAAAAAACAGGTTTTTTTGGTTTAAATAATTTAGTCTATGTATTTATTTAAATATGGACAGAAATTAGTTTCTTTCTCCTTGGTGTTATTATGCAACAACAAGGTTATGCTGGAAGGGGTCACATAAGCTTAAAGCGAAATCCAAATCGCTTCTCGGCATACATCCAAGAGAAATTATTTATTTATTTATTTCGGAAAAACAACAGGCAAATGCCTAATTACAGTTTTCCCTTATTGTAAAGTGTATTTAATACATTTTAAAATACACATGTAATAACATACTAATATGACCTCAATTCTATCGTAATACACACTAAAATACACATATAATAAAATAATAATATGAAAGCAAAATATACGTTAAAATACAAATAGCACGATATACAGAATACAACAAATTTATGTAAAATGAAAATTTTGTTTGCAACTAAAAATATCTATATCTGGGTGTTCTTGTGACATCTTATTATACAATATACACATTTTTCTGACAGGCGATACATCTAATGCATTAGTCCTTTGCGCTGAGAGATGGAATATGTCATTATGGGGTCTCGTTGCTCTATGTGGGACGCGAATTTTTATTTCTGATAACAAATATTCTGAATCTATTGCACCATGAATTATTTTATGTAAGAAAGATAATATGAAATGACTTCTGCTTTCAAGAGATTGTAATGAATATTTGTTTCGAAGATCTTCGTAGTTCTCAAATTTTGGATATATACCTGTTTCTTTATATGTCAAAAAGCGCACAAATTTATTTTGAATGTTTTCGATTTTATTTATATATTTCTTACTATTAGAACCCCATATTATCGCTGTATATTCCACCTTAGACCGTACATAGGCAGTGTATAATGTTTTGAGAGCATTAGTATTAGAAAAATCACCTCCTAATCTCATCACAAAGCCAAGATTCCTAAAGGCCTCACCAATTACTCTGTTGACATGAATATCGAATGATAGATTTGACTGCAGAGTGACTCCAAGATCAGTAACATTATCCACCCTCTCAATTGGCGCTTGATTAATAGTATACATATTGCATACATAGTTTCTTTTCCTGGTGTATGATACTACTTTACATTTTCTAATATTTAGTAGCAACTTGTTTGATTCACACCATTGGGAAATAGCATTAATGTCATTTTGCAAAGAAATTGCGTCTAATTCCGTGGAGATACTGCGATAGATTTTTAGATCGTCAGCAAACAAAAGTTTGTGGGAAGATGTTATTACAGATGGTAAATCGTTAACAAATAGTATAAATAACAGAGGTTCTAAGTTCGATCCCTGAGGCACACCAGAGTCTACGACATATTCCTTAGTTAAAATATTCTTGTATCGAACGCGATGTTTCCGTTTCGTGAAAAATTGAAAGTCACAAGTTTGCTTAGAAATATATCGTGATTAATTACGTCGAACGCCTTGGAGAAATCTGTATAAATTACATCTACTTGTTCCTTTTTATCAACTTGATTAGCTATAAAATGTGTAAGTTCTGAGAGATTAGTTACGGTTGACCTCTTTGGCATGAAACCATGTTGAAAGGGAGATATTACTGACTGTACATGTGAGTAAATTTTTTCGTATATAATAATTTCAAATATCTTAGATGGGGCAGATAGTAGGGTTACCGGTCGATAATTTTTTATTTGATCTGTAGGACAGCCTGTTTTGGGAATGGGACAGACGTCACCAATCTTCCATTTCGTAGGAAATGTAGAAGAAGCTATTGACTTATTAAAAATAACTTGTAGGGGAAATTGTCTATTTGGACACGAAACCGGGACTAATTGGTCACAAATGCGATTACCGACTCTTTCACGAAAGACTCCTGATAAAAATACGTAGTAATGATCTTTACATAGGCCTACTTGTTAATATAATTGTCAAGAGTCATTTCAGAAGGACAAAAAGATAAACAGTTACACAAGTAAAAACATTATAGAGAATTATATATAAATCGGGAAACTCCCGCCTTAGCCATTGGGAAAATCCCGTTATTACTTTAAATGTATTTGTATGTAAAATTTTAAGGTCAACGCATCATAATCACTACGGTAAGACTGAGGTATTAAATTACAAATTTGGTATGTAGATATCATTCAATAAAATTAAAACCAAGTCAAATCCAAGCTGATGTTGGAAGCTACGTAGGCAGTTGATAAATTTGGCAATTTGTATCAATATATTTAAGCAACCTTGGCTTCTTTATAAAACAACAGGCATTCATTCAAGTAGAAATATATAATTTGGTTTCATTTCGTATGTTTAGGCTAAACATCCTTATGAAATACCAAGGTTATCACGGAGAAGATTTCTACTTAGAGGGACACCTCGAATCGCTACTTGGTTTACACTTGAAAGATGGGTTGTGGTTTAATTAAACACGAGACCCCTTGATTAAAGAGTGAAAAGTAGATAAACATAATGCGGATGGTTTGATATGTGGAAACGTCACCACGAAGTTCACACGATTTAAAACATTTTTCGTTCTTTGGTTTAAACCACAAGAAACTATGTAAACAAGTTTAGAATTATTTCGAAAAGGGGACATTCAAAATTAAATCCTGTTTTATTTGAAGTACATGAAACTACTTGGATAAACCTGTTTTGGAAGTTGAATAGTGTATATTATTATTATTATTATTATTATGTTTTTATAATAAATAATTCAGTGGAAAAAACTTTTCATTTCACAAGCAGAAGTGTATTCGTATTACCAGGTAGAGATTTGCTGGTATTTTAATATATTTTCGTTAAGAAGCGGAAGCTAGTACAAGGGTTATTTCGAATGTAAACAAACATCACATTTGCGTTGTGTGAGAATGAAATCGTGTTTGGAAATACAGTTTATGGAATCTTCTTCATGTTAGACGACATGTGGCTTCAAAAATTAACGTTTTATTGAATTATTATTATTATTATTATTTCGATTTTACATTTTTTTTCTGTGACCGTTTGCTTAATCTGGAAAGTTGAAGCGCTCGCATTTCGTATTCATGCCTGGCAATTGATTGGGTTCTCAAATCACAGCCAGAGGTCGGGGATATGCATACGAACCGTGAGAATCAACGACCAAGGTTGAGTCAAAGCTTTTTCCCGAGTTCGAATCCAGGCTTGTATTTGTCTTCCATTCCATATTGCACTGAAGTAACATGTACACGAAGGGTGTAGGCCGAACCTAGTACAGAGGACTAACCCCTTCGGGTAACTGCTTGTCCATGGTAATGTGTAACGGTGAATCATCATCCTTATTATCATCGAATTGCGCAATACAGTAAACACGTAATAGTAGTAACAAAAGTTAGAGTAGTAGCTATGACAGTCTATAGAGATTTATGAAAGTTAAATTGCTGATTATTACAGTACCATTCTTCGTTGCTATCATGAGCGGAGCTAGGAATTGTCTGCTGGGGGGCAGATCTTTTGGTCAGTCTCGGAGGTCTTGATAGGTGGCATTTTTATTTTTTTGTCAAAAAGTTGAACCCTCCATAACTCCGCCCATGATTACTATGTGGTGTGGAAGCACGTATAGAATGCATAGGTTGTAAGCAGTTTCTTTCAGAGGGCCACCGGAGGGGTATTACCTCCAAACTTTGAGGTTTACCTTCTAACAAAAGCGCCGAAGTCAGTGTAACTTGGGGAGGGGTTCATTCAGATGTATGTGTGGCTGCAGACAAGGGTCTAAGAAGGCATACACACACACACAGAGAGAGAGAGAGAGAGAGAGAAAACATGTAAATTTTTACTTATCAACTCGAAATATTAGCAAATTTTCCGCTTCCCGAAAGCTAAATGGAAAATTATAATTCGTTGCTATCGAACTTTCCTCTACAGGAATTCAATTTTATAGGTCAATGTGTAGTTAAAGTGGAAAATTTTCCACCTAATATCACTATAATAATATTAAAAATTGTCCAGCTTATTCATAGCTTTTCCACCTTTCTACATCAGATGAAAATTTTCCGATCCATGAAAATTCCTTTCACTTGTTTCTGCAAAGCAATACAACTTCCCGATTCACAAAAAGTTGTTTTACTTTTTTTTTTTTTTTTTTTTTTTGGCTTCAAAATGACAAAAAAATTTCGACTTTCTCCATACACGACAGAAAATGTTTCGATTCTTGAAAAATCGTTTCACTTGTTCCTACATATTACTGGAAATTTTCTAAGCGATGAAAATTTTCAGATTCTTTAAACGATCTTTCACTTTTTAACATTTCTATACATGAATTAAATCAATTTTATGGTTAATGAGGAACTGATATTTGTTTAGAACGGAAAATTTTCCGGAAAAATGTAGCGGGAAATTTTGAATCTCACATCACTATGCTCAAAACTTTTAAAATAGTGTCTGAAAGAAAAAGTACGGATATATTGAACCATAATTTTCTTTTTTATCTAAATTCGTATAGTGAATAGATTGGTTCTTCGACGTTTCATTAATTTTAAAGATATCTACTGAAATGTATTGAAATTTTCAAGCACTTTTTATTTATATCTTTAATTCCTGAATTGACAGCGTTGGTAGGTAATATTCTAAAATCAAAATGTTACCAACCAAATTTTAATCTGCTTCGTAATTGCTTACGACATTAATTTATATATCAATTTGTGAATTTGCAAAATATGACTTCAAATTATAACATTTTCAATTTCTTCACATAAACAAGTCGCATTCAGTACTGTGGGGTAGCCAGAAAAAACATCATGAAGGGAACTAATAATTGCCATGCCCAGAAGTGTGCGAACTCCACTCACGCTCATAATATATACATACTGGACCATTTATCTTGATAAGCCCTTGTAACTTTTAAACTAATGATCGAAAGACGCTGACATTTTGTTCCATCGAAATTTCAGCAGGGAGATTGTTTTGCTTCATTTCGATACTACAAGGTTAACAGTGTTGCTAATTCAATATAAAAGTTTTTTTTTTTCAAGTGACATTGCGTCATCTTATTACATATTTTAAATCTACGTGTAAAACGAAAACATACAATATCACATTTGCCATACAATGTTGCAAATTAAGGGCGCTGCTGTATCAGTATCATCGACAAAACATCCAAATTTTGGAGGGTTTTACAAACTGAGATGAACGGGAGATAACGTATATTCAAAGCACCTTAATGATGA
The DNA here is from genome assembly GCF_964235325.1 of Thermobia domestica. Classification (NCBI taxonomy): domain Eukaryota; kingdom Metazoa; phylum Arthropoda; class Insecta; order Zygentoma; family Lepismatidae; genus Thermobia; species Thermobia domestica. The sequence goes on along the minus strand of NC_137454.1, from coordinate 218,939,157 downwards.
ATACTGCGGCCATTATATCACATATTTCATAATTGTACAAAGAAAGTTACAAGGAATTGATAATTTTACCTTTTTTCAAGGACTTTATTTCGAAAAAGTGTTTAAATAAGTATCACATCGATTTACGTAGAAGAAGGTTGGCCAAAGTGGATAAATGTTTGCCATTATTGTTGAATAAGTAAGCAAGCTATGAACTAATATTGACTATTCCTTTTTACATTGTTCTTGCTAAAACAGAATACATTAGAATTATTGAGGCTATGAATGCAGGCGTGTTATACGAAATTCAGACTTGCTGCATTTCATCACTTTCCACAACCATCTACGCAAAGTAGCTAACGCGTGCGGGCAAAGAGAAGAATGATAAACTAAAACGTTCTGATAACATAGGAAATGTAAGAGAAAATACGTCCTGCTATGACATACTTAGTTTTAATGTAATACAATTTTAAAATATTATTGTAACACGAAGACATTTATTTTTATTACTAGATTCTGTTCACTGCCTGTGGGGGTTATTCTTATGTTGTATGATTTTTTTTTTTTTTTTTTAAAAAAAGATAACAATGATTACAATGAACTGGTATGCACTTTCACTTCACTTCGCTATTCATGACATAGATCGCAAAAGTAGAACCCAAAGTTCTGTAAAATGTGCATATTTGATATGTTCATGCTTCACAATCGCCGCATTGGATCCAATCCTTAAGGGTCTTCACTACACCGAAATTAAACTACCGCTAATTTTATAGTTTTTCTGTAATATCTTCAAAACAAATAAAAATGTTCGAAAATCAGAAACGTAGTGAACTAGACAATACGATTTGGTATGCGATACCTTTACTAGAATGCACCTATCTGCTTTTGGTATGCCGCAAAATGCTAAATCTATCGACAGTTGCAAATCGAAAGCAGATAGATGAGTTGTGATAATGGTATCACATACAAAATCGTACTGTCTAGTTCACTACGTTTTTACTTTTTGAGTATTTTTATTATTATTATTATTATCATTATTATTTTTATTTTTATTACAGGAAAACTCTAAAATTTCGCTGTAGTAAAGACCCTTAAAGGGATAATCACCAAATTTCCCTGCACAAGCGAAATAGTAATAGCATCTTTTCTAGTTATCATTCATTTTCTAGTATTAGCTTGATCAGAATCTATAATCAATGATTTTCTATTAACGTTGTTGCCTCTTTCCTGGAAATTTTTTACTTTCTGAGCTGTACTGATTAGAGAGGAAGTAAGAACCTTTGACTGTTATCATCTTCTGCGCTTTCAAGTGAACCCACATGCTTCCTGTTTTGTTCAAAGTTTGGTATTCAAAGGTGAAGCTTTTCGCTTTACGTAGGTGCAGTTGAGTCATTAGAACTGCAACTAGAACTAACTTGAGCGTTTCCTTCTGGTGAGAAATTTCGAAATGAGATACGCTCACTCTTTCTGTTGAAGGGTGTAATTGAAGTTCATTGATGAAGCTGAAAGAGGATTCCATACAGAGTGTAGACGATTGGCCTATTCCTTGTTCTGCACCCACAGTCATTCGAAATTCTAACTAATCACAGTGCATTGATCGAGCAAAATCTGTTTCAGTAAATTTGTTGGGATTGTAAGGTCAAATATCCAATTTTTGAATCCAGAAATTGCATTTTGAGCAAATATTGATTGCATATAAGCTAATGTAAAGATCTTGCAGATGTTATAAAGATTAATGATTTCGGCCATGGTATCACGTTTGGAAAATAAACTTTTGTGGAAAATATTTCTTCAGCAGAGAATAGACAGACAAATGCAGTGTCATAGATTTTAAGTGATATGAGGAGAAAAGAATAGGAAAAATACATTATTTGCAGAGGCATGCTGCAAAGCAGGATAATATTTGAATTTCTCATTTGTGGGCTGTACTTTTTCAACAAAATGTTTTAGGCAGCTATGAATGAATTGTAGTTAATTCTACTGTGTTTGTACATGTCCCGTGTGAGCCAGGTGGAGCACCATCCAAAAAACTACCCTGCATCTTCTTACCGGTAATTATAAAATGCTATTAAATGAATGAATCCGATGGCTTATGGCACTTAAACATCCTTTCTTTGTAGAAAGCATATAGCCTTCAAGAGAAACTTTGAATTCGTATATTTTAAGTAATTTGTTTCTCTCTATATAGTATTAATTTTGTCAGATTAAATCTTACAAGAAGCATTAAAATATCCGGGCAAAGTGGATATCTAGTTTGCCCTATCCACTTCTTCCGGCTAAGGCCTCTTTTTGTATTGTATTGTATTGTATTGTATTGTATTGTTATTAACAATATAGTAGTGTTCGTGACCAGGATTACAGGTTCATACCTCAGTGTAACTTACAAGACAAACCAGGCCCGCAACCAACCACAGAGGTTTGGGGGGGCCATGGATATGTTACGGGGGGGGGGGCAAGTCATTAAAAGTTCTCTTACACATATCTAAATTGTGTTTTTTGGTGTTGAGGTCTGGAGGGGCCACGAAAAGTTTAGGGGGGACCTGGCCCCCTAGCCCCCTCTGGTTGCGGGCCTGAGACAAACATAAAAATTATTGAAATACAAATTAATAGTATATTAACATATAAGAACTTAGGTTAATTCTTTTCCAACACGCCTTTTTCAGTTTTTCTCACACAATGAGTTTCATGCCACGAGCAGAATAACGTTTGAACTGACAAATGACAGCTTTCCTGCTTTTTACATACTTCTTGCTTGGCACGCAAATGTATGCAAATTAGGAATTATTGCCGTTATTCTTTTTGCTCGAGTTATCCGCTTTGCCTGTTCTTCCTCTACCTAGTTTTCAATAGACACAAAGATTATAAAGCCATTTACAGCAATTCAATACCTCAAACCGTTCGGAAGATAAGAAAAAGAATGATGATTTTTTCGTATTGCCTAATATGACGCATTTGTAGGAAGTTTTTTTTTTTTTTTTTTTTTTTTTTTTTTTTTTTTTTAAAGCAAGTTTTAATTTACTTTGCTTCTAAACATTACACTGTTTGGTATGTGTAATTACAATAAGTTCTCAGAATTACATATTTTTAAGCTGGGCATTTATTCCGAAGTTGGGCGTCCGCTTTCGCCACGTTTTTTCGTTGTTATCTCCTTTCAACACTTTCTGCAATTTGTTATTAGGTTCATTAATCCGTGCTCTTCACAAACTTTTGAAAGATTTTACTCGTTATCAACGTATTGCTTCACAAATGTTAAGACTGCTAGTTCATTGCCCTTGTACATTTGCCATGTTGATAACATAAATGCTCGTTTCTTTCCCACAATACAACTGTTCGGTTACCTTGCGCCAAGTAGTTCCCTCCGCTCGCCGTATAGTCCCATGTTTATAACCGCTTATATATAACAAACAGATTTTTCGAGACTCTTATATATTATCAAGCACACAAACGATCAAATTATCCATATCTTTCCTGTAAATTTTAAAAATTTCGCTGGAAACGGACGCCCAACTTTGGAATTTAACCCTTAAGCTGGGATTGCCAACTGGCCAGTTTTTCACCGGCCTAGCCGGATATATTGCTGTTATCTTGATTAAAGCCGGTGACCGGTACAAACTTCTTATCAGCTCTTTTATGAGTGATTTTTTCAAATTTATATCTAGTTCGAAACAATTTCATCTATTTCGAAATGTAGATTTAAAAAGTAACTTTCATTCTGTAAATCCAAAACTGTCACCTTTCACCATCGATTAATATATTTTGCTCACCTGTTTAGATAATTCTAAAGAGCTATGCCGATTTTAGTTTCTCATTTATAGCGCAATGTATCTATTAGTCTAAGTTTATTAGTGAATGGACTAAGGATATACAGAATGCACTTTTATCCATGATAGTACAATTCCTTCCCATGGATGGGCCCGAAGAGAGCTACTTCACACTTAGACCTATATCATAGAGAATTTTGAGGGGGTGCCGGTTTTTTTTATTTTCCAGAGTTGACAACCCTATTTTAAGCAGTGTTGAAAACTTTAACAATTTATGTCCAGAACGGTTTGAGATATATTACTTACTGTAAACGGCGTTGAGATCTTCAAACGTATTGAAAATCATCTGTGTCATTGGTTGGAGTTTTTATGTAAGCAGTTTTTTCGAAATAAAATTTTTTGGAAAAAATCAAATTTTTGGTGCCTTGTAGTTGTATTTATTTGAAACCAATCATATCATGACCATAATATTAGACACTAAAATAATTTGAATGTTTTGCCCTGTGTGCTGCATTTGCGGTATTACTGCTGTACGACATACAAAATTAGGATGTTTGTAATAATGTAGCTTCCTTAGTTTGCAATACCGAATTAAAAAGGTAACGTTTTAAGTGTTCGTTTATCATGTAAATTTAAAATATATACCTGCAATAACCTGACGTAGTGCTTTTTAAAAAATGAAATCTTTATGTTTGGTTAGCAACATATGCTAACCTTGTAGTATCAAGAGTTCGACAAACAAGGCTCCGCTGCCGATATTTGTATAGTACAAAATTTTATCGTTTTCTGTGCACTATGTTAAAAGGTACAGACGCGTATCAAGACAATTGGTCCACACCCTCTATATGTCTTGATACGCGTCTGTAACTTTCAAGTTAATAGATACTGAACGATAAAATTTCGTATCATGTAAATATCGGGGGACATTGTTTGGCATACTCTGTGATACAACCAGATTAACAGTATTGCCAATTCAATATAAAGTTATATATATATATATTTTTTTTTCAAACGGCACTATGTCGAGTTAGTTACATATTTCAAATCTACATGTTAAACGAAGACTTAATCACAATACCAAACTTATTCATTGTTGCAAACTAAGGACGCTAAAGTATCACAAACATCGAAAAAGAACAACATTTTGGAGAGTTCTACAGCAGTAATGACGGAAGTGAGGTGGACGGGGTAATCCACATTCAAAATACTGACGTATATCAAACAAGCAGAAACGAAGTCACACGAAATAAAAAAATTGACTCTTTTCAAAGTACTTTATTTAGAAGAAGTGTTTAGATAAGTATTACATCCAATTACGTAGGTGGTTTTTAATAAACATGAAGCCGTTTACGGAAATTTGATATTTTAAATTATTCCGTAGATATGAAAGATCGTTCATTTTTAAATCTAATCTTTCTTGATCTTTATATATGATAAGTCATCTGAAAGAAATTTTTCTACAAAATGGTTGTAACACTAAATATATCAATAAGGCAATAACAAAATGCCTAAAATGCCTTAAGAAGCAGAATTACGGAAGAAAAACAAAAGTTCATACTGCTTATTCCCAATACCTCGAATAAAATTTAAAGATTAATTGCAGAATTTTTGTGACTATTCTTGAATAAATTAGCGGACCTTAAGCCACGCATCGGAATTTCAACACTGTCCCATATTGGGTAGAAGCAGGGAGTTGTATACGAGGAATTACGAGCTCTCCGCTGGTCTATATGGTAGAAGCATAGAAGCATACACGAGGAATTAGGAACTTCCCCATTGGCTAGTGCGTGGTCCCGGGTTCGATTCTTGGTGGAAGAGCATTAAGAATTGCATGAATTACGGTGGTTCGAATTCCATTTTAAACTGTTGGTCGAAGCCTCATATAGACTCCGTGCTGAAAAGAAATTTAAACAAGAAAAAAATAAAGAATCATTCCGTTAATTGCTTCGTTAAGTTTTTTTTGGGGGGGGGGGGGAGCGGGAGCTGCAGGTAAGAACCAGTTCGAAAGTTTAAAGGTAGACGTTGCTAGGACATGGCAGGTGAATTTAAGTGCAGTAGTTTGCCTAATTCGTAATGCTTTCCTTTCTTTTATTTTTTGGTCTTTCTTGAGTGTTCACTGAAATTACTTGCCGCCTCCAAAAGCTATAGATGTCACTGAAACTCTTTCCACTGGAAGCATTGCTACCACATTCTCATCTAAAATTTTGATTCAACAGTCGTCATCATGCTTTACTTTCTCTTTCTCTCTCTCTATCTCTCTGTGAAACATTGTGTTTCTTTTGTCTTATGGGAATCCATTACTATTTTGCATTTAGCATCTATTAACTTTATGCATAACATTATGGCTATGTTATATCTTCTTCTTTTACCACTAATTCAGTGCCACGGTTAATTTAGAAAAAAAATTCAACGTTCTGAGATGCAAGCGAAGTCGCGATTATAAACACCATGATGATATAATACTTGTTATAAAATAATTAATATTGACACTCATTGCATAACTTTATCAGCTACAGTAAATACTTTAAATTCTGTAGTTGGTGAGTAAGCAAACCTAATAATGTTTTACATGTCTTTCGAAGAACCAAATCCTTTTGGAAATTGCAAGGGGAGCAATCGCCACCCGCTTGCCCCTGCTGTGGACGCACATGGAGTTTTGTTAATAAAATACTACTATTACTATAAATGCCTATCGCGCTCTATTTCATGTTCATTCCACTCAACACCATGGACCATTTTCTTCGCCAACATTTGAACCTAATTTTGAATATTGACTTTTAATGAATATGTTTTTTAGCCCAAATGTTTTCCTATATAATATCCTATATTTAGGTCTAGAACTTTTTAATAGAACGTCAAATCTGTTCTCTGATGTAAAGACTTGCACGGTACCAACCAAAATAATCGTTATTAAATCACTTCTTTCCTTTGTAGCTTCGACAGTTCAACGAAATAAATATATCTGAAGATGGCGAAGGATTGGAAACCAGATTTAGACAGATGTGGGCTCTTCAAGGAGATGGGATACCTGAATAAACCATATGTTTCGCCTACTTCAAGTAAGTACTATGTAAAAAATTAAAGAAAGTTAAGTCCGAATATATGATAAGTTTCTATAGCTTTTTTTTTTTTTCTTTTGGTAAGGTAAGTATAGGTAAATGGAACTAGATTGTTTGCATTACGGGAAGAAGAAAGGAACTTCTTTTGGTGTATTGGTCGTGAAGGCGCGATATTTAATATGCGTTTTTCTTTTTGTTTGTTTGTTTTCTTTATGCGTATATAAGAAAATGCGAACGTCATTTATTCACTTGCATGTATTCAGTAGCATTATTTCAGGTTTTGCTTGGGAGCGGGAGGAGGGACAAAGGGCATTTCTTAGGTCGTTTCTTGTCTCTTGGTATTCAGTCAAGGAATTGATTTTGTCTATATTGCCCAGACAGAAAATACAGGTGGTGTACAGGCGCCTGTAAAACATGCATAAACAGGCATATTTTTACAGGCGCCTGAAAATGGAACACTTTTAAACGCATGAGACAGGTATCGATTTTTTCACGATCATTGCATGTTCATTTCATGGAAACAGGTAGTTTTCATGTTGATAGGGTTGCGACCTTGCAACGTGAAAAATGCGTGTAAACAACATGTTGAGAGTGGAAAGACATGTACGTAACCGGCATATTCCATGTAGTTGACATACGTTACCTCATGAGGATCTGACGACAGCTGCTTTTCATTTGATGAGAATGTAATTGACATGTTAAATACATGTGAAATACAGGTGTTAGCGAATTAGTGGGCGTGTTAGCGGAATATATATGTAAAGTACATCGCATTAAGTACTATACATGTGTCAGGACCTTGCATATGTGCATGACAAACTGGAGACTTGTTGCCTGAATATTACATGTTTCCTACACCTGTAACATTAATTATTCACTCCAATCAACCTTGTTCATGGCATGCACCAGTTTAACCCATTTATTGGCAATCATGATTATTGCGTTTTCCGTTTACTTGCACATTGCCTGTACATTGCATATAGGTGGGCTCACACTTCGCATGTACACGGAAATAATACAGGCAATGTATTCAGATGTAATCCCATGCATTATACATGTGTCAGGACCTTCCATAGCGAATGTCGAATTGGAGACTTGTGCCTGAATATTGCATGTCTCCTATGCCTATAACGTGAATGTTTAGCTCCAATCCACCTTGTTCACCACACGTATCTATTTAATCCATTTATTGGCAATCATGATTATTGCATGTTCCCGTTCACCTGTACATTGCCTTTACACTGCACGCACGGGAGTTACACACTTCGCATGTACACGAAAATGATAAATGTAAAATAACATATTCTACATTATGCGTTTACCATGCTATACGCTAATACATGATATTTACATGTAATGCGAACGTCACACATGTATATTACATGTTGATAAACAGGTACCTTCCTTGTACTTTTCATTCTTACTGTATTGCGAATATTATCAACAATCCATTCAAGGTACTTTACATGCACATATTCCCTCCATTTACTTGCATGTGAGTGACTACGTGTACATTGCATGTTCTCATTTTAATGTACAGGCTCTGTACAACGCACGTTTCCGTGCAAAATTTCCAATAGAAGTTTATACTTTTTCGACATGCATATCACCTGAAGACAATGTGCCTTAATATTTTCTTTACATGTTTTTTCGCCGAAACAGGCGCCTGTATAATGCCTGTCAAAATCTGACAGGCTTTTACAGGCAGTTCCATGTACAAAACATTGCATGTTTCCTCAAAAATTTTCATAGTAGTGGTCATAATTTCTTCTTGCAATATGTTCAGCCCACTTCCAATTAATGATCGTATCCATCACTCCTGTTATCTTTCTGATATGTATGATTCTTTTCCTACTTTTACGACTAGCCAATCGAAACGTAATAAATCAAATTCTATCAAATCATTTAGGTTGTGTGGGGGAAGAAACATGGACACATACATACATAAGATATATTTTTTTAAAGTGCTCTTTCCTTTAGTTTCGCCATAGTCGAAAAAAAAAAAAAATAATGCTAATACACTCGTCTGTCGTTTTAATGAACTAAAAGGGGATAGTACTGGTCTGATGTTTTTTAGTTTAAAATAACGACCTTCAAACTGAATCGGCTTTCCCAGACCGGCCCAGACGACTGAATCGGCGGTCATGTTTATCCCGTTGGCTATGAAGTCATTTAAATCGAGGTCCTTGAAACGGAGGTTGTTTTCATTTACATGAATATTAATATACGTGACAATATCTAAAGTGCGCGCGCGCGTGTGTGTGTCTATGAATATTATTTATCAGAAATCTTGATAAACTATTATTTTACTAGTAATATTATTACTTAATAGTAGTAGAAGTAGTATTGCATAAGACATTTCAAATAAGGAATTGAGATGAACGATTTTACCAACAGTACACACTGAAGGATCACGAATTATAACTTCTTAAGGATTCGATCGATCCTCGATATCTCAGCATATATAGAAAGTATTTTCTGAAGAAAATCTAAAAAGTTTTAAGTTTCGCTTCGAAGTTTATTCTTTCATAAGCTCTTCTGTCTTTCTGAAGTATTTACGGTAATTTGGACGTAATGACGAAAGTAGGATCGTTATCCACTATTTTAAATACTTTTTGATTTTTTTAAAAATCTAGAGTCGATTTTTTTTTTTAATTTATTTTTTTAATCTAGAGCCGAGGTGCAAAAGCTATTCAAAATTGGCTTTAGACTTAACCATTAGCATTAAGTTGCCTAATGTATGGACCAAGACATGACGTACTTTTGCACCAGTACTTCTGGTATAATTTATTTATTCTGGGTTCCAAAGAGATGTGGTAGAAAATACATACAGAACTTACAATTGTTTTGTGTTAACTTTTAAGCATAATGGAAAACAGAATTGCATATTTTGCCTACATTTTCGTAACAAGAAACTTGAAACAATAAATATGTAGATCAAAGGTAATAAAGGTAAGGTAACATGTTTATGAAATAATATACTGGCCGTGCTTTCTTTACTTAGAAGCCAGTGGTGACTCCAGTAGAAACGTATCTGGAATGGGGAAAATAGGGCAAGTAACCCGAGCGCCAGTGTCAGAGGGACCCAAAATGCCATGCCATGCCGGAGAAAATATTGAATAGGATCCACATTCTCCTTCGTGCGTGTCAGTGTGCTCAATAATACCACTTTCACAACTATTGGATTCTCGTATAGGGTCCTTTAGTTGAACACACTCGATTGAATTACGTTCTTTGATTCCCGCTTGTCGACCTCTACAACGTCCGAACACACTCAACACTGCAGTAACGTAGCAGTCTGTCTAATTTTGTTCACGCTGTGCTGATGGCAACCATTCAAAACCAACTTATTTTCTTTATTATTACTTGTCTCCTCCATTTTCCTTTCTTCTTTTTTTATTTTTACTTTTATCTGAAACGTGCCAATTACATTCCCTGTTGGTATGTGCAACGCAGAGCTGCAGTTTATCTTCAACTCAATTGTCTTCCATGAAACTGTCTCAATAATACTCACAGCAAGCGGTAGACCAGTGAACATCAACGTGGACATGTTTTTTTCTGTTTAAAAAAAATTACATTGCTTACGAAAGATTGATTTTATCAATTCCGCATTGGATCAAAACACGTTTTCTTCATTAAAAAAAGTTTAGAGGACAAACATAGGATAAACATATCCTTAGGTTAACTCATTAGTTTTTTTTTTTAAATACTAAAACAATTTCTTATTAAATAGACATTACTCCTATGAGGAATAATACAGTGTAGTATAAATTATTGATAAGCGGTTACGATGAATGAAATAGAGTCGATGTGAAAAAGGAACATACTGGATATAGGGACAACAGAGTGCAGCACTTCTACTTACCGTAATCGGTATACTTTGGCCCATTTTTTTTTTTTTTTTTTTTTTTATTTATTTTCAAAATTCCCATTCTAACATCTAAGATTAGAGAGGTAATTTAATGACATTTCCCCTTGTTAAAGTGCAATCCTTTGGCTTTCTTTGAAAGCAGTAAAGACTCAATGTGACCAAGAGTGATGATTGTAGTTCCAATTTTTTGATGCCATGCAAGATTTTTCATGATTGAGCTAACTTTAGCCCATTTGTCAAAATTACTAATTAATGCACGAAAGTATTATTGTAGCACTGTATTTAAGAAGCAGAAGAGAAGAACGGGGTATTATATACACAGTGGTGAAATTAACAATGTTTTTTACTCAATTTCAATCGAACGAGAAATATCATATGATGAAAATATTTGTATTCCATTTGGGTGAAAACGAAACATCTATAACAGAACGCTACAAATTTTTGAATACTTAGCTTAAAATACAGGTATTACAAACTTATGGGTGAAATCACTTTGTTCAATTTAGAGGCAAACAAAAATATCGTTCAATGAAAATCTCTTTAAGTGGATGAAGACTTAACATCCGAAAACAAGAGCACCATATTCTTCATTGCGATAGAGTACTTTATCGGTACCATACTGCTCAGTTTTAGGAAGAAAATTCTTGCAATTTACGCACTGAATAATATCCTGTTTTAGAAGCTAGTTGAGAGAGTAATCTTCCTTATTACATCTCACCGTTTGTACACCGTTTCATCCTTAATATTGGGCCATTACCAACACAGAAAATATGGGCTAATGTTGCCCCAAAAATTGGGCCAGTGTTACCCCATGCAATTAAACGCTTAATAGTTCGTGCGTAATTGAACAAACATTTAAGGCATTAGCTTATCAATATTCGCTAATAAACGTGTTTTTATATTCTACTTACTTGTGCATTCAGGATATGTCACTTTAATGCAATGAACAAAAGTTGTGGAACTTGAAATATGATAAATGTTTACTTCTAACAATTGTTAGCATTTTGCTTCCTACGTTCTGAAAACAAATCACTAGCGCCAATATTCATGTGTTCTCAATGTTGTAATACTTCGATCCACAACTTTCCTTACTGGTAGAAACTATAATAACCATGTGAAAAGAAATCAAATTTTTCTCTTTCTCTGGGCCAAAGTTGCCTTTAAAGGGTCAAAGTATACCCAGTTTACGGTACGTAAATGTCAGTAAATTCATACCCTCATAAAACTATTCTCGTGAAAGATTACAAGAAACATAATACTTTGTTCTTTACTTGATATAAATGTCAAATATACCGCAACGCTACTCTTAGCAAAAAATATAAACATATACAGATTCTTAATATCACTTACTATAAATCAGTGGCGACTCCGGAGTTCTACAAGAGGAAGACACATTGGCGGTGGCAGTAAAACCGACTACATCTTCATCCCGATCTTGAGAGTCCACTTATTTTTCACTTCGAAGGCATTCTTTAAAAATTTTGATGAGAGGCACAAATATTACAGAAAAAATAACAAGCGAATTTGGTCTTGCATAATCATGTCTTACAAACTGAAGGTATGTCTTACATTCAGAACTACTGAACTTAATTTCAAATAATTTACTCAGCTCAAAGAATTCGAGATATTAAAGAAGTGGAAAATAATTCATGTTGCCAACACCGTTTAACCTACTTTTTTTTTTTATTTGAATTTGTCAATCGACCCTGTGAAAATCATTCGATTACATATTACCCTTTAACACATATATTATTAGTAGCAGTGTAATTTTAAAAATATATAATTAATAACAGTGTAATTTTAGAAATAAAACTAAGGAATGATGAAAATTTAACTAGTTCAATTTTTTGTATGTTTATAAAAATAATAATCAATATTACTATTATTATTATTATTTATAGCAAAATGGATTCGTTCTGCGTATCGTGGATTGCAGATGTTACCTGAATATCCCAAAACTAAAACTGCATTACAAGATTGTTATATCGACAGATCACCTTTCAAACGTCTGTTTGAGAACGAGGGATTGAGTGATATGACGAAATTTTACAGACGACTTAAGTAAATACTTTTTTCTCTTGTATTATTCCAATTTCCGTACCGATTTGTTGTAGCATTTTTTAATTTTTTTTTCTAGAGATACAATATTGTTAAGTATAAATTATATTTTGATGTGTCCTAATTGGACAACTTTGGTTAAATTTAGAGGCTACTAAACGCACTCAACGAATGAACTGATCTTGTTAGCATTCGGATAGCAAATACATATAATTCATAGATATTATAGGAACTGTAAATGTGCAGTAGGATATACCGGGTGTTAATGAACTCCGACACTCTGTAAGAGGTGATTGCTCACATCAAAATCGTAATAATAAATACTGTATGGATCTGTAAGGACAAGTAAATAGCTTCAAAGCTAGGGATGTCCAAAAGCGTGGAAACATTGCATTGCAACATGCGCTATTTCGAACAACATAAAACATGGAGTGGTCTATATCAGTGTAAAGGAACTAATATATACACCATTCAAAAATGCGTATTTTAACAACATACAATACATTTGCAAGGGATATTCTTAGACATATTCCCAATAGAATTCTCAGCTATACTCTGACTTAAAGGTAGGTTCAAAATAGACAAAAGGTAAGCCTTGAAAGCAATGAATATGTAATGCGTCGGCAGCAAGTCGTAAATCTTAGGGACCAGTAGCTCCAGTTTCTTGTGTTCGGAATAAGGCATGCTGCAAATTGTGTTGTTTCACTGTATATTCCAGTTTATTAGTTTTGAGTACTTTGGACCCGCCTTGAAATCACAGTATATCTAAGAATTCAGTTGGGAGCTTATCTGGGAATCATGGTCTGTAGGGTCATAAAATATCAGACACTATAAGGGAATTAATATTATTTGTTAATGTTGTGTCTATATTGACGCATAAGTTCGACATAGGTGCACCGATTTTAATTATTTTCTTTCTTTCTTTGAAAAAGTAATCTTTTCTTGTAGTCTCACGTAAAATTCATAAGGATCTAACATAGTGGCGTAACTAAAGGCTTGGAGGCCTCCCCGCAAACAGCGTGGAGTGGGGCCCCTTCTCTACGTCCCACTTCACGATTTGGAGGCCCTCTGATGCTTGGGCCCCCCGCAATGCGGGGTCTGCTGGGACCTTATTTATGCCCCTGATCTAACAATAATCTTCAGAGCTAGACTATGAAACTCATATGTTAATATCGTAATTAACCGACTTCATTATATACATGTTGAAGTATAACTTCAACGTAAATGTACCGCTTTTGATTACTTTAAAAAAAAAAAAAAAAAACTTTCAAAGTACAATTTCTAACATATTCCATATGCATTTTATCATGAATTAATGAAAGTCTTAGGAATTAGAGGATGAAATTCTTCAACAGAAAATAGTGTTAATATCGTGTGTATGTTGATCTATAATTCCGTAGACTTATAATTCCGAACCCCCTCCGAAATCCCTACTTTTTCCGTAAATTCAGTCTAATTTTAGGGGTGATTGTACAACTTTTAATATAATTCCTGCATACTTACCTATAATATCTAACTGAAAACATTAGTTTATGTTCGGCTTCAAGAACTCACTCTAAACCAGAAAATAATAACTCTTAAAAAAAAAGCAATATTAATCGACTTTAAGAAAAGCGCTAAAATAATAATAAACAGAGAATAATAAAAGCGCTAAAAATAGAAAATAATAATAATAGGAAAAACCCTTAAAAGCAGAAAAAATAATTACCATTATCTTAGAAAAAGGTTTTGAATTCTGTGCCAAAGCAAACAAATTAATAACTAGTAGATATAAAATTAGTTTCAATGATAGCCTAATTTTATGAGGCGTTAATTTGGCTTAGCACAGACATCAATTTTTTTTAAAAAAAAATAGGTAATGATAAGGAATTATTTTCTGCTTTCAAGAGATTTATTATTATTATTATTATTATTATTATTATTATTATTATTATTTCTGCTTTTAAGTACTTTTATTATTATCTACTTTTTAACGCTTTTATTGGTCAGTTAATATTGCTTTTTAAAAGAAGTTCTTATTTTCAGCAACACTGTGTTTTTTAATAGTTAATTTTTGTAAAGAAATTACGACTTTTAAAAATCCGTTTCATAAACCTTATATTATATAATTTTAGCAGGTAACCCCGAAATATGATTTCAGACCTCTGTTCTATAAGTTTTGTTTTGTTTCTCCTTCTCTTAGGCACCCTTTTTTAGTCTGAAAAATATTCTATTATATCCGATATAATCAGAAATAAAATTTAATAGCCTTTTTGTAACATTATTTGCAATTTAATACTATTTTATATATAATTAATAGTAATTTCATTGTTTGTTTACTGATGTCAAGCGTTCCTTTTCTGCGATGATGCTATATGAGACGTGGTAGAGCTCGAACCACCGTAATGTGTTCAAATTTCAATCCTCTTCTATGAGGAATTGAACCCTGCACCACTTGTACGAAACGCGCGCGTGCTTTTTTGTTAATTAATGAGCTAGAAGTGAGGCACTTGTGTTCATGGTCTTTCCATTAATCTTTTTCAATATTCTACTTAATTCAGTAGGAGAAGGACATGAACACAGAAACTTTCAAGGATTGTTAAAAACTCTCCTGCTCTTTAGAGAGAGACTCGAACCGGAAGTACTTCGTCACTGTGAACTTAACGACTCACAATCAGACTGCTGGAATACATCACACCGGTTACCACTAGACCAACAAAAGAGGACTCTACTATCACGAGATATTTTTAATGAGGAACAGAACGAGAAAAAATGGTATACTTGTAGTATTTTGAGAGTCCATTATTCGGTATTTGAATAAATAATCCATATTCAAGTAATAATTCGAATAATTGTTCGTTATTCGAATATTTTTTTTCGAGTTATTAATCAATATTCAAATAGTTGGTAGAATTATTATCTATTGCAGGAATATTGTTCGAATTATTATTTATGATTCGAATAATTATTTGCTTTTCGAATAATTGTTCGAATTATTAATCAATATTCAAATAGTTGGTCGAATAATTATCCATGATTCTGAATAATTATTTGTTATTCGAATAATTGTTCGAATTATTAATCAATATTTTAATAATTGGTTGAATTATTATCCATTATTCGAATAATTATTTGTTATTCGAATGATTGAAGACTTTGGGGCAAAAATCTGTCAAGTCCAAAAAGTGAAAGTGTGAAGGATATAGCTTCACAAGGGTTTCTCGTCATCCGATTTTCTTCAAACTTGGCACATATATACTAGACAGAAAATAAATCGACACATATTTTTTTGTTTCTTCCAAAAATAGGTTCAGGTGGGGGGGGGGGGGGCAAAGCGGCCCCGTAGTTGCCAAATAGTCACTGATTGGTGGTTGTATCTATTGAGCCTTTTTCTCAGAATCACAATATCTACAACATATCACGGTTTCAAGCAGTTCCACCGAAATAAAGAGTACCGTTACCTTCTGTTCCTTTTTTTTTTTTAAGTGTCCCTGTAGTGGTCAAACGGTCATTGGTTGATGGCTGCGTCTGTGGAACTTTTTTCAGCATTACAATATCTACAACATGTCACTTCAAGCAAATCCACCGAAATCCAGAATACCGTTACCTTCAGCACTTTTTTTTTTTTTTTTTTTTTTTTAAGTGGTCGAGTAGTGGCCAAATGGTCAGTGATTGATAGTTGTTCAAATTGAGACTTTTTCTCAGGATCACAATATCTACGACATATCACGGTTTCAATTAATTCCACCGAAATCCAGAATAATGTTATCTTCTGCTGTTTTCAAAAATTTGGCCCTATAGTGGCCAAACGGGCAATGGTTGGTGGTTGTGCTTATTGAGACTTTTTCTCAGGATCACAACATCTACAAAATTTTTATTGAAATCCAGAATATCACTATCTTCGGCTGTTTTCAAAAAAGTGGCCTCGTAGTGGCCAAACAATCAGTGATTGGTAGTTACGCCCATTAAATTTTTTTCTCAGTATCACAATATCTACAACATATTAAAGTTTCAGTCATTTTTACCGAAATCCGGAATGTAGTTGTCTTCGGCTGTTTCTAAAAAAGTGGCCAAACGGTCAGTGATTTGTGGTTGTGTCCGTTGAGATTTTTCTTAGGAATACCATATCTACAACATATTATGGTTTGAAGTAATTCCACTGAAATCCAATTTCTGTAAGGATTGTGCGGGGTCCTTTGTCATTTCGAAGGGAGCATTGCCTCTGAAACCCTTTTCTCGCAAAAACGACAAAACCCGTATTTCCTATTTTGAAGTTATCTTTGCATCGGCAGAGTTTCGTTTCTTTAAAGTTGCCCTTTTAATCAAGGGGACCATTTCTTGAAAAGGGGCCCTTTGCCCCCTGAACCTATTTTTCGAAAGAAACAAAAAATACGTGTCGATTTATTTTCTGTCTAGTACATATGTGCCAAGTTTGAAGAAAATCGGATGTCGAGAAACCCTTGTGAAGCTGTGTTCTTTGCACTTTCGCTTTTTGGACTTGACGGTTTTTGCCCAAAGTCTTCAGTTGTTCGAATTATTAATCAGTATTCAAATAGTTGGTCGAAGTTTATGCATTTGATTATTCGCATAATGAATAATTGAAAAATCCATTATTAGAGTGTTCGAATAATTAATTATTCGAATTTGAACAGCATTAGGCTGATATAATTACAAGATCTGTCTGTAGCGGGTTCGAATATCCCTCAGTTCATGAAAGTTATTAATTGTTCTTTTACTATTCATTTCTCATCATTTCCTTTAGCCTGAAGGGCACAATCGGCGAAGGTACAGTATGTATGTACAACGCAAAAATTTGTACAACTCAAATAATTTTGCACATGCTAGAGCCAGCACAAGTGTAAAATGTTCTCTTAACAGCAACCTCAGAAGAATGATCGAGAATCACATATTATAACACTATACATTTCATACTTCTTAATATTCATTTTTGAATACAATGTCAAATATTTAAAGGCGTTTTAGTTACCTGTTATATCTGAAAGCATTTGAAAGCATGTAAAATTATTTGTGTTAGCAGTATGGAAGTAAAATAAATATAAGAGTAACGAATAATGTCGAAATGTGCGATATACTACATCAGGATACTACTAATACTTCAATATGTTACTACTATGAATGGTTGGACTCCCTCGTAGTTAAATTTCATTCTCGCCCTTATTGGAAAATGAAATCTTTAAGTTTTACGTCCCATGTTTATGCCGAGGGATTTCATGAACTGTTACTTTTTGTTATTATTGGACGAAAGCTATTATAAATTTTACAAATTATCAAATTTAAACTAAACTAATATATATATATATATATTCTTCAAGGCTGATTTTAGGAATTGAAACCTTGTTCTGATTCTTAGATTCCTTCTTCCAAGTTTCATGTTCAGCCTTATGCATGAGTGGATTGGGTTAAGATGACAGTCAGGACAGTCGCATTCACCCAAAAGAGCGCTATAGGCTCGAAAAGGTTGAGAACCACTGGTTTACATCAACGTATCACAAAGCTTCGGTGCTGAATAGAGAGTTTATACTCCTAAAACAATCAACAAATAAACATACAATGTAAGATTTTGATTTATAGAAATCTGGTTGAAACGGATTCTGCCCCTGCATTACATCCAGTTGTATGTTAAAATCCTAAAACAAAATAACGACACTGATTTGGTTCAACTTTGATCCGGTATTTTGTTCTCGATTTATAACTTTGCGTGTTGTCCAACAAATTTGGAGGGTTATAGCGCCGGAAAGAAACATTTATACACCCAAGTTGGTCTATATGTTTTGTATTATCTTAATGTCAAAAATCAAACGTTGTCGGTATTGATTTGACACACTTTGAATATACAATATTACAGGGCTCATAGCGAGTCACTTTTTTCAAGTTGGTCACTAAAAGTTACTTTTCTTCAAATTTGTCACTAAAAGCTACTTTTTTTTTT
The DNA here is from genome assembly GCF_964235325.1 of Thermobia domestica. Lineage (NCBI taxonomy): Eukaryota > Metazoa > Arthropoda > Insecta > Zygentoma > Lepismatidae > Thermobia > Thermobia domestica. The sequence goes on along the minus strand of NC_137454.1, from coordinate 218,920,500 downwards.
GAGAGGTAAAGTGACTTTTTCGTGTGATTTATGTCTTGCATTGGCAGTTTTCTAAGAAAAATATTATAAAAATAAATGGAAAAATGCAGAAACTTGTTACACATTACTCTTCTGAAAGCTTCAGTACTTGCTGCCACATGTGAAACAGTCAGCTTTATTCTCACTTCAGCTTTTATTCTTTCTAAAGCACAGTAGATGGTTGGTGGATGCTTAAGCTCTCAGGGGGAGGGGGTTGAGAACCCTTCTGTGTCTATTCTTTCTTCTATCACAATAGTCTTTTAGTTTTCTCTCGTAATAGTTAACGCTCCGTTCAACGTTGTGTGTGTGTTTGTGTGGTTCATCATGTTCGTCTTGTGTTATGCTTTTTGTATGTTTTTCTTAAAAGTAGGTGATGAACGCTCTCAATGCTAAGTTGAATATAATGTCTGTGATGAAGAAATTCGGAAATAGGCCAGAACTGATTCCACTTACTCAGAAGCTTCTTACATCTGCTAAGTCTGCTTACCGTAACTACAAAGCATACTTAGAAAACCTAAGAAAGGAGGAAGCTTAAAGAAGAAAATATGAAACAAAACAACAAACAAAGAGAGAGGTGATGGAGAAATTGAGAAAGGAAAAAGGGGCATGATGAGATTTTGGTCACTTTTTCGTGTGCTTTTGGTCACTTTTCAACTATTTACAAGAAACCAGACCGCTATGAACCCTGATATTATTATTTTATTATTTGACATTGGTAGCTTATAATTATTATATTTCTCCAACAGGTTAGAAGAAAAAAAGAAATTCATATCAAACAAACCATGGATGCCACCAAGTGAGACAAAACCAATAACATCTACAGGAAGTCATTTCGGGACGTTTTCTGGCAAAATAGCAGGTAATTAGATTCTTTCCATACTTTCACCGATTGCAATTTATGTGAGAGGACGTTACTTCACAGGGATGAACATGGGCTGTAGGTTTCTGAAAAGAAAGTTTGTGAAAAACTTACTGGGAACAGAAAAACAAACAAATTGGTGAAGAGAGAAGCTAAGTACAAAGTGCAGAACTTCACAGTACAATGTGTATGTATAAAGAATATTCAAATTGAGACACAAAATGGGAAAGAGATGACGGTCGAATGAAAAATAAAATATGGGGTACGTGGAATTTTAGTTTGAAAATTCAAGAGAAAGGCATCGAGAAGAAGTCTTTGAGCAGACCAAAACAATTCAAATCAGGTCCTTAAAGAAATAAGTAATAACAATCCTAGATTGAATTGGCACATGATAAGAGCTGAGGGCTTTGGTTTTAGCGATGATAAACTTTAGGGAACCTTAACGTTCATGGTACTGAGAGAATCAAGTAATGCCATTCGCTTACTATTCAGGAGAGCTTTTAGTCGAGTCAGTCAATGTTCAAATCTAATTTTGATAAAAATGTAAAAATCATTAAGGTAAGTGCAAAGGGGCGCTTACTGCAATTAGGTAGCAGCATATTTCTCATATTATTCCAATGTCCGTGAGTTTGACAATGTTCACAATAATTCAGATAATTTAAAAAATGAAGGTTGGAACTTTGTCCAAAGACAATTTGAATCGATTATCAGATGTTTGACCGAGCACTTTTTATATTTTATTTAGTCCGTTACTGAGAATGCTTAAAACTGGAAACTTATTACTGAGGTGTGAAATAATCCTCTCAAAGCATGTCCAAGAGTACACAAAGTCACTTACCTTCACATTAAGAAAAGTCCACATATATAAAAGATAATGTACTCGTATTGTGTTATCTTCTTTCTCTCATTTTCACTTCATCCTTCGTATTGGCTTTTATTCACTAACCTGAAAAATCTCAACTATGTGAATATTTCTCAAACCAGAGAAATTACTACAATCTGTCTCATTATACTGCCCCATCCAATTCATTTTAGATGTGATAATTCTATATTCAAATGTTTATTTTTACCTAGTGAGTAAAAGTCTGTAAAATAGCTACTTCTGCACCGTAATGTAGTATTACAGTATATTTGATTCCAGGAGGCGATTTTTTCCGGTGACCCATTTCATATTTATAAAATAAGATACTAGAAGCAAAAATCGCTCCCTCTCCGTCTTCCTTGGAATTAACTATATGGACGCCCATGTCTGAAATATATAACAAAAGGGGATCATATCAATAGATAAATCAATAACAAACAACAGGAAACAGATTACCGAAACTTCTTTACATGTGTCACTTATCCGTCCAGCCGGGAGATAAAATATCTCGAGAAAACTTGATCAATCATCACTAAATTTGATCAGAATATAGAGAGTCAAAAGTTAGGAATCGAGTTCGATTTTAGAACCGGAGGTTGTAGAAATTAATTATTTCCAGTTTTAACGTTGGTCACTGTAGAGCAAAAATAGTAATAAATAGAGAGATGCAATTTTCTGCAAATCGACTAAGCGTCCTAAATATAAATTACGTTCCTATCTTTCTGTCTCTACTAAAACAGGAAATGGTTGAAATCCATTACAACTTCGGATTTCAATATGATTACATATAAAGGTAATCAAAAAAGTTCTGTCGCTTTTTTTGTGGAGGTCTGTGTTCAATTGGCCCTTACACCGTGAGTTGAATGCGAATGGAGGTAAGGCGAAGGTTAGTTGTTGGTGTGGGTATATTCAACATACTACCTAGTTGTGGCAGTTCAGTTACACCGTGAACTTGCGTAAGGACAGAATGAATATAGGACCTCCACAGAGCGTCATAAGAGCCTGTATGCTGTACGAGTTCAAACTAGAGTCAAACCCGCTGTAGCGAGGTGGAAGATATGCCAGGGCTTGGGTGAGGGTGTCGAGACTACGCAGACAGTGCAGCGGTGGTTTAACAAGTTTAAGGACAGTGACGAAACACTCGAAGAAGCACCGCGTGCCGGAAGACCAACACATGTAAAAAATGAAGATCAAGCAGCAATTGATGCGAACAGTGGAACTGGGACTACAATTCAGTGTGAGTGGAGAAACCATTCGCCAGCACTTAAGCATTACAATTGGGTCGATGTTTCCCACATAATGTGACTCCGGGCCAGAAGGCAACGCGAGCAAACACCTGTGTTTCTTTGCTGTCTCGTCTGAGAAAAGAGCCATTCCTGGACAAGGTGTTGACATGTGATGAGAAGTGGGTCCACGAAGCTCCAGGGCAGTGCTATCAACAGTTGAGCCGTGTTCAAGAAAAATTCAAAACTCTGGAGCCAGCACTTCTGAATCGCAAAAGAGTCCTCCTGATACAGGACAACGCTAAGCCCTACGTGGTTAGAATGATCCGGAATACCATTCTACGCCTTGGATGAGAAACACTATTGCATCCGCCATACTCCCCGGATATTGCACCGTCCGAATATCACCTGTTCCATTCCTTGGATAATGACCTTAGAGGACGCCAGTTCAAATCCCCAGTAGAGGTGCAAACTGCACTTGATATCTTCTTCGCTTCACGGCTTACCAAGTTCTGCCGCGATGGAATCCTGGCCTTCCAGAAAGTTGGCAGAAGGTCGTCGATGCTGATGGGGACTATTTTTGATGTTTCAGGTACGTCTTATATGACATTTCGATGTTCGAAGGTGGTGGGTGAAAAAACGACAGAACTTTCTTGGTTACCCTTATAAAACAAGAACAATAACAGGTAGTGAGAAATGGCTTTTTAAGCGATTAAACGTTCTAAGAATAGATTTAATATTCTCTCTTAACCCTCTATTCAAACCGAAAGTAGCACGAATCAACCACTTCGGGTATTAACATTGATCATTATGGAGTAAAAATGGTAACATATAGCGAGAAGTAGTTTTCTACAATCAGTTTAGCGTCCCAAGGATATATATTCTATCTCGTCTCTAATATTTGTATTAAAACAGGAAGAGGCAGAAACTTTACTTCCGGTTTTAACGTTGATCATCATAAAATAAAACGCATAAATACAGAAGGTCGATCTGCGTATATGTGACCAATTTTACTCCCGTATCCCTGACCTCAGAAGCGACCGAACCAAGTGGTTAAACGCGTGTGCTATACCTGGAGGTCCATTCTATCGTCTGCCAAGCGAAACTGTGTATCGTGTGCATCATGGCTCCAAAGGTGAACCGTTTTTGGAAGGGCTACGTAATTGAACTTTTCCACGCCAAATATTCGGTTTCTAAAATTCAAAAGCAGTGCAAAGAAAATGATTGTGCATTGGGTTCGACGACTATCAAGAACATAATCAAGTAGCATTAGAAAGAAGACATACCAGGTAAGCATTCACCCACTAAGGGGTCGAGGAAGCGAGCGTGTACCACAGTGACTCCACAAGTAGCTCAGAAGTTGCGGCGAATGGCCTTACAAGAAAATCCCCCTCCGCAACGTGTGATGGCAGCTCCACTCCACATACCACAGTAAACTGTTAACCGCGCCCTGAGTGGGAAATTAAACCTCCGGAGGGTCTTAAAAGTCATGAACATTACCTAAGTGCGGCCCATCGCCGTGAGAGAAAGACCCTCCGGAGGTCTCTATGAACGCCATCTATCTGGGGAAAAGTGGAAGTTTGTGGCCACACTAGATGAAGCATGGGTGTATCTATCAGATTGTGGCAAAATTCGCACGATAACTTACACTTCGCGAGATGTAAAAAGCCGTCCTGCGTTCATCCGTCATTGCAAAGCAACTTTTTCGAAAGGATTTATGGTTGTCGCCGGTTACTCTTATCAGGGCAAGTTAACAATTCGTCAGGTCCCTAAAACTGTAAAATCAACTCTGCATTCTTTCAGCAACATATACTGACCTCAATTTATACAGAAGATCTGCCTCGTTTGTATGGGCATGCCATAAAGCAAGTGTCTCTGCATATGGATAAGGCCACCTCACATACATCTCGTTCTACCCAGAACTTTCTGGAGCAGATGGAGACAGACACCGGTATTCGTGCTATTCCATTTCATGTTATACCAGTGAAATCACCAGATGCCAGTCCCATGGGTTTGTGCGGGTTTGGTCTACTGAAAAGGGCACTTTCTTCTCCTCGTGTCACTACTCTCGGGGGCCTGTGGAAAGCCTGCCGGGAGGAATGGGAGAAGATTCCACTTCCTGTACTTCGTCGTAGTCTTCTACAGTGGAAGTTACGGTGCAGGGCTATTGCCAGAACACATGGCCATCACATTAAGGCCAACCGATGGTGGTCCCATGGATTTTCATAAGGTTAGTGCTATTTCAAAATTAGACACATATACGCGGATCGACCTTCTGTATGCTAGCGAGAAACGGTGTTCTGTAATCAGTTAAACGTCCCAAGAATATATTCAGTTTCCATTCTAATCAGTCTACAAAAATCAGAAGTGACAAACCAACCACTTTCAGTTTCAATAATAATTGAGAAAATATCACACCATAAAATACCAAATTCCTTTACGTGGTGTACACGTGAGATTGCTACTTATTTTGTGGTCATATGAACTTCGTTTAGGATAGAAGGTCATAGTTGGAAAACTAAGGGAACACCGTTCTATAAAACTTCTGAATACGGGTTCATTTCTAGTATCAAATTCAACATTCATCAGTTCAAGAATTATATTTGAGCATATCTGAAATTTGGAACGTTGAATAAGTACTAAATAAACAAGTAGTAACTATTGAAGTTTATTTTAGTTGCATTTCATAGAATAAAATAGTTTACAAAACTTACATATCTTAAACTCATCTTTTTCAAGGGAATATTCAAGGCTATGCTAATTTATTTTTCGGATTCCTTTGGACTATTTATTTATTTATTTATTTATTTATTTCTACAGCAATGGATCGTGCATCGTACAAAATTCCAAAACCGAACCTTGGAAAAGAACCGAGAAATTGTATCACCAATCCAGGAAGGAAAGGCGGTCCTGGTTATGCTAATATTACTTTATCGAAATATCCAGAACATTTGTAAGTATATTTTTAAGTATTATCTGTAATTTTAAGAAAGATTTTTAAATTTCTCATTACATTTGGTATTTTTAAAGCACAGATGACAATAAACGAGTATAAGTAAAATTATCTAGTGATGAGAGGTGCGGATTTGCAGTTGGCGAGGAAGCAAATAGGAGGAACAAATGACCGAGGGCATTAAAGAGAGAAGTTTAGGAGCATAGTAGATTGTGGCGAGGAAAGTTGGAATTGTAACATTGAAAGCTACTGGAGAGGATAACAATGCATATCTCCGATATTGAATGTACCCCATTTAAGATTCCATCCAACAAAATAATACGAGTACAGAATGGTCCATACATGTGCAAACAGCTATAAGGAGCAGTCAGTTGTACGTAACCTGGTGGAAACTAATAAAAATAAGGCTCGATGTTAAACTCTGAACTCCCACACAAAAGTTATATGAAACACAAACAGATTAACTTAACCCTGACTCGTAATGTTTTTCTTTGCCAATGCACTAAAGTTCAATGAAAGAAAAGAATCACTAAGCAAGAGCATCTTAAGGAAAGATACACACCACACGTCAAGTCAATACAAAACCAAATCAAGTCCTTCCCACACTTGACCAACTCGGGCATAACAGATGCCTTCGATCAATAGCCGCTGAGAATTTACTCGTCATCTTCAAACTGAATTCTCCAGAAAAGTTGCCAAAAATATTCAAAAGCTACTAGGCAATGCAGTAGAAATGCTAGACATCTTTCCACCCCCTACGAGGATGAAGAAGTTATACTCTTCGACGACGTCTTCACTAACTTAATCATACATATATAGACCAATTTTAAGACTACCGAAAGAGCCAGCCAAACCTGTCAAAACCGTTAGTTATGTAGGTATATGATTAGTAACATGTTTGAGTTTAAAGCACAATAACATTAAATAAAAGAAACAATGATATACATGGTAGAAGATAGACCTCCAATATATGTACAATACCCAGGGTAATGATCTGTATGAAGGTGTAATTCATCCCGAAGTTCATGAAACCACGACTCAGCAGCTGCAGCAGTATGAATTAACGTACTGTCTTTTTGGAAAATTACGTCATTGTCTGAAGACAATATTGGACCGTAAATGAACGTCACCTAAGATGTTCACATAATCGCTGGTAGTAATGTTTCCTGTGAAATTGTAGCTCACGGCATCACAGAGTGCTGATATTTTCCACGGTAGGGAGAAGAAAGCACGAAACATAAGATTCTTTGGGCGTCCGTCACACAAATACTGCCTGTTGTTGGAAATAAGGTGAAGAGAGCTTATCGGACCCTATTATGCATTTGCAATCATCGGTGGCTCACTTTGCATGTTTTCGGCACCATTTTCTCTGCTTCATTCCCAACTGAATACTCTGTGGTTGCTGATTCCCATCTCAGTGAATCACACGGAGGGAAAACAGTGCACACAGGAAACCTGGCCTTGACAAACAGCAATAGTGACAAACAAAAACATCGATAGCGTTGTCGATTGTTTTGGTGACATAACACTCGTGACTTCATGATTACATGTACACTGGCAACACCTGCGTATTCCATTTTCCTATTTTATTCCATCTTCTCCAGTGCTTAATATGTTTCAAAGCCCATTTCCGATTGGAAAGTGTACTCCTATGTTATACATTGTCCAGTTGGAAGTTACTGCCCTACAGCATTGTTGGCAGTGATCAGTGGTTTGGAAATTGAACTCGAGTGCGGATGATCATTGTGCGAACTTACATTGGACTGTCATAGTAGTAGACTGTTCGAGGTACTAACTGAATTTCGTGTCACTTTTGCTGCATTCACTTTACGATCTTCCATGACGATCCTCTTTAATGCTCGACGATCCGTCACCAAGGCTTCTCTTCCGTCCATTATTAAGCCTACTCTTCACTGATGTTGTTTTACCATGAGTGTTACCATGTTTTACCTTGAACACATGTTCCTCGTGACATATCTAATACACTTCCCACCTTAGATATTCTTGCGCCAATTAATCGCGCGCCCACTATTTGGCCTTTTTGAAATTCAGAGAGGTTTCCCATTTGGCACCTCCATCCATCGTTTTGCCATCTCAACACATCCTCCGTTCTACTCCGCCTGACATTCTCGAGATCACTTAACATACCATTAACAACGATCAGGCGTTGCACACACATACTCAGTGTTACCATTTCACATTATTACATGTTGCAAACTACAAGAGTTTTCATTATTTTGATAACCATTTGATTATACTATTTGTGTGCATGAATCTCTTTATGTTACGTAATTTACATAAGCAGATTGATTGTCATTCAATTTTCTTAAGATACAAAAGCATAGAATCTAGCAGGGGCTCCGATTCGAGAGATTTGTCGACAATAGTGAAGAAGACTAACGAGATAAAAATAATATATGTGCATAACTTCTTTCAAAAATTATTGTCCATATCTATTTAGAAACATAACATTTCACTAATTTTTCAAGTTTCACAAAGTTGATTAAAATCTCAGTGTGAGGAAGCGTACTAAAACGTAGTGTGATGTTTGCCAAATAAGTAGTTGATTGAATGTATTTTCCGTTCTGCTGGCTTTCGCCAATAGGCACTTTCCCTCTCAGGAAATAAATTTAAGACGAATGTATTAACCTTCTACTACTATGGAGTCCTTTCTCGTGTTCTTAAATAATGTGAGGGTGAAAGTGAAAAATATAATCATTTAATTATTAACATTCGGTCAAGCAGCGTAAATCTTATCAACGAAACGAATAAAACGATATTTTAAAATCATAAAACCACTTCAAAGACTTGATATGTATTGGGGTAGTTCCAAAAAGTGACATTTTTATGTGTTTGAAAGAAGACTTGCTTTATTTATAAAGTTTTCGTACTTGGTATAATATATTTCTAATACACTTAAGTGATTTTTAAAACTTGGATTATCGAGTTAACATTAGATTCATCAGAGGAGGATTTTGACCCCTTTCGAAGATTAATTTGCTATACTTCCAAAAGTTTTGACCATTTTGTCATTAAATGTTACGGCATTTCGTTATTGTCAGAACTGTTACCTTTTATTCATTTTTACCCGTATACTTGAACACATGTTTGTTAGGTAGATATTTTGAATTTTATGTAGAAGCATCGTGGGTATATTTTAAATTCCTCGTTCTTATAACTGTTTTACAGTATGATACAAAATTTTGTTTCTTTTTAAAAACAGTTTCCAACTAGATCTGTGACTAATTAAGTAACAATCAGGTGAATTATGATTGCTAAATTAACAATAGAAAATAAGTCAAACTGACTCGTTCCATGAATATGGTGGTGGAATGAGGATAAAATATATTCTAAAATAGACTTTATTTATTAAAATTATATCAGAATAGAATATATTTAAAAGACAAGAGAAATATTTATGTTAATCCTTTATTTGGTACTGTTGCTGTCAAGCAACATCGCATTCTATTGCATTATCCGCATGAATTATAACTTCAGTGATCATTTAATTGGCATTATTGTTTTATACAACATTCATATACATGATTTACGGTCGCTTCTTTAGATACTTCTAATCTTCGTCAACAGGGGACAGTCAAATTTAGTATTGTAGAAGCTTTATCTCCTACGTTCCGTGAAAGTTCTTTTTTATTTTTTTTATTTGTGGTTTCTTACTCTGTAGGAAAACATTTCAACGAAACTGTTGCTAATTACTCAGAGTATTCTTCTGATATTTTACCATAATAGGGTATGGCAATGTTGCTTTGAAATAAATACCCTGTATATTGTAACCAAAGTACAAAAATACTTTAAAAATTACTAAATTATGATCAGGAAGACATGGTTCAACCATAAAAACAAACTAAATATTTTAATGGTAATGCTATCAATACCTGCCAATTAAAGGGTTAAATCAAATGTGGAATACCAAGGCCGCGTTTAGTTATAGTAGTTGTATCCCAAGCCTTTCTATCCTTGAGTAAAAACGCAGGACCTTATTTACACATGGGCCAACATGAGATATGTCTTGAAACGGCAAGTCTTCTCGAACTAGTTTACTTCATATATACTCCAACTGTAGAAATTCCAGAAATTTCGCAGCAAACATTGATATGAAGGAACAGCATTTTCTTATAACCCCTGGCGGCAAAAATGTTAAATATGACTCTGAGTAAGCGCTAAACTTATGAAAGTTCAAAGTTCCTACAGAGATCTCTTAGCTGTTGTATGTATGTAAGATTGTACAGTTATCCTGTATCTCAGTGTCTGGTGAAGCCAAACAGTTACTTGGTAAAACTGTAACACATGTTTAATTTTTAATAAAAATATATAGCTTTGCTCAGCAAATAATTAGTGTGTATTTAAGAATATATATATTCTGTGATCCGGAAGTCAGAAACGTCTTGACAGTTCTTTGGATGCAATACAGTTCATTGTTCTTCAGTATGTTAGTTAAAACTCCTAGGATACTGAGAGATTTGAACACTGACAATAATTTGAAGAGCATTCAGACGTTACATGATCAAGAACTTCAAACAGAAGACCTTAGGTTCGACATCATGGCCGGGTCAACTCCCAGTCCTTAGCCAATTCTTCAACAATGAAAATTAGATTTCAAATTAGACAAACCAAGAAGACAGCCGATCATTCCTATCATTACCCTGCAGAGGACTAAACCCATGTCATCTGCGTGTAACAAAAGGCAAACTTGGAGACCAGATATAGGACAGTTAGTTTTTCGCGAATGATTGTTCTCACTGACACACAACACACTCAAATGTCATTATGGTGTTTTGTAGTGATAAAAGAATCTTTGCCAAAATATTGCCATTAGCTCACTAATTATTTTGAGTGATTTACTTATGCCGACTATTCCAATCATGCTAGATTCAAGTTCCTATTGCAGTCAAGTTTACTAACTACATAAATATGGAAATTACTGCAACTGTTCTATTTATACTATACTAACGTGTCAGTGCGTGATGATAGTCAAGCTAATAGATATTGCTACTAGTATTATCACTTACCTGCCTAACGAGTTCTAAATAATAAATAGTCAAGCTAATAGATATTGCTACTAGTATTATCACTTACCTGCCTAACGAGTTCTAAATAATAAATAGTCAAGCTAATAGATATTGCTACTAGTATTATCACTTACCTGCCTAACGAGTTCTTAATAATAAATAGTCAAGCTAATAGATATTGCTACTAGTATTATCACTTACCTGCCTAACGCTAATAGATGCCGCTAGCGTGCAGGTAATTTTCTGCTTTAAGACAATTGTGACGATTTAATTGCAAATTAAAAACTGTATTCTTGGAATTTAGCTACTTAATAAAATTATTTTTCCCATTGAAATTAACGTAAACACAATCCGCTCTAGCCACAGAAACACGATGGAACTGTATGTATTTTTTGTTACATTTTTAAGAGTTTTACTGTAATGAGGAATATAGAATGAAAATAACATTATTCTTTTTAAATTCAAGCAAGTAACACTAAATTAAACAAAACAGCAAATGGACTAGAAAACAGTGCGAAAAAAGACAAAAAGTTGTAATTAACCGCTTCCCGGTTCCATATATATGTCCCCGACTATTTAAGACAACTTAGAGAAAAATTCATTTTAATACTTTTATTTCCCTTTATGCTCCAAGAACATTAGTTATCGCCTTTGTATCTATTTTTTCTTTTTCTTTTTCTTTTTTTTTGGAATATTAATAAAACTCTTTCTGTGTGTGGGTGAACATTGATGAGAAATTAAATCCCTTTTTATCGTAGCCAACAGAACAGCATTTTTTCATTACTATCCTATTTTTCATTGCACTAAGTGTAGTAAAGATGGACATGCATTAGCAAACAATATTGCTAATCGAAATTTGTTTGAACTAAATGTATACGTTCTGAATAAACGTTCAGTAGGTTTTGTTGTTGTTGATACTTTTATATAGTGTGTTAGCAACATTTTAGTATACATAAGAAATCATGGCCAGCAACTGTCTTAAAAAACACAGCTCTCAGATAAGAAAGTCAGTTACCAGGACAACATTTCACTTGGAGTACATTTTTCGTATGTCAGGTATGAATACTACACTAAAATATTTAAATTAAAAGTACTGTCAACCCTTCGAGACCTTCCCAGTTGGAACCCAACGCATTTATGCATTGTGGGAGAATTATTATTTACAACAGCATCCGCATTGTTGCAAGGAGTTAATTACGTGTTAGTGGCTGTCCCCTTTTCTTCTTGGGAAATGTCTGAAAAAAATGTGAAAAGTGAAATCGTGGACTAATATAAGAATCACAATAAAAAGGCATTTCGTAGAAAGTTATTAAATATTTTTTATTGTTATTTTGATGTTGGTTTTTATACGTTTTGTGTGTCGCGTTTTCATTTTCTTTAACTGGAATTGCAGATAAATCTTCGTTGTCCAGATAATGTATTTTCTTTGTATTTGATTGAAGGTTTCTTGTAATTACAGTAAAACCTGTCAACTTGGCCACCTGCTTATCTTGGCCTGGTTCGTCTTGAACCTGCATTTTCCCATAAGGCATTCATTACTCATTACTCTGTAAGTTGGCCACCTGTCTATCTTGGAAGTTGGCCGCATTGAAGCAATGTTTATCCTATGTTGATAATGATAAATTTACCTGCGTATCTTGGCCACGCGAATACGTTTTGTTATTTTTCTTAACTCTTTCGTATTCCCGTATGAGAGCCAAATGTTCTGTATTTGTTACTGGAGACAGAGAAGCATAGATTCCCACGATTTTTACTTTGAGGTCAATCGCCAGAACACTCCCTGACAAAGGGGTGGTGAAGGAAGTGGCGAATAAGAAAACGCACGTATAGGAATTCAGGAAAGGGTCGTACGTATTTGTTTACCTTGTCTGTTTTGGTAAAACCATTAGCTATATCGGCTCCTTTCATCAGTGGGAGCTTTAGTAATTCCGGAAAATTCTCAAGGTTAAAGCTAACCATCTCAATTGTGATTTATTGGCACCTGACGGCTTGTCGAAAGGTAGTGGAGATTTTTAAATATGAATTCCCTTAAGATTTTCTCAAAACATCTTTTGCTTCAAGGGAAACACTTGTAGCTCATTAACAAGAGGTAGTTACTACAAAATTAGAATGTGCATAAGTGCAAAAAAGAATAAAAGACATACTCTAGAATGAACCACCATGAATAAATTTGTTATTAGTAACTGCTTTGCTACTTTTCGAAAGGTATCTACAGAAAATATTTGTCACTGCCGAAAAAAATCATATAAACTGCATATAAATTATTGAATTTATAATTTTGCTCTTCTTGTTTTCAATCTGAATAACTCAGTGTGCTACAATATCAATTTCAATAAACTGCGTACATATGTTTCGATTTTATGGTTGTCTGATTGTGTTTTCCGTCCGAATAATTCAGTGTACCAGACTAGTTTTCAGAAAAAAAGAGGCACATATATTAAATATACTGTAATATTTTTTCTAGTACTGTGTATTGTTGTGATTACTCCATATACATTATTTAAAAGTACCTGTCGTAGTATTGCTTATTAAAATTTTACAATAATACTAGAAATCTTATTGTAAAAATACACCAATCACTTATTTACTGTAAGTTGGCCACCTGTCTAAGTTGACCACTTTTCAATGGAACCGATGGTGGCCAACATAGACAGGTCTCACTGTATATAATATTATGTTGAATGTGTAAATCTTCCGCATTCCGGACCACTTGAGTTTCTTTTGACGAGCCACACGTCTATGTTGACGATCCCCAAGCAATGAGCAAATGGTTATTTAGCCGTAGTTGCAGACCACTCGGTACCAGTTTATAATCTAATCGGTTATAATTAGTCATCCAATACAGGGGTTAGAAGCAAATTTTAAGCCAATCGGTTAGAAAGTTCTTTTTGAACACAGGACTCTGTCAGATAATGTTTATGGCAAACATGCAAAAATGTTACTAGGGGTATCATTCGTATATCCCGAAATATCATTCGTATGAAGAGAACGAAATTGTTCACGAAACTTATTTATAAACCCAAATGTTCGCAAACTGAGGGGTTTGTAATCAGTGGATTCACTGTATTTCAACATAGGACAAGGGTCGTAATCACAGTAAGAATTTGAGTATTAATATTGGTGCATTTCTGAAGTAATATAGGCCATTGTAGTAGTTTAATAACAATTTATAGTGTATTGTTTCAATTAAATTTTATAGTGATGGTGCTGGTACATGATTTTTAACATTTATAGTGATAGTAATGAACATAACCATCTATGCTGTTTAATATGAAATTTTTACAAGAGCCGTCACCATATTTAGCATTGACCATTAATATTTGTGTAACCGGATTGGTTGGTGGCGAAAGTGAAAAAGGAGCAAAGAGTTAGGTTTTTAATTAAATACGAGAGGCCGCAATAACTCCGTGGTAGAACGCTCATTTCTGGTACGTGGGGTTTCTTGTTCGATTCAAGCTTGCGCCAAGTGGACTTGTGGTGGACAAACACTCTGTGCATGAGTTTTCTCGGGACTCTCCCATTTCCTCCCACTTTCCTTAATTCATCATTTCATTCATTATCATCGTCATCGTGTCCGTTATCTCGGTACACAATCGTGGGACATTAAAGTAGAAATTTCATTTCAATTAAGCATAATCTTAACCTCGAGTGTACAACAGGCCGAAAAATCGGGGCAATAATACCATATTTTACGGAAGTGTGACCTTAGATTGAAACAAATGAGCGAAACAATTAATGCTTCTAGTGGTGAACCTATTCCTTTCATATATCCACTGTGAAGATATAACACTGAAAACTCTATATTGACATTGTGTGCTGGGAGTTACAAGAATTATTGCTCTATATGAAGTCGTGATAATATAAAAAAGGTCGGAACAATACTTTGTATTCTCAAAACTTGTCGATCTTGATTACTCGGGACATATGTTTACCTTAAGTGGAAGCGAAAACCATAGAAACAATCTGAGGGTAATATATTTGGTAAACTGAACTCGAAAGCTCCCAGGTGCAAAGCTGTGGAACACAACCTTTGTTGCCGAGCCGAGCGCGGCCACCAAATATAGCAATCTTTATTTCTTAAACAATGGGCTACTTGCCCGTCAAATTTCATTCAGATCCGGGCAGTAGTTACGGAGAAATAAAGTACCACATACAAGGGGAGTCGAGCCTGTCCTTGGCTGTGTTCAACCACTAAATAGATCGATCTTTATTCCTTAGATAATGGGCTACACGTCCAGCGAATTTCATCCAGATCCAGTCAGTAGTTACCGAGAAATAAAGTACCGCACACGCATATAAAGTACCGCACACACACCTGGAGTAAAACTATAAGCTCCTGAATAGTTGGCCCGGGAGGTAAAAAGCTTTAACAGTGTTGAATACCTATGCTGTCTTAGTATTTAGTCCATTGATTTATATGGAGAATGAGCTTATTTTCCTTTGAAATGAGCTTAGATTTTAATGGTTGGATTTCGCTTGTTTCTTCATCAAATGGGCCAAATCTATTTACATGTCTCTTACTTAAAGGAAAAGTAAAAGTTGTTACATATAATTACAGTTTTCAACAATAAAAGCTGAGGCATATAATTAGACTTGAAAAAGAAATCAGTGAAATCATATAAAAGAATTTAAAATTATTCATTTAAAAGAAAACAGAAAAATAATTTCCCCGTATAACTCAGTGGGCTAGAAACTGAAAATGCTGTAGGTACTCAACACCGGTAAATTAAAAACTTTGTTTTTCGCACATAACTTTCAGTAATGTTAAATTACATCGAACCATTTAATGTTCAGATAAATATAAAATGTTACGCATGTACTTATTGCCGTACAATTAACAATAAATGTAAGACAATAAATAACAATACTAAAAAGTAACAATATATACATATATATATATATATATATATATATATATATATATATATATATATATATATATATATATATATATATATATATATATATAAAATAAGACATCAAACTAGTAATCTATTAAGATGGGGTCAAATATTCTATCTGATGCTTTTAGTGTTAACTGAACTGAATCATTATAACAGACAAATAACAATTACAATTCTTTTAAAGATTATCCTTGTATCGATTTCAATGTAGATTCCATTTCTTGTAATGATATTTTCTTTATATGTACTGTAATTTTACTTTTCAGAACTGATCCATATACAGACTACATAAATGTACGCAAAATAATATATAGTAAATTCAAGAGCCAAATGCGTGGTGCACCATTTTATAACATGATACATGAAGAACCATATTTTGAGAAGAATCCATACTTCAGTAAGGATATTGGACCGACGTACTATAGACTTAAAAAGGATGATTTTAAACCTGCCAAACCTTTTGTCCCTACAGGTCCTGGTAAAATGGTGAGCATAACTCTGTCGTCTATATTTTTACAAACTTGTACTTGTTTCAGTTCCATGATATATAAGGATCGATCAGAAAACTAACACAATCTATTGCAGTAAGCAGTAGAGAAACGAAGTTTTGTACATAGAAGCACTGCTCTTTTACCACCTAACCTATACCTAATTTTTATTTCCTTTGTTTCGGGTAAGCCACCGCGACATGACACACTACTACGCTAACTGAAGTGGTCGAATTTCTGTACAAATCCAGGTATAATTCAGCTACATCGATTCATAGTAAGCTTTTGTCAGTGAATGGGAACAACACAATGAATCGAAGTAATGTGTGTCGGTGACTTGAGATATTTTAACGTGGTGAATGTAGCATCCAGAACCAGCCACGGTCAGATAGATCGTCAATCGTCATGACAGATGAAAACACATTAGTCATTGAGGAACGCATCACTGTCATTGAGGACAGATACGAGGCAGATCATAGATTATATGAACATGACAAAAGGATCTGTATTAACGCTAATCCAGCGACTGGTATGCAGAAAATTTTGCACTTGCTGGGTCCCACGGCCTTTGACAAGAGAGTCAATCTATACGAAGTGGTCCAGAGGTGGTTGCTCGACCATCTCCGAAAATTATAAAAATTTGAGTGTGATGAACCTTGTGTATGAGAAGGTCAATAACATCATTCACGTTGTCGTATGTCCGAATGTTCCTGAATGGCGGCCATCTTTGTTGTCAGTGGAGTGCCAATTTTTGTATTTGCAAGTGTTTACGAAAACTACAGTTGCTGAGGACGTACGAATCAGACGAACACCAAACAAAAACGAATGTTTAGAGGAGAGATTGACGTACACGAAGAATATAAACTTTTGCGTCTAAATAAATATGCAGAGTTGCAAACCAATACATGAAATCACCAGAAAAACTAGAGAAAATTACACTTTTAAACGGTCTGTATTTTGGAATGGCATATAGTGTTTTTTTAATAAATAAGTTTTGTGCTGAATACTATTGCATGTAAAGAGTCTACAGAAATAGCCATATTTATGATACTACTGACACCGTAGATTTATGGGGGTTAGAAAGTTGAGATTTGTGATTTTTATGACATTTTTGGGGCGTAATATCTCAGTGCTAAAAATTGCTGCTTATGCCACGAAGTAATTCTGTATGTGAATAAACTATTGCAAAAAAATCATGACTGATATTACATGGAGAAAAAAGTGAGGACAGGGTAAAAACGCGAAGAAAGCACCTGCGTGACGATGGTCGTAGCCCAGAAAAATTTAAATGTTTGGATATGTTTCATGCTAGATCCCAAAAGCTACGCATGGCGCAGCGATTAGGCCCACTTTTGTTTGTGTTCAGTTGTGCAAAAGCTTGCGAGTGGCGTTTGTTCCATCTTTCTTGCTCTGTGATCATTGCCACGTCTATATGGTAAGGGGGATAGTTCCCCTTGCATCCAGGACACCCATCGTCGAAGTGGACCGCAGTATTAAAGCACTTAATGTATCAGCAAAGTGCTATTGAAATCCAATCCCAGTTACGGAAGTTAATATCTTCACAAGGTTGTGTTATATAGGATAAACTAGCCTTTGGCTACCTGGGAACTCCGCCCCCAGACCCCCGTGTTTGCTCGGCCTACGGCTTCGAACCTCTAAAAACTACAATCTACCAAATATTAAGTTTCTTTTCGTATTTCAACTATCTAAAAGATAAGATTTTGTATCACAAGAAAACATCCATTTAAATAACATGGGAATTACTTCATCCCCACAATAGATACCTTACAAACTAAAAATATTCACTTTTGGCAATTTTCCTGTGGGTTAGTCCCAGAGGTCTACAATCATGCTAAATTTCATCATTCTAATCCTGCCGAAAGTGCCTAAACATTTTCGGGTGTAGAAGATGCCTCATATAAATAACATTGGAAGGACCTTTCAGTTCTCCATAAAACCTCTCTACGGTTGAAAATCTTTATTTTTGATCATTCACTTAAGTAACGCTAACGAAAACATACCAGCATCTAATTTAAAGTTTTTATTCCAATTCCAAGTACCTAAAATATGAGATTATAAGTATTAAAAAAAAAAAAAAAAATCTTCATCTTCCCTTTAGACCCCCTAAAATTAAAAATATTAACTTTTGGCAATTTTCCTGTGAGTTAGCACTTGAAAGCTACAATCGTCTCCTGAATTTCGCCCTTTCCACGTCAACCGGAAGTACCCTTTTATTTTATGTCAGTTCATGTAGTTTTATATTTAGTTAGGATAGATGTAACGCAACTTTGTGAACATATTAACTTTCGTAACTGGGGTTGGATTTCAATAGCACTTTGCTGATACATTAAGTGCTTTAATACTGCGGTCCACTTCGACGATGGGTGTCCTGGATGCAAGGGGAACTAACCCCCTTACCATATAGACGTGGCAATGATCACAGAGCAAGAAAGATGGAACAAACGCCACTCGCAAGCTTTTGCACAACTGAACACAAACAAAAGTGGGCCTAATCGCTGCGCCATGCGTAGTTTTTGGGATCTAGCATGAAACATATCCAAACTTTTAAATTTTTCTGGGCTACGACCATCGTCACGCAGGTGCTTTCTTCGCGTTTTTACCCTGTCCTCACTTTTCTCTCCATGTAATATCAGTCATGATTTTTTTTTGCAATAGTTTATTCACATACAGAATTACTTTGTGGGATACGCAGCAATTTTTAGCACTTTGCCCTCCTGAGATATTACGCCCAAAAATGGCATAAAAATCACAAACTTCAAATTTCTAACCCCCATAAATCTACGGTGTCAGTAGTATCATAAGTGTGGATATTTCTGTAGACTCTTTACATGTAATAGTATTCAGCACAAAACTCATATATATATATATATATATATATATATATATATATATATATATATATATATATATATATATATATATATATATATAAACACTATATGCCATTCCAAAATACAGACCGTTTAAAAGTGTAATTTTCTCTAGTTTTTCTGGTGATTTCATGTATTGGTTTGCAACCCTACATATTTATTTAGACGCAAAAGTTCATATTCTTCGTGTACGTCAATTTCTCCTCTAAAAATTCGATTTTGTTTGGTGTTCGTCTGATTCGTACGTCCTGAGCAACTGTAGTTTTCGTAAACACTTGCAAATACAAAAATTGACACTTCACTGACAACAAAAATGGCCGCCACTCAGGAACACTTGTATATAAGTACAACAACATGAATGATGTTATTAACCTTCTGATGCATACGGTTCATCACACTCATTTTTTTATAATTTTCAGAGCTGGTCGAGCAACCATTTTCAAAATTTTTGGACCACTTCAGATGGATTGACCCAAGGAAGATAATGCAAATCAGGAAGAACATGCGTGATGTTCTTCTGCAACGTTTCTCTGGATATTGTCGAGAATGCTTTCATGGATTCATTATGTGTGATAAAAGCCAACTGTTTCATTACGACCTTCGAGCAAAAGAAAGTCATGTATAAAAAAGTGATGTAATGACCAACCACGAATTTTACGAATATGTATTCGTGTTATAGAAACAAAGAAGGTCATAATGTAGTGAAACAAATGGATCATACTGATTAAAATCCCCAAAGGATCAGAAAACAATGCTTCTACTTACAAAATTTCATTTTGCTAGTGGTTACCATTACCGTGCTACAATGGGCTGTGCATTACTTCTTGATCGATCTTTGTGTTTATACCGAATGACTCATTAGTCTGAGTTAATCCTTTTGTCTTAGAAACAATTGATATTTGTGAAAATCGTCGAAACCCGTGCGTACTTCAATAATTTAAGAGGATGGCATTTTAACTAATTAAATTCGGCCAGGGGTATTACCAGAGAGGATAGACTAAAAACTTCAAACAGCACTACAAGATGACTTTTATACATAATACTATTTAGCACGAAAATTACGGAACAACTAGAATGAAAGGAATTGAAGATTTCTGGAAGATGTTCCACAGATGAGGGACCTTGTGATACAATATCTTCAATATGTTTTCCTTGCAGCGCAATAATACAGGTTCCTCCTCCTGCAAAAAAGTAAAAAGCTGTAACTTTGTAACCATTTATTGTATTTGTACAAAACTTTTAGTGGACTTGTAAGAAAGTCTGAAATTTTATTTACAAGCATTTTTTCAACGCCAAACCTCCAGCTGAGCGCCATTTACGTCCAAACTTTGCTGAAGTCTTTTCGGGAATCCAAGAATGGCATTTCAACGTTCATTGAAACGGCACACCACACGTTTAACTTTGGAGAATCACGAACATGTGTGTCAAATTTGTGTGGATTTTCAATTCTCTAGATTCTACAATTGTGTCGGTTTACCTTACCAGACACATGAAACGTGGATTCATCTGAGAACAGTAACTTTGAAAGAAGCCCTGGATCCTGTTCAACCGTGCAAGCATCATTTCACAAAACTCACTTCTTATGTCACAGTCTTCTTCCGTTAATTCCTGTACAAGTTTCAACTTGTAAGGCTTTTTATTTTCTTACGAACGATATTGTATATCGTTGTCATAGGCACTCGCAGCTCCAAGAATCTGCGTTTCAACGATTTCTTTGGACTTCGCAACACGCTTTCCTGCGCGGACTGAATCACTGGTTGTTGGCCTTCCGCTACGATGCAAGTCCAAGACACTTCCGGTAGCTAGGAACTTATCGTACCATCTCTTGATACTTGAATCTGCAGGTAGTTGTTTCTCATATTTTTGTCGGGATTTTCTTCTCACCAAAACACTAGATTTTAACTCACAAAACCAAGCCACACACTGCGCTCTCTCTTGAGTAGACGCCATCTTTGTCACGTGATTTGCGGTTATGACGTCAACGTTTACATCCGCTCATTGTTGCCAACAAAAATTTTAACATTTCCATTAAACATTACAAACAAAATACAAAATTGTAAGTAGTACTTTCAAAGTTACAGCTTTTTACTTTTTTGCAGGACTTTTGGAAGACTCTGTATGTCGCAGATAAACCAGGGTTGTAAACACTCACTTTTGAAACGAACTTACCTCAGCTCAAACTCAGAGGGTAAAAAGTTAGTTAACTCAAGCTCAAACTCACTGTTTTTAAAAGGAGCGCGCTCAGCTCACGCTAAATTTTCATTTGAGCTACCTCAACTTGATACTCAACGTAAGGAAAATTACAAATAAAACTGTCCGATGATTTAATAACTAAAAATATTTATAATGGTGCATATTGAGAACGATCTAGCATACAAATAGATATTTAAAATATATTGCTTTACAAAGAAAGCATAATAAGTAAGAAAGAATGTTTAAGAAACTAACTTATACAAGCGACAAATAGCAATAAGGTAGAAATAAAATAGATTACATAAACCTGACCACCATATATGACTCAATAAAGTAAGCACCCCGCACATTATGTGTATGCCAAAACTGAATATGCATATGTAGAGATGCAAGGGCTCGGAAAAAAACCGGCTTTTTTGGAAAAAAAACTCGGTTTTTTCTTCTTTGCTTTTTTGCTTGGGAAAGTTTGGGCTTTTTTCAAAATTCTGCTTTAAATTGATAAAGCAGACTTTGTTTCGCTTCTCTATAACACAAAAAGTCATTTAATTAGTGGTTGATGCCGATAATAATATAAAACCTCGAAAATGAACCATGAATTTCGAAAACATATTTCAAACAATTTTTCTTCAACATATTTACGTTATGAATTCCAAAGGATTAACCAATGTATTTGGTCTAGGAATTAATTCGTGCGGGTGGACAAGAGATGGCGCAACGAACGGAGCGTCCCACAGTTCCGTGTATCCACACATGTGTTGCAAACCCCTGTCATCGCGTATCGTTCGTAGTATAGGGCAGTGGATTAAAGCGTCAACAACACCAGTTTGTAGTTAAGTGAACATGGCGCAATTTGTGCCTGATAAAGTGTTTTTGCGGGGTGTCCTGCTGCATTTCTTTAACATGCAGAAAAGTGCGACTGAAAGTCATCGTATTTTGGTGGAAGTGTATGGTGACCATGCTCTAGCTGAGCGAACGTGTCAGAAGTGGTTTGCACGGTTTAGAAGTGGTGATTTCGGCTTGGCAGACCAAGAGCGAGCTGGACAGCCAAAAAAATTTCAAGACGAAGAATTGACAGCATTGCTCGAGCAGGATTCGTGTCAAACGCAGGAACAACTTGCAGCAGCATTAGGCGTTGATCAAACAACAGTCTCCAAACGCTTGAAAGCCATGGGAATGATTCAAAAGATGTCACATTGGGTTCCACATGAATTGAAAGACAGAGACGTTGAAAGACGAAAAACCATTTGCGAATTGCTGCTTCAACGACAGAGCAGAAAGGGGTTTCTGCATCGAATTATTACGGGTGATGAGAAGTGGATCCATTACGAGAACCCTAAACGAAAAAAGGCCTGGGTGAAACCAGGTGAACCAGGTCCATCACAACCAAAACGAGATATTCACTGTGCAAAGGTTATGCTGTGCATATGGTGGGATATGAAAGGTGTGGTGTACTATGAGCTGCTGCAACCGGGTGAAACTATGAATGGAGAACGTTATCGATGACAATTAATGCGTTTGAAGCAAGCTCTGGCCAGAACACGACCAGAATGGGAGAACAGACATGATAAACTTATTGTTCAACATGATAACGCTCGCCCACATGTCGCAAAACCGGTCAAAACCTATTTAGAAAATGTCGGATGGGAAGTTTTACCCCACCCGCCGTATTCACCAGACGTTGCTCCTTCGGACTACTACTTGTTCGATTGCATGAACAACGATTTGATTGGACAGCGGTTTACTTCTTCAGAAGATATCGAAACATGGGTCTCTGACTGGATCGCTTCCAAGGATGAGGATTTCTTTCGCCACGGAATCCGTACATTGCCTGACAGATGGGCGAAAGTGGTGGCTAGCGATGGACAATATTTTTCTTAAGGTATTTATGTATTTTGTGTTTGTACTACAGCTTCAATGTGTGCGTACCAACCACACGAATTAATTCCTAGACCAAATATATAAGAATTTTTTAACCTCCTATATACAAAAGTAAGCTGGGTTAGCAAGAACCATGGTTGTTTTTGAAAATGTCAAAAACCCGTTTTTTCGGGGAAGTTTAAACCAGGTTTTTTGTTTAAACCAGGTTTTTTGATTTAGATATTTTGCTTTCTGTATTTATATTACATATTCACAGAAATAAGTTTGTTTCGCCTTGCCGTTATTATGCAACAACGGGGTGATGCTGGAAGAGGTCTTATAAGCTTAAAGAAGTCCGGTCAGTAAATTTCTTAAATTGAGAAACTCCCGCCCTGTCATTACTTTAAATGTAAAACAATAACTGGAAAATCCTGTTATTGCTTTGCATGTAAAATTTAAAGGTCAACGTATCATAATCAGTACGCTAAAACTGAGGTATTAAATTACAAATTTAGTATATGTAGATATCACTGTAAGTCCAATCCAACGTAGGCAATCGATAAATTTTGCCAATTTCTATCAATATATTTAAGCAATCTTAGCTTCTTTATAAAACAGCAGGCATTCAGGCATGTATAAATATACAATTTGGTTTCGTTTCGTATGTTTAGACTTAACATCCTTACGTAATACCGAGGTTATCAAGAAGACTTTCGCTTAAAGTGACATCCGAACCCCTACTTGGTTTACGCATGAAAGAAGGGTTGTGGTTCGATCAAGAATTGAACATGGGACACCTTGATTAAAAGGTGAAAAGGAAATAAAACTAATGCAGATGGTTTGATATGTGGAAACGTCACCATGAAGTTCACACGATTCGCACTTTTCGTTCTTTTTAATTTTTGGTTTAAACCAGTTATTAAAAAAAAAAAAAAAAAAAAAAAAGCTGGTGTGAACTAACCAACTCTAAAAGTAAACACTTTAAAAAAAATATACACAAATAACTAGCAAAATTGTATGTAGTATTTTTACTTCAAAATATTCCATACCCTCTTTTTGAAACAAACTAAAATTAAAACATAAGAGAAATACTTAGATTTATATGA
The DNA here is from genome assembly GCF_964235325.1 of Thermobia domestica. Classification (NCBI taxonomy): domain Eukaryota; kingdom Metazoa; phylum Arthropoda; class Insecta; order Zygentoma; family Lepismatidae; genus Thermobia; species Thermobia domestica. The sequence goes on along the minus strand of NC_137454.1, from coordinate 218,896,119 downwards.
TACACTTAAAGGCTGCACACCTAGAGCTTTTGGTTCTGTATATTCTTGAAATTCTACAGTTAAATTTTATATAACCACCATCACGGTTTACCCAATCCTCAAGTTTTCTGAATTTTCAACAAGAGGGATTCAACATATCATTACGGAACTCCCCCCTACCAAAAAAAAAAAAAAAAAAAAAAGACTTCGGAATATATTTAAGATAAATAAAACTGCACAACAAACATGACTGAGTGGTTAGCTTTTGCGCTTCTATCAGGAAGTCCGGGATTCAACCCAGCATTCGACCATTCTGACAAACCTTTTCTTCATTCCATCTGTGAATGTAGAAATAGTGCGTGTACTGTGAGTTAGCCGACTTCCTTTCTTATTGTTTTTAAATCGTTATTATTACTAATTACCTGCAGTGACGGTTTTGCGAAGGTTAGAGGGGCGGTCTTTCGGACTGAAGCGTGTTCCCCAAAGTTACGGAATGTCTAAAACAAACGAAATACCTATTAGTTATGCCTTTACTCATAAACTTTAAGGTCCCATCAAATAAAAGTTACGAATGTTTACAAAAACTAAACATTAGTAAGAAAAACCCCTCCCAAAATACTTTTCTAAATCCGCCACTGATTCTCAGTATAAAATGATCTCCAACGTTGTATACGGAAGATTATTGCTAAATATATGAACGAAACGAAATATTAGTTATGCCTGTACTCATAAACTTCAAGCACCTCCCAAATAAAATTAGGACTTTTTAGAAAACGAAACAATCAAAGAAACCCCTCCCAAAGTACTTTTCTAAACCCGCTACTGATTATTTGTATAAATTGGTATTCAAGGTTGTATCCGGAAAATTATTGCTAAATCATTGCACAGCTACAGTATAACAGAAATGTGAAGTACGGTTTGACGGATATATAGAAAAACGTAACTTTAACTTTTGCGCTAGAAGCTGGAGTACTAAGCTCTTAGAAATAAAACACGGATGACAAACTAAAATGATCTAGAGAAGAAAAAAATGTCGATAACTCAAAAGTTAAAATAAAGTTAAATAGCCTCTAAAATTGCCCTCAAATACTGCATTCTTCATGTTAGCTTTAATTCGTAAAACATGTGCTCCATCCATCTTGATGATGAATTTCAGAGCGAAATATGGCATTTAGGTCGTGGAATACTTATCTAACTATAGAATATACTATAAGAAAGCTATTTAGATAGAAAAATCATGAAAATGAAAAAAGCCAAAATTTCCCAAATTCTCGTTTTTTTCCCAAAAAAGCCGGCTTTTTATGTGAAAAAAAAAAAACATCGATTCAAAAAAGCCGGCTTTTTTGCATCTCTATGCATATGTCTAAAGTATTGTCTCTGTGACTTTGAATACTGCCCACCCCCCTGCACATTCGGCGCCTTTACAATGCAAACCAGAGACTGGACACGCGTATTCCAACGTGATTAAATTACAATTTTGAATTCATTTTGAGTAATAGTTGCATTACAAAGTGCTTATCAAGCAGTCTAGCGCGCGTGATATCTTTGGCGGTTCAAAACAATCAATTATCAGTCCATAACAGTCCTGTCAACCTTATTATTCACTTTCAAAATTTTCTCGCAGACATCTTCCAATATTAATTGTCTATTTTGTGGAATCTTTGTTTCTACGTTATTTTTTCGTTTGGCTTCCTCCTGTATTTATTTAACTCCTGAGTTTTGTTAGGATGCACCCTCTGGAAACAGTTAACTAAAGTTACTCTTTTTGATTTCGGTATTGGCATAATATCAAGTAACAAATGTTCAACTTAAGTTTGTATTATAAGTAAACTTCCAAAAGAACAGTGTATACTAGACTCTCTAATCTGGCCTTTCCTTGAAAAGAGGAGTGAGGATAATTGGTGGAGTCTGAAATTTAGTTTAATACATACAATACTATACGGTATTAAATCTAAAAATACATATATTATCATAGAAAAAAATAGAAAACTTAGGCCTTGACTTTGTACATAGAATATGAAAAATGCTTTCCACAATGAAGATGCTCGACAAACAACAATAAAATGAAGTCACAATAGTACTGTATGCATTTATCCGCAGTTACAGTGTAAACAAATATAATCGTTGACAGATTGTTGCGACGTCATGCAGCAGAGGAGAAATGTGAGGCGGGACTACTGAGGGCCGGGTCAGCGAAAGTCTAGTGTAATACATTTTATGTGTTTTAAATAGTTCTTTAATTAATATTAAACACCCATCTAATCTCAAAATATTGCTGAACTAACCTATCAGGGTTATCAAGTGGTGAAAACGTTATGAAATAAAATGTTAAAAAGAAATAAACATATATATAATATGAAGCATTGAAACCTTTTCTTACAATTTTAAACAAATTTTCTGGAACAGCACCTATTCTTTATTTATTCGTTTGTGGTATCGTATATTATTTTTCGATACAGAAAAGTTTCCAAAATAATTATTACTTCAGGAAATCTTTAAAACCTCATTATCCGTACCAATCTGAACTCATTTTTTAAAGACATGTTACACATGATTTCTTTCTGTTAAAGACCTTACTACGCCCGCTTAGAAAGTTATCTCGTAAAAGCATTAAGAACTACTTTATAAGAAAGAAAGAAAATGCATTGTTTAGGGTGGATCACCACCCGGAAGTCACTACATATTTTAGCTCATTCCCTTAACTACTGCGCAATGGAACGTTTCATATTACAAATATTGTACTATAAGATAGAGTTATGTTTCAGCTACAATACAGGACACTGATTTATTTGGTTGTGTCTTCTGATATCGAAAAAAGTAACAAATAAAAGAAAATATTTGATTCGTTTTACAATGAGCACACAAGATGGCACTTGCTGTTAGATCTTACTAGAAGTGCTCAGTTTTATGAAATGTTTATTTGTGTGTGTAAAGTATTTTAAATTAACAATCTTATTACGAAATAGATATATTGTTTGACCGTTTATCGTGTGATGTTTCACATTTTATATAAATATTAACTTACATTTAAGGAAATAGATTTTGAGAAGAAGCTTGCGCAGAACGCCATAATGCGTTGTTGCCCTATTTTTACGTTTACTGTGATAGTCACAATAAGAAAATTCCTGGATTTTAGCGTTGCAGTTCGAGAAGCGAAACTTAGCTGTGCATTGCGGTAAGGGTCAAAAATTAATTTCTCCAGTAAGTATCCAAGCAGAATTCCATGATAAAAGTCCTCGCCGTTTACGCCTGATTGCAGGGCGAAGTTGATTTTTCAGCATGTTTGAATACGAGGCAGCACTGGTTACTGTCACTCCCTTTTCCATGTACTGTTCCAAAATTATTCCAGTAGAATCCCAGAAGAGAGTGAGCATGACCTTTCCTGCTGATGGTTGAGTGCGGAATTTTTTTGGTTTCGGCGAAGAGCTGTGCCGCAATTCCTTGCTCGCTTTCTTGGTTTCTGGTTGATGATAGTGAACCCAGGTCTCATCGCCTGTAACAATCCTGTCCAGACATGCATCACCCTCGGCGTTGAAACGACGCAAAAGTTCTTCACAGGCGTCGATGCGTCGATTTTTTAATTCAGCAGTCAACTGACGTGGGACCCATTTGCTGATACCTTATTGAAATGCAGAACATTATGCACAATGTACTGAGCTGAACCAAAGCTAATCTTCATTATTGTTGCGATTTCTTTCAGGGTAATACGCCTGTTGTCCTTTAGAAGCTGTTCCACTAGCGCAACGTTGTTGTTGGTCACTACGCGGTGAGCCTGTCCCGGTCGAGGAGCATCCTCCACAAATGTTACGCCACTTTTAAACTACCTACACCACTCGTATACTTGCTGCAGGGACAAACACGAACCACCATACTTTGCTGCCATCCTGCGATGAATTTCAATTGGTTTCACACCTTCACTATTCAAAAACCGGATCACCGAACACTGTTCTAATGTGGTGCATGTGGACAGTGGGACGGTCATCTTGAAACTGCTCCTGTGCTGGCGCTTGTTTGACTAGACTCTTCTGCCACCTACTGAAGAAAGAGAATGCTGTTAGAAACAATATTGCCAACTTTCAAAGGAATAGCACATTTGAAATTTATAATAAACTTTTAAGGTTTTCATTTGATCCTTCCTCGTATTTCTTCTCTCTTTGGATCACATATAATTATCCTGTTTTTGCACAAACGTGATACAAACATGTAAATTTCTTGATAAATTCTAGCTAAACGAGATTCTAAAATGTACTCCCTGTTGTCTTGAGGAACTATTTCTAGCGCTGTTCTTCCTGACTGTGCGTCATTTGTAACGAGTTAGCTCATGATAAAATTCACGAAAAACGCGCGCGCTCCAGTGAGCTAGCTCAAATGAGCGCGCTCATTTATAACCTTGAGATAAACAATGAAATATACAAAACATCGTGTAACTTATCTTAGGAAATGAAAAAATAATTCGGCCTCGACTTCTTGCCTAAGACCAGGAAGTGTTTGTTAGCTTTTCGTCAAACTACCATTTAGATAAACCCGAAGAAAGAAAGAAAGAAAAAAAATACTTATAATAAAGATTGAGCAATATACAGTCGACAAACTCCATCTTCAAATACTCCAGTACGATTCCTACAATATAAGTTCCAGTACCATCCTGTTGGAACCAATATACAATAGGTTATATTTATACACTTAGAGGAAATAAGATTATGGAATAGTTCGGAATAAGGAATAGCAGTATATCTATTATGTTTCTACTGCTATCATCGAAACTACTTCTATAAAGACAGTAAATGACATAATAAGATGTGGATTTTCAGTTGTAGCTGGTAAAATAATTATTATGAAAAATCAATTTAATAACATGCTACTAAACTTTAATTTTTCATCTTTAGCCTAATTTCCAGCGTTAGTGTTAAGCTTCAATACAATGATATGATTGTTCGCGTTCTTGTTGAGACTCATTTGCGTTACAAACGAAGACAAAAACTGATATTGGGAGAGGTTATGGACCTCTTAATCTCACAGGTATTCCATAACTGAATAGGTATCCCAACTTATTTTATAGTACTCCAACATTCCAATCAGGAGTAAAACACTATGACAAAATATTCTCAACCTCTAACTAGGATATATAATACTAGGATATATAACTAGGATATATAATACTACAATAAACTTTCTTAGCATGTTGGGGTAGTTTCCTTAGTTAAGTTTTCTTAGTATAATGTGAATGGAATGTGTTCAATGCTATATGCCGACCCATAGAGTGTTCTTATTCGGAGAAAGACATTTATGTTAGTGACTTTTGTTAATACTTGAGATCTGAATTTAGATAAAAACTAGTTTAATGGAAATTGGCAGTAATAGGACATATAGAAATCATTAATAAAATATTGGAAACTACAATTCCATATCCCCATCTTCTACTGCTGCTGTGTCTTAGCCTCAGCCTTTTATCTTAACATTTCTAGTTACTTTTTGTGTTTTGAGGATTTGCATAACTTCAGCGTGTTAGGTATTACAGACTATTAAATTCATTGTATGGCAATACGAGAGCTAGTTATTTTTACATGATGGAACTTGGATGGAAGTTATTTATGCAAGCAAAATATTCTATAATTCCCTTCTTTCCTCTACTAACAAAAGGGCCAAAAACTGATTCCTCATAACACTTGGAATTGTTATCGAATCTGTGATGTTTCCATCAATCGAATAGCCCCTACATATATACCGTATTTTACAGACTATAAGATGCGCCTTAATTTTTAAGCACTTAAAAAAAAAAAAAAAAAAAAAAAAAATATATATATATATATCGTAACATTTTTACCATTTTAATTATTAGATTGCACGTGTGGTGGAGAACGATGTTTCGTCGTAAGTAGATTGGTGCTGCCAACGGTTTTCGAGCGTGACGTCATGGGCTGTCGACATGGGTTGTAACAGATCGACTGGTTAGTTTCATTGTCGTATGTTAGAGGCGCTACGGTTCGCCTTGTTTCCAGTTTTTCGCAGAGTTTACGGTCTGTATATTCTAGTCTGTGGTTCTAGGTTTGTGATGATGGTGCGGGAGGAAGACAGTGTTAGCAAGCTTGTGAATCTCCACAGCTCATGTTCGTCGCATTGGTGCACTGCTGCTGCCAGTTGAATCTAATGTTGCCAGATAGAGATAGGTTTCCCGCGGCATCAAATGTATGGCCATTTTTAAGACCGGCGGGAATTTTAAATCAAATACTGGACATTTTAATATTAATTTCGTCTATAAGACACTTGAATTTTGAAGGCAATTTTTCGAAGAAGAAAGTGTGTCTTATAGTCTGTAAAATACTATAGCCTATATATAAACTCTCCTGTGTATATATCTATATCTATATATATATATATATATATATATATATATATATAATATGTACAAAGTTAGACTTACTACATGAAACAGTCACTGTTCTTTACATAAATGTTTCGCCCAATACAGTGCACTTCGTTTATTCACGTACAGTGGTGGCTTGCGATGGAAATCACATTGTCAGTTTTCTCGCTACAAGCTAGTGGTAGAAAATTTATCTAACTTATGTCTTGTGTACAAGAATTAACACATTAGGTATGTTTTCTTATCTTGGTTTGTAGCAATAAAGCTTTAACTTCACCGGTGTGACTTCACTCAAGAGTTGCCGCTACTATTTACTTATATATATACAGGGTGTTTCAAAACAACACCGTCAACGTTTCAGAGGTGATTCCTGACGCCAAGATAAGATGAAAAATATAGACCAACCTGGGTGCACAAATGCTTCCTTTCGGAGTTATAGGGTACCGAAAACACGAAAAAATGAACTTTAAAGGTCCATAGCTCAGAAACTATGGAACCTACCGTAGCCGGGTCAAGACCTAACTTAGGAACTAGTATTTGCCCTATCCAAATATCTATGTTTCAGAATCTTGCGGTGCTTCCGCAACCATTTTTATAGAAGTAGTTGGTAAGTAATTAAAATATGCCCGTAGCCAAACTCCCTCTATAAATATTGTTGCGCGAGTACCTTAGGATTCCGAAACGTCTATCTATCTATCTATCTATCTATCTATATAAATCAGACAGAGACAACATTAATGACATTATGAGAACAAAGTACCGAAGAATAGATATAATTACCGCTCCATATTCAGAGTATACACCTGCTCTAATACATTTCACTAGAAAGCTCGTCATATAAGATGATGTATTGTAGTGCAGTCTTACAAAAGTAGAATGGTATAGTGTTAAGAAAAGTTGGAACATTCATATTGGGTTCTTATTACCTACGATAATCATGGTCATGTAGTGGAATTTCTGATTTATTGTACATTTTTTCTTTTCAAGCTTGGAGGATGTAAAGCAGGGACTTTCAGTAAGTATCCAACACATTCAGAGGATATATACATCACGAACATCAATTCGTACCTGAAGAAATTCGATAAGACCAAAGGAAAATCAGCTGGTCCGCCTATGGTCCAATCTATCGGTAAGAAAACACATCCTGTACGTTCCATCGTTGAACTGAACATAAACTTCAAGGTTAACAAGTTGAATTGCAGAACCACGAAGCCTTTTGTTTATGAATAAAGCTTGGTAGTTATCATCTCTCCCATATCTACGTGCTTTTTTTTTGTTTTGTTTTGTTTTGTTTCGATTAGTTTAGTCATTGAATCATTTCCTTGAAAATGTTGGGTACATTTTAAAGTTTATATTTACACTGATGTTTATTATTGATATTTATTATATAATTATGAAATAAAAATGTAAACATCATTTGTACTCTCATACAACCATTTGAAATGTAACAATGCATGTCATTACGAATAAATGTACTACTACATTCCATTTTGTTGATTTTTAACATTATTTATGAAAATGAAAAGGACATTGTATGCATCCTTTTCTTACGACAAAACAGCTGGAAAGTTTGAAATGAATTTTTGAACATAGCAGTGTTCTTGAGCCGATTTCAATTAGTATCATTTTTATCCTAAATGAAGAGAGGGTTCAAAATGTTTGCTAAAAACAAAGTACGTCACTAACCTCTCAAGTTAGGGAGAAAAAACTTGGTACATGAACTCCTCATTAAATGTAAGTGGCCCAGCGATTTCGAAAATTCTTCTTCTAAGAAAAGGAATCAAGATAATTGTTAAAATATTTTTTTACTTCTGATTTTGTACTCATAAAATGGGGCGCTTAGAGGACAAGAGAATCCAGTTCAATTATGAAAGTTGAAAGTTGTGAGAAAAAGAATATAATGTTTGTATAATACGCTTACGTACACGAAGAATTAACACTTCTTTTGCATTGTAAGAGTTACTTACAATATCTGAACATGAATTTTTTTTTAAGCTCTGAAAAGAGCTTTAGATAGAGACCTTAAAGATGAAGTATGTCCAAAATGACCAAAAGTGGATTTGGCTTTCTTGTTCATTGAATACGTCAAATGCCCAATGTGACGAAACGACTGGACCGTTTTAAATTAACTATTTTCTGTCGAGCTGAGTTATGTAACGGGTGAACGACACATATATAACCTTTAAATAGCCCCCACTACCCACAGTCCTGCGAGAACGGACGTCACCTCACTTCCCCTTTTAGAATATAAAATTTTAAAAGGAGAAAGAGAAGGAGAATTCCATTTCCCCACGGCTGACAATAATGACGACGTGAAGTGAGAGGTTCAATACTGGACAAGGCTTATATTATATGCAAATATCACTATTAAGATTATCAGGAGAATTTCTACGACTACTTGTAAATGTAAAAAGTTTTCTAACAAGTGAAAAATTTTTATTATAACAAATCCGAAAGTGATATATATATAAATATAGAAAATATTTAACCATTTAACAAATAACAATAGCATAAATAGAAATCCCCGTTAGCAAAATTTCAAATTATTTTTCTTTAAAGGTTTTTTTTTTCCCAAGTAACAAATGTTTTTGAAGTAAGTATTAAATCCAATATATAACATAGGAACCTTTACAATAATTTCCTCAAAATGTATGGAACTCAAATCATCTGCCAAGTGGCTTCCCAAAGGAATGAAAATGTGGGAGGAAAAGAGATCTTTTAATGGGTCAACAAGCATGAATTACGAGCGATAGCTCAACTGTAATTCTATAGTTTCCTATTCCCCTTTTTTCTCTAACTAAATATTCTAGGAAATTTATCATTCATTTTAGAGTCTCCACTTGCCTGAGAATTTTCCGTAACAGGTGTATATATAATTCCGGACTAGCAACTTTAATATAACTTGCAAGAAACAACAAGAATTAACATGTTTTAACATTTTCAGGACGGGCAGGGATTTCAAGAAAATCGTAGACCTTTACTTTGGCGGTCCTAGCACCCCTCCTAATTCTTCCATGGGTATGAATTATACATTGTTGGAAAGCTTATGAAACAAAGATTCTAGTAAGATAACCTTTGAGGCTACCGTACTCAACCCGTAGAAGAAGAAGAAGAAAGAGAAAATGAAAAATTTATTTTTTCCGAAATGTGTGAGAGTCTGGCAACACTCTTTCTAGTCGTACGCTGGAAAAAAATATTCTGACCTGTAGGCCAGACATTGATAATAATTATACCAAAAAATGAATAACAAAGGTACAATAGCTAGGTAAAAAAAAAAAAAATCGGAAGATAGAATCTAAGTGAATCATCCTGTTCCTATTTTCCCGAGAAATTTTTGTCTACCCTTACGTTGGCAGGCTTGGCGACGCCCCTAAATGTCACACACAAACAAACCATACCTCGTTGGAAACCTTATAGAGCAGACATTTCAGCAAAGTAACTTTCGTGTCTCTCGGACCAAACTAGTAAAAGAAGAAGAAGACTAAAATATTTTTTTTAAAATGCATTTCTTCAGATTTTGTCAGACTGTGGCAACGCTGTTACATACCGTACGCAAGCAAAAAAATCTCAGATTTACGCCATACACTGGGGACAATGATATCAAAAAATGAAGGGTTTAGATTTAATAGGAATGGAGGGAAAAATTCTGAACATCCAACCTAAGTGAATCATCCTGTATTTTTTTCGATAGATTGTGGTATACGCTAACATTGGCAAGTCTGGTGATGATGCCCCTAATTGTCACAAACATATCAGCTATACCTCGTTGGAAACCTTACGAGACACCCATTTCAACAGGGTAACTTTCGTGTCTCTCGGGCCAAACTAGTAAAAGAAGAAGAAGACGAAAGTCAAAATTATTGCGAAAAATCTATTTTTTCCAAATTTGTCCGACTATGGCAACACTGGTATTTGTCGTACGCAAGGAAAAAAATTCTCACATTTACGCCAGACATTGGGAACAATTATATAAAAAAATGACGGGTTTAGGTACAATAGGAATGGAGAAAAAAAGTCTGAACATCCAACCTACGTGAATCATCCTGTATTTTGCTCGAGAGTTTGTGGTATACGCTAACATTGGCAGGCTTGGCCACGCTCCTAATCGTCACAAACATATCAGCTAATGGAACAAACACTCCAACAAGGTAACTTTCGTGTCTGTCGGGCAAAACTAGTAAAAGAAAATGAAGACGAAAATGAAAATTTTTGGGGGAAAATCAAGTTTTTCGAAATTTGTCGGACTATGGCAACCTGTTGTTTGTCGTATGCAAGAAAAATAATTTTCACATTTATCCCCGTTATTGTGAACAATTGTGCAAAAAATAAACCGTGTAAGTGCAGTAGGAATGCAGAATCTTACTAACGGCAGAGAAGAAACTCGCATTGGTTCACCTAACATTGTTCGTCGAAAGATCATTGCTTTTCTTTCCTTTTGCTTCGGCAGGAAGATTTTGGAGTTGAAAGAAATGTATTGCATATTTACGACCCTTAGGTTCAACTGATAACTAAAGCTGACCTTGACCAGGCTAAAAATAGAACGGTGCATTCTGAGGTGATAACTGTTTTCCTTTCGCTCTCTCGCTCTCTCTCTGTGTGTGTGTGTTCAATAAGTTACCTTGTTGGAATATCTGTTCTATAAGCTTTCCAACGAGGTATAGCTGGTATACTTTTGACAATTAGGAGCGTGTCCAAGTCTGCCAATGTTAGCTTATACCACAATCTCTCGAGCAAAATACAGGATGATTCACGTAGGGTCGACGTTCCGAATTTTTTTCTTCACTTCTATTCCACCTAAACCCTTCATTTTTCTACATAGTTGTTCCCAATGTCTGGCGTAAATGTGAGATTTTTTTTCCTTGCGTACGACAAATACAGTGTTGCCATAGTCGGACAAATTTGGAAAAAATAGATTTTTTCGCAAAAATTTTGACTTTCGTCTTCTTCTTTTACTAGTTTCGCCCGAGAGACACGAAAGTTACCCTGTTGAAATGGGTGTCTCATAAGGTTTCCAACGAGGTATAGCAGATATGTTTGTGACAATTAGGAGCGTGGCCAAGCCTGCCAATGTTAGCGTATACCGCAATCTCTCGAGCAAAATACAGGATGATTCACATAGGTTGGATGTTCAGAATTTTTTTCTCCATTCCTATTGTACTTAAACCCGTCATTTTTTTTATATAATTGTTCCCAATGTCTGGCGTAAATGTGAGAATTTTTTTCCTTGCGTACGACCAATACCAGTGTTGCCATAGTCGGACAAATTTGGAAAAATTAGATTTTTCGCAAAAATTTTGACTTTCGTCTTCTTCTTGTACTGGTTTGGCCCGAGACACACAAGTTACATTGTTGAAATGGGTGTCTCGTAAGGTTTTCAACGAGGTATGGTTTGTGAGTCTGTGATAATTAGGAATGTCGCTAGGGTTGTCAACGTTAGAGTACATTACAGTGGATATTGAATAATACACAGGATGTGTCACGTAGGTTTGGGGTTCCGAATTTCTTTTTCCATTCGTATTGAACCGACGGGTTTGACTTTTGTGTATCATTGCCCCAAATATCTGTCGTAAATGTGAGATTTTTTTTCTTCGTACGATGAATAACAATGTTGCCAGAGTTCCTCAAATTTGAAATATTTTTTGTCTTTATAAGAAAATATACAATAAGAAAAAGGGTAAATTCAATACCCCTCCTATTCACCCCTCTCAAGCCCAAAAGCCATGGACTGGGTATGGCTAGTAAGTGTGTTCATTTGTCTCTATGGATGCCATTTTTTATCCTTGTAGCTCCATCAGGGGGGTACCTCCCCCAAATTCTGAAGGGAGAGAGGGAAAGCTATAAACACCCAACTTTGCTCCCCTCCCCCTTCACGGCGGGACCCACTATATGAATGATATACACAGGATTAAAAAGTTCCATCCTTTCTGAAAAGATACATACCAAAATATCTCTAGGTTAATTAGGAGCTGAGCTAGAAAGGTTTGAATTGCTGGCTCAAGGGTTGAGCCGTTCGTCCTGAAAAAGGTTAACTGAGGCACAAGTATACCTACATAAACCATTTAAGTTACCGTACGATTAACTATATTATTTTTCTTTTCTTTTCTTTCTCTGTTTTTAGAAAACTAATACCTCCATAAATAACAGATAATACTGTCAAAATCTGAATAAACTCAATAGTCAGGGTCTGTTATAATATCTAAAGAAGTTAATAAAGAAAGATTCACTTATACGGAAAACGTTTTAAAGACCCATTATTTGTTCTATATTTTTAAACGACCTATCCCACTTACCTCAATTGTAGCACTGTGCCGAGCTCTTAGCTTAGAGCGAAAAACTCTGTAGCAACGTGACGTCATCTCGAACGACACGAAATTCACGCAACCAACAGTCAAGGTTACTTATACAGTGCTTCCAATTCAGAGAGAATTAACCAGCTTTGCAGTAAGCCGGAGTTTCGTCTCATTTTTCTTTTTACAATATTTTATTTTATTATGAAACTTGGGTAGGTTACATATTATCCGAGGGTCGGTCCAAAACAAATCCTATCCAGAACAATCCCAAGTTGAATAATACAATTATTTCAATACATTACCAGAATCTTCCATAAATATTGTTATGCTAACGCCTTCTTTATAAATTTCTACCATTGATACTCCAAATCCTTACAACAAACATACACAAAGGATGATGATGAGGTATTTACAGTATGAAAAGGGGGTATCCTCTCACTTTCTCGGACGAGGCATTCCTGCCGGAATAAAAAAAAAAAAACAACACAAAATTTTGTTCGAACAAACATTCTAAAATATATAAGTAAAATATTAAATTTATTAACCTCAATTCTTTCATTAATTCCTTTATACGTGTTACCTTTATGGGTTAGTTTGATTAATTTGTCTCATGAACCTTTTAACCAATACCAAATTATCAATGTTTAAATTAACAGGACTATGTTTTTGAGCATAAACCTTCGCACTATGTTTCCAAGCGCGTTCAATGTTATTATTTATATTAACTAATTTTTGTTCTTTATCCTGGTCATCGTCTAGAAGATCTAAATCCATCAACCACTTAACATCTAATGAATGGTAAAATTTCCGTCCCATATAAAGTTCACACGGACTAGTCCCAGTAGTTTCATTCATACTTATGTTAATAGTAAAAGCAATTTTAGATAGTAAATGGGCCCAATGCTGTTGAGACTTATCAACATAAATACGAATTAAATTTTTAACCGATCTCACCGTACGTTCGGCTCTGTTAGATTGAGGGTTATATGGGGAGAATTTTACACTCTGTATACCATAACTATACAAGAATTTTAAGAAGTAATCACTCATAAAATAAGAAGCTCCATCGTTTAGAACTTTACCAGGAAAGCCGTATCGAAGAAACAATTCCTGCAACTTATTACAGACGATTTTTGAGGTTAGTCGTCTTAAAGGTTCTAAAAAGACAAAACGAGTATAGGCGTCAGTAACAAAATATATTCAAATCTAGAGCTACTAGGCAATTTCCCCGCAATATCTATAAACCAGGTGTTTTTTGGGTGCATTACTCTTTTTGTAAAATATTGACCCATAGGCTTTCGATTAGAATCTTTACAGGTTTGGCACAAATGACAAGATTGTATATAATTCTTAATATCAGAATATAAAGTAGGCCAGGTGTACTTTTCAGCGACTTTAGCAATAGTTTTTCCGATATCCCATATGCCCGCCATGAATTATTGGACAATGAGAATATTCAATAATCAATTGAACCAGGGAATTAGGTATTACTATCCTAAATTCATTATTCCCTTTGCTTTTAGTCTTTTAAAACAAAACCTTATTCCTTAATAAATACGGAGGAACTTCTTCCTTTCTCTCTAACTTATTGATAATCTCTCCTAATTCAGGATCCTTCCTCTGGTGATCTGTAAGAGGCACATTAAACACAGGATTTTGCCAAAAATTAATGAAAGACAAATTTACTGTTTTATCATGATCTTTTATAACTTCAACTGTATTATCGTCTTTTGTATAGAATTCTAGATGGTTTCCAACTCTTGAAAGGAAATCGGCTATACAATTTATTTTTGTCCTTACATGTACTATACGAAATTTAAACCTAGAGATTTTCTCTAACATCGTTCCATATCTCCTTTGTCTTTTATGTTTTTTAAGTAACCAAGTTAAACTCTTACTGTCAGTATATACTACAAAGGGATTTGCCAAATAATACTAAATTTTTTCTAAAGATAAAGAAAGAGCCTTAAGTTCTAATTCGTATATGTTTTTACTCCAATCAGATTGTGGAATCGCCCGACTAAACATAGACACTGGTCTAAGATTCCCTTCCAAATCATATTGGCTGAGAACCCCAGAGAAATGACGCAAAGAGCTATCACAATGTATAACGAAGTTGGAATTCATATCAGGGACTTTCAAAATGATCTGACTACAAAAGACATCTTTTAATTTATGTAGGGCTTCATCATGAACTTTAGTCCATTTAAATGGCTTTTTTACAGATCTTAGTTCTTGAAGGGGAGCAATTAACTCTGAATATCCATAAATAAATTTTGAATAGAAAGAGAAAAATGAATATATCCTGTTAACCCCTTTTCGATATTTGGGTTTAGGTATATCCAGTATAGCTTTGATTCTCTCAGGATCTATTGACATGTTGCCATTTTCAAAACGAAACCCTAAATATTTTATACTAGTTTGAAATAGACAGGACTTCTTTTTAGAAATAGTAATTCCCCAACTTCTTAGTCGAGATACTCTAAATTCTTACCAATTAACCCTTCGAAGACCTTTGACACCAAATTACTTAAAACAAAAGGTGATAACACTAATCCCATTGATACCGATTTGTATCGATAGATTTTATTTTTTGTTACAAAAGCAGTAATATTTCAACTCTCATCAGACAAAGGAATTTGATGGAAACAAGATTTACAATCAAGTTTTGAAGATATATTATTATTATCCGAAATACTAGAGATTACATTCTCCATGTTAGGAGAAGGATAGTGAACAAAAGGATAGCCGGCACTTTTTTGTTCACTTCTCCGTATGAAACTACAAGGCGCCTGCTTCCATCTGAATTTGTTACCAAGAAACAGGGCGAAGTGTAGGGAGAATAATCTACTTCTTCAATAATATTGTCCCTTAAAAGCTGGGCAATAAAATAATCTAATTCCTTTTGCCTATGAGGTGGTAGTTGATATGGTTGCAAACGAATTGGAGTTTTATCAGCAAGTTCAATTTTGTAAGTAAAATTCTTAACTCTACCAATTTTATCCCCAGTAACATCTGCATAGGAAGTTAACAAGTTATTAACATACTCCTGTAAATTAGAATCACATTGTAATAATTGATCAGGAACCGTATAATTACCTTGAGATTCCTCCGGTCTAGTTTCCGGTGGATGCAATATGGACTGATCAAAAACGAATTCCACTCCAGGGTCAAACGTGGTGTGAACTCCGTTGTCTCTGGTTGCTGATGTCGACGGAATCGTACTCTGTTTAGAAATTCCAAGAGATCTAGGCTGAGATGAAGCTTTTGGACAACCAAGGTCGCATGGCGGCTGCTTTCCACTCACCCCATTCCTAGAAGTATGTGCAGAAGCGAGAGCAGTCTGGGCACACAAAAGTTCATCAGCTCGGATCATAGGAACCACTAACTTCCGAGCTTTTATATTATATAAATTACCGGCAACGTATATCAAAGCATCATATTTAGTGTGAAAATCATTTCCAAGCAGAAGATCAAACTAATTAAAGTCTACGATAAAGAACAATTCTGAAAATTGTTGTGTTCCAATTTTAAAATATAGTCTTACTCTCATATTCACTGTAACTTGTATATTCCCAATCCGATCGTTTGAACATTCACCTTTTCTGCCTTTATTTTACACCTTTTTTTAAGTTCATCATAAAGATGTCGAACTAGATAAGAGCTCGTGCTCCCAGTATCAATCAAACACTTAAAACGCATACCCGTTATGTAAACAGGAATAGCTAACATTTTTTTCAATTTACTACCATTTTGATTTACATCTATGTTATTTTGAGTTAAATACTGAGATTCTAAATTATGGTTAGGAGAAAATTCCACCTTATCATAAAATTTATGGTTAGATGGTAATGAATATATAGCTGGAGAAACTAAATTTTTATGCAAATTTATAGGTTCACGAGATTGCAATACTACTTGCTGTTTTGTGTTCTTCGCTCCGATAAAGGAAGATGATTTACGGGGTGCTACCAAGTCCCGTACACTACTACCTTGATTACGTAATCGATAATAATCTTTCCTATATCTATGCAAAGCATCATAGTGTTCTGCAGCTAAATACAATTGATTTAAATCGATAGGCATACCTCTTTCAGCTAAAAATTGATGGACAGAAGACGTTACCATATTAGTAATTAAACTACAAATGGTGGCTTCATCAAAGGGCATATCAAGTACGTGAATAATCGATAATTTATTATCTACGAACTCATATAATGAATGATCCTCCCACATGGGAACGTAGAAAAATAGTCGCATGAATTGTGTTCTACCAATAGTGGAAATAAATCGCACCACTAAATGTCTACAAACAGTTTGCCAAGGGGAAGCGTCCCCAATGAACGATTGTATAACTTCTTGCATTTCTCCTTTTGTACGAGAAAGACAAGCTACCAACACAAGATCTAAAGGTAAACCCTTACCTCTGACAATACTATCAAGTTTTAATAAAAATTGAAATGTAGACTCAGTATTGGTACCATCTATTATAGGTAGATTATTAATATCATGCAACAAAGATTTATATATTCCTTCCGAGGCAAATTCCTCAAAATTTAAATTTAATGAAGCTGCCATATTAGATGGTCTGACTATATTTTGAAAGCTCTGACTCCCTCCTGCTCTTAAATTAGGCGAGGAATTCGCAAACTGTGAACTGTGGCCCACATTACTTTGTCGGTTCACGTTAAAAGTCTGATCCTGAAATGGTCTATTTTGACCACCTAGCAAAGGTTCGTGAGGATTCATTTGAATATGGGCAGAAGGCCTTGAATTGTCAAATATAGGGTTACAAAATTCGTAAGAATATCCAAGAAATTCATCCCCACTAGAACTCGAAGAACCCGAAAATCTATACTTTATATGTGTCTCCTTTGATTGTGCCATCCTTACAAGCACACCACAAAATATTGAGCTCAAAGAAACCAAAAAGATAATTATTATTATTTTTACAACCTTATCAATAATTATTTGCTTATTACACAATGACCTACTAAACCTTAAATTTTTTATCCGACCCCGGCAACACTGTATTAAATATTTTGTATCATCATTCATATACAACATTTATAGTATCTTAACAAGAAAGGCATGGAATAAAGAAAGTATGTTAATCAAATTTAGAGGTTAATTTGATCAAATAAATACACACATGTTTAAGAATATAAAGGGAAAACACTTTGGCTGGATCCCCCGAGCCGGACCCAGAAGCCAGCATAAATTGCCTTTCCGGCACAGTGCTACAAATTTTATTTTATTTAAAAATTATATATGTAACGGGTGAACGACATATATATAACCTTTAAATAGCCCGCACTACCCACAGTCCTGCGAGAACGGACGTCACCTCACTTCCCCTTTTAGAATATAAAATTTTAAAAGGAGAAAGAGAAGGAGAATTCCATTCCTCCACGGCTGACAATAATGACGACGTGAAGTGAGAGGTTCAATACTGGACAAGGCTTATATTATATGCAAATATCACTATTAAGATTATCAAGAGAATTTCTACGACTACTTGTAAATGTAAAAAGCTTTCTAACAAGTGAAAATTTTTTATTATAACAAATCCGAAAGTGATATATATATATATAAATATTGAAAATATTTAACCATTTAACAAATAACAATAGCATAAATAGAAATCCCCGTTAGCAAAATTTCAAATTATTTTTCTTTAAAGGTTTTTTTTTCCCAAGTAACAAATGTTTTTGAAGTAAGTATTAAATCCAATATATAACATAGGAACCTTTACAATAATTTCCTCAAAATGTATGGAACTCAAAGCTACTGCCAAGTGGCTTCCCAAAGGAATGAAAATGTGGGAGGAAAAGAGATCTTTTAATGGGTCAAAAAGCATGAATTACGAGCGATAACTCAACTGTAATTCTATAGTTTCCTATTCCCCTTTTTTTCTAACTAAATATTCTAGGAAATTTATCATTCATTTTAGAGTCTCCACTTGCCTGAGAATTTTTCGTAACAGGTGTATATATAATTCCTGACTAGCAACTTTAATATAACTTGCAAGAAACAACAAGAATTAACATGTTTTAACTGAGGCACAAGTATACCTACATAAACCATTTAAGTTGCCGTACGATTAACTATATTATTTTTCTTTTCTTTTCTTTCTCTGTTTTTAGAAAAATAATACCTCCATAAATAACAGATAATACTGTCAAAATCTGAATAAACTCAATAGTCAGGGTCTGTTATAATATCTAAAGAAGTTAATAAAGAAAGATTCACTTATACGGAAAACGTTTTAAAGACCCATTATTTGTTCTATATTTTTAACCGACCTATCCCACTCACCTCATTTTTAGCACTGTGCCGAGATCTTAGCTTAGAGCGAAAAGCTCGGTAGCAACGTGACGTCATCTCGAACGACACGGAACTCGCGCAACCAACACTCAAGGTTACTTATACAGTGCTTCCAATTCAGAGAGAATTAACCAGCTTTGCAGTAAGCCGGAGTTTCATCTCACATTTTTCTTTTTACAATATTTTATTTTATTATGAAACTTGGGTAGGTTACAGTTACTATCACTTTACTTTGACTAAAATACGTATTCGCATCCGTACTTTGTAAGGGAAGTAAGCAGGATCTTTATATATATATATATATATATATATATATATAAAGGGATAGAGTATCTGATGATCTAAAGTGAAGGAGATGATGGAATCCGGTATAAAAAACTCACTGAATCTAAGCGACTATATGTCTTAGCATTTTCGAAAGTTCCACTCTAAAGGGAGAAAGGGAGGAAATTTTTATTAAAGTATTCAAATATCTAGTTTTATATTTTTCTTTCCAAGCGAAGACCTGTAATTCACTGAGCTATCATATAAGTTTCTGAGTTCCTTCAAAGCTGTATATAAAATTTTAATAAGTGGAATACTTACGTGTGTGTGTACGACCTTCAATGATTTGAAAACTAGTGGAGATTTTCTGCCAACGAAATCCGTGCATTTGGTTTTTTACGCCTTATCCTGTTATTGGTGGCTCAATGTAAGTGCCTGTAGCCGTATTGTTTAAGGCTATACTGAATACAAACAAATAAAGGAGAGTGGGCGCAAAATTTCCTTGGGTCCGGGGCGTAAAATATCTAAATATAGGATTGGGTGAAACTTTCACCAATGCAATCTCAGAATGGTTCACACGTTGACACTATAGAACTGACCAATTGCGTATATGACGAACGAAGGTAAAAATAATTAATAATAATAATAATAATAATAATAATAATAATAATAATAATAATAATAATAATAATAATAATAATAATAATAATAATAGTTGTTTGGAAGTTTTAACTATTATTACATATTCTTTAACGCATAGAGGGACGAAATTTGACATGTTGGAGCTTGTTGCTTTAGAAAATACTGATTTAGTTTGATGGACTTAGGGGGAAGATATATTTTTGATTAACCGTTAGATGTACACTACGAAACTCGATTAATTGATTGGTCATAAACTGGAACTTCATAAATTCCCATCCTGAAGGGCAGAAATTACCATTTTGCTCTTAGATTTCTCACATGCTATACTAATTACAAGATTTTCAAAATTTATAAAATATAAAAACTGAAATTACTGTATCACTTACTTTTTTTTTTTTTCAATATTTGAGTGAATTATTAGTAAATTTCAGTCTTCTAAATTCCTAATATTTTCCTTAATTAAAAGATACTACAAAAATTGTTGATGAAAACAAGCACATTTTGTTGTCAGAATTTAGTATTTTCATCATGCTTTTATGCCATAATGTTCTACTGAACGTAGTGAAATTGGACAAACTTCATTCTCTAGTTATTCTGTGTAGAACGTTTAAGAAATTGACTGTTTCGTGCTTAGTAATTTAATATCTTCCCTTTATGATTAAAAAAATCCAGAGTACAATTTACGCTCTTTGTTGCTTGGTTTTGAGATTCGTAAGTTCCTTTATGAATCATTTTCACGTTAACATACATATTCCAGTATTAACAATTAGCATTGATTTCATGTTGACTCAAGCGTCATTAGCATACTTCCAGCTCACAGAGAATTTAGTTAGCATCGATGAAATATGAAATAAATATGTGAAAAATCCTACATACGATGTCAATTTTGACGAAAATCCCCATTATCTTTATTCGAAAAATTAATGTCGAAAAGTCCCACAAAATGGGATTTTTACCACGGGTTGGCATCACCGATTTCTTTCAACAGCCTGTAGTTCCAAGCTCATTAAGAAATGCTTGGAACCGCAGTATTTGTGTGCAAGAACAAAATCTGAAGCTATTTTAATCAATGCTTAGCCTTTACGCGATTTCAGAAATGTAGGAAGACTTCGATCAAGTAAATTATATTACAGAATATACAGATTCTTCATATCATAAGTCTACGAAACTGCTTCTATTGTTGATTCGTCACTTTCGTCCTTCAAGCAAGTTAAAGTTCTTGATTTTCAAGATCAGTATGGTGAAACGTCTGTCATTGTTTCCACACATATCCTTCAGACACTATAGGAATTCAAAATTGAAGGGAAAGTCGTAGGTTTGTGTGGTGATAGTACCAACTGCAACTTTGGAGGTGCAGCAAGGAAAGGTAAGAAGAAAGAGGTGTTAACAATATTCTTCAGAATTCGTTAAGCAAAATGGTTGTGCAGCACACATGTTGAATAACTATATAAAAACTGCTCTAGACTGTTTACCAGTTTGTATAGATCGTGTGGTTCAGAAAATATATTCATAGTTTTACATATATACCGTACAGGAAGCTTCATTGCGTGAATTTTGTGATTTCGTCGAAGTCGAGTACTCGAAACTACTTTCCTTTAGTAAAACTAGAAGACTTCCTTTGTTGCCAGCTATAGAACGTATACTTAAACTTAATCCAGCTTTAAAATCGTATTTTTAATCACAAGATAAGTGCCTCATAATCATTGAAATGCTTTTGAATGAGTCTTTACCTAAAATATGGCTCTATTTTATCCACAGTCAGGCATCAGTTTTTAGTGATTTTGTTAATTTTTTGGAAGATCAGTTTGTTTCGATAGTTGAAGGTTTAGCATTGATCGCTGAACTCAAAGCAAAATAGATTGACATATAACTGTGCTTTTCGCCCCCTTATAGTTCACTAAAAACTAAAATATCTTCAAGAAAAGGGGGGTAGTGTGTGTATCGAATTTTAAGAAATATGTGCGTTTATTTTATTCAACTTGTATGGAGTGTATTGAGTAGTGATCCACAGCTTTAGTAGACATTAACATTTTTAATTGGACAGCACTTAACTCAGTAACTGAATTGGATAATGTCCAGAACAGCTTGAAGTACATTAATAAATTGTCAGGAAAGAAACAAAGGATCCCTACCTGTTTGATGAGATTACAAATGTAATGAAGTATGCGACTTCTAAAAAAATTAAAGAATGGAACATTGTTCAAATTAGGGTAAATTTAGGATGGAGTTGAGTTGATTTTAGTTTAGCGTCCCTTTCAGCAGCGAGGCTATATGAGACGTGGACCTACTGATTAACGTGGAATCCGAACCACATGAGCTCCCGCCGGGAATTGAACCCGGGTCTCCCACGCCAAAGGCGCGTACGCTAACCGCTTAGCCACGGATGAGCTCAAATTTAGGATGGAGTAAATTATTCTAGCATATTGAAGAAAATTGCATTCCATGTTCCCAAATATGTGATATTGTGGAGTTCAGAATGTGCCTCCCTGCCACAAATGCTCCAACTGAAAGAGTATTTTCTATAAGGAATAATTTGTGGACTGATGAGAAATCTCAGTTGAAAACTGAAATTCTTAAAACACCTAATAATAACCTAATTTAACTATAATTGTAATTCCATGACATGATTTTGCAAAATAGCAAGTTATGGCATGCTGAACATTCAAACGAAAAATGTGACCAAGCACTGTAGCTACTGATGTTTACTTGGTGAACAGATATCACATGTTAATGAAAATGATTTGTTAATATTTTTGGAAAAAGTTTTCAAGGTAATGGATAAATAATTATTTATTATAATCGTTCAGACGAACCGCATTTTTATGTTTCATTAACATTTTATGCTTCAATATTTTCTTTTCATTAAAATGATTCCTTTATGTTACTCCATCGAATTGTTTTAAATTGTTTCATCACGCTTACATTTATCATTCATGGAAGTATTTGGAATTGTGTAGAATTCCTTCAATATTTTTGTTGAGTACTTTAAAAAAAAAAAAAAATAATAATAATTAACTTAAGGTTAACGTAATGAAATAAGGGCATGCGTATTACCGACGCAATAGGCTATCATTTACTGTTATACTTTTGTCCTACTTTTCGTTGTCAGAATCTGGTCACTCTAGCCTGAATCAACTTGACCAAGAGTGTGTATGCCCTTGTTATACGTGCTTCGGATCCGTCATTTATATTGCAGGTTCACGTCTCATATTGCTTAGCTGTAACCATTGATATTTGTTGTTTTCGTCGTATTGTGCCTATAGTATCTTTGTTCTTTAGTCTTCTAAATAATTCTGCGAGAAGCTAGTTTCATTAACGACTTTATTCTGAACATCCCCCTTTTCGTCGTTATACAAATCCGTTATATATATAAAAGATTTTATCATTTTAAGTACAAGATGGAACCCAAATGAGAACCCCAACCTTCTTTTCTCTTGAAAATTTCAAGCTTGTATTGAATAAAGTAGCATTTTAAACCATTTTCAAGTCATTTTAATAGATGTTTTCCTTATATATATATATATATATATATATATATATATATATAACCTTCATTTTTTTCTGCAAATGCCATGTGCAAGACAATACGTAAATAAGATACGAACTTTTAGTAATAAATTATATGAAATTAATTAATATTTTGTTTATATCTTGCATGGAAATGTCAAAAAACACAAGATAATTTTGAGCTTTAAATTTTACTCGTAAACATTTAACTTATCAACTAAGTACATGACTATAAACAAATTTTTAATTTAAGAAAAGAAAAACAAAGAAAATTCTTTTTTAACACTTTATTACAACAGACTTCAATGTGTGACCAGACTGAATACAACAATGAGTTTTGATGAAGTTAGAAAAACAATCCCACAGTCATCATACACTGGTCTGATTCAACAAGTTTATAACAATGGATGTAACAAATTTCTGGGTATTTACATTGATAAAATTCTTAAGTATAGTATAAATGGTAGTTCGGATATACAATATACGTGATAGCTTTTAGTGAATGAATCTCTCAAGGAATGGCATGTATATCATTATATAAAAAGAACACTACCTTTTGTTGCTTCATAATAGAGATACTACATGAATAAGTATATTATGCCAAATGTTTTTTAATATACTATGTCATCTCTGTGGATAATCAGTCAATCGATCCGAGTTCAATTTAATATAATGCTATCGCAAAATGTTCTGTTATGGAAACACCACGACTATACCTGCAGGAACAATACTACACCTAAACAAGAAAATATTATGCAGCTTTTAACTCCACTTAAACATAAAAAAGTAAATTTTTTTTTCTGATTTTTTCGACTAATTAACAAGTGTTAGTTGTTTTTATTTATTCAAAGATTTTGTAATTTGTTTTTATTATTATTATTATAGGCTACTTCTAAAATTTTGTAACTGATTTTCGATATTGTTTAATCTGCTAAATTTTTTTTTTCTGTTTGAGTTGATAGATATCTACATACCTAACAAAAAATTAAAGAGCTTTTATTAAAATAAGAAAAAAACGATGAATTTGTATCATTCTATTCTATGTAAAATACATTCAATTGCAGTAATTTAGAACTGCAATGAAGTATTACTTAAAAAGACTGGTTATGTGAATTAGTTTGTTTCAAGCATTGATGTAGTAAGCTGGCACTCTAATTAGTTATGTGTAACACAAACTCTCAAATGAAAAAAGAAAGCACTTTCAATTACTTTTACAGTGTGTTGAGCTGAATGTGCACTACAGAAAACGTAGTACTGTAGTAGTAATATGATGGATTTTTTTTTTTTTTAAAAAAAAGGTCTGAAACTATAATACACAAATGAAGAATAAAAGGCTCACAGTCACACCTTAACAAATAATATATATATATATGTAATGTATATATGTACATTTATATATATATATATATATATGCATGTGCATGTATTTTGTATCACATTTGCTGTAAAATGTACACCACGAGGCAAACTTTCACAGAAAATAGTGCATCATTGCAGACACAGTCACACATTAAAGGGCTGTTGGTGCACATGAGAACCTCAGGTCGATTTCGCCTTGTTTTGTTTTGTTTTGTAAAATTTAAAAGTTCATAAAGTTTATGATCTTTTCAAGTTTTCCTTTTAATTTTACAACTAATTCCTCATCCCAGTTTGTTATCCGCTCCCTTTTGTTTCGACATCATCACTTCAATGTTTACAGTTCGTTAACCTATTTTAGAAAACGTTACAGGTCTGTAATATTCTAATCCTTGTCCCCAACCACGAGGCGCTGTGTTGTAATTGTTGAAGTTTGTTACGCAGAACTTCGATGGTTGTTGTTGTTGCCGCGGTGGAAGATTTTGTGGCTCGATGGTCGGAAGTGGAGGAAGTTCTTGTGTGCGCGTGTCTTGTTGAATTGGTGCAGCCAGTCCTAAAACGTAAAAAGAAGATAATTAGTGAAAAGTTATACTTTCAATAATAATAATAATAATAATAATAATAATAATAATAATAATAATAATAATAATAATAATAATAATAGAATGAAAATACAGACATATATACTCCTATAATTCTAAGGTATGCAACTTGAAACATAATATTGACTTTGTATCGTTTTATTAAAGACAGCCTTTTTCAATACAAATCATTTTTAGATTTTAATTGAATAAAGATAGATTGATAATTTTAATCTCCATCCGTACAAGTGTTCAAACCTAAAGAAACTTCCTTAACACATATTTTTTGCAGCAAGTAGCTGTACTTATCATACAAATGGTAAAACCAAACCTTCTATAACGATAGAGGAAATCCAGTGATGTAAAATATGCATTTCGTGTGTGAGTGTAGAGTAGATATTTACGCTATAAGTTAAAAAGGTTTTCTCCTTGAAACAGGCCTCCCTTTTCCCACACATATATATTTTAGAAAGTAATATTATTGTTTCGATCGTAACAAGAACTTAAATGTGTAATGATAGCTATTTCTTTATATTATATATATTACTATATTATTTCTAAATATAGATGCTAGTGTGTGTGGTGGTTTTAGGTTTGAATCGAACAAAAGGACAGTATAATTACATTATCTCTTATTCTGTTAGCATTACTAAAGCTAACATTTCAACTATACTTAGATTGTGATGTTTACAGTTTGCATTATGTACTATAGAATATAAAAATAATTGCATTGTTCGTTCAGAGTTGAACATCCCTTATCACTCAGGTTAAGTAAGATATGAACCAACTGTGGAATTCAAATCATATGACCTACTACTGAGATTCACAACCAAGTCTCTCACACGAAAGGTGAGAAATTTAACTATTTATCAACAGAAAGAAAGAAACAGTATTGTTAATTTTAGTTATAGATTTAATTATCTTTAGACATATGTTAACCTGAAGCGTTTTTTTAAAGCAGTGCTTATGATAAAATATGTTCAGTACCAGTACATTCAAAAACATTATAAAATCACAACTATGAACGTAATTGATTCATGAAGCGGAATTGTACTGAGTATTCAAAATTTGCTTACTTATAACTAAATCATAGAACTACTACATCATAAATAATTTACGTTTGTAAGAAATTATCGCTTACATCTAATTCTTTGATGTTAAATTTATTAACCCAAACCTCAAATACTAATCGGCAAATCAGCAAGGAAGTCACCTCAAAATCATGAAGTGGTTAAGCTGTTAGTTGATTATTCTGACTTTTATTTATTTATTTATTTATTGTGTGTGTGTGTGTGTGTGTGTGTGTGTGAGAGTGTGTGTGTGTGTGTGAGAGAGAGAGAGTGAGTGAAAACGGACATTTTCTCCCTTCAATCCTTGTGACTTTTAACATTATTTATTTGTCGGAACCTAAATTTTGGAGCAAGTGAGAGATGTATGCTAATTAAGCTTGTTAACTCACTTAGAGCCAGTTGTACAACCTTCTAGCAAGTTCCAGAGAAGCTTAACAGAGGGACAAGTGATAATTATGATTTCTATCATCGACTGATAATAATAGTGAGGGGGAATATAACATTTGAATATGTTATTTGTAAGTTAACAAACTGAAAGCTTATCAGAAGATCGTAGAACTGGCTCTTAAATAAAAAAACAAGTAACTAAACAAAAGTAGCGACAATGTAACATTCAATCTTTTTCTTTATTTGAAAGGAAGGTATACCTCCCAAAAATGTACAAATTTTATTCGATGTTGTTCAAATCCGAAGCTCGAAATTTTGCTAATGCTAATATTGAATTTAGCTTTTTTATGTAATATGTTACTATGTTAATTAACAACACATGAACATTAAAAAAGGAAACATTTACAGCCAGTAAAATAATACACATTGAGCACAAGTTCGATGTTTCGACTATTCACCCTTATCAAATAGAAGAGAATTGAAAGAAAACCTTGAGTTTTATCGGAAATGTTATGATGTATTTTAAATGGTTTATGTTGCTTACAAGTACTTCAATAAGAGTCATTTATTTGTCTTAGTTTTGTTGCTAAAACAAAACTTCTTTCGTCACGATAGAAAAAGCTTCTGTTAGCACGCAAAGCAAGCAAAAGAAGTTATACTTTGAAGTCTTAATTTCAGTTGCTTCATTCTAAGTTGTTTCTCATTCATTCATTTTTCTTAGCATCTATATCGTCACTATATTTTAAAAAATCTGAATATAATAAAAGTATAATGCTTGTGATAAGCGTACTTGGCAATCTGTAAGTTCAAAATAATTGTAAAGTTTTACAAATTTGAAGAAATGAAACCATGATACATAACGCAAATTTTCAGGAAAATACAGAAAGATATATCAACAAACTTGAAACTACAATTAACGAAAATAAATGAACATTTAACAATGAGTAGTAAGCAACCAAACAAAAGAAAATATTTGGAAAAGATATTATTTTCAGTAACATGAATTATTTTCTTGAACATTTCCGTGAATTGAATAGAGAGTTCAGAGACAAAATTCGATTATTGTAGCAGATACTGTATATCTAATGCATGTGCGTGAAAACCTTGCATCGAAATACCATGAACATATGAAGAAGAAGAAAAAGAAGAGATAAAGAAAGAATCAAACGTTATGAAATTAGATTGGAAATGTTGAAATCAGAACAAATGTAGTTTTTATAAAATTATGTTCTTTTTACTGTTCTAAAACCCCTTCCCCCTCTTTTCTGAATAGAAGTAGGTGTTCCTTATAGTTTTTGACCTGCTGATTACGAATCTGAGCTAGACATGCTACATCAGCTTTGTTTTTTCAGAAATGTAGAAATGAAATTTTGAAGGAAATCTCATATTTATTAAATTTATGTCTTAATAAAATTGTTATTTTTATGTTCAATGTAAACTAGATGAAAAAACAAGTATGTACATGGCACATTTAGATATCAGAAAGATAATCCAATATTTATACGTAGCTTAGGATTGTGTACAGTTTTGCATGAGCAATAGACTGGCAAAAAATTAAAACCAGTAAAGATCCACATATATGGAACAATCTGCATGTAAAGATGCAGCTGAAATCAGTGCATTTATACATTGCTAACCAAACAAAAGTGATAGTTAAGGGGAAAAAAATGATTAATACATGTTAAGAGAGAGAGAGAAAAAATCTATGAAGAATTCCTCTTGTGTGATGTGTGGAGCATGTTATGTGCCAAGTTCCAACAATTGATTAATTGAGTGATTTTTAGTTTAGCGTCCCTTTCAGCAGCGAGGCTATATGAGACGTGGACTTACTGATTAACGTGGAATCCGAACCACATGAGCTTCCACCGGGAATCGAACCCGGGTCTCCCACGCCAAAGTTCAACAATAATCTGCGAGCATTGATATACCAGATTTTCTTTTATATCGATGCATCAGGATTTGAATTGATTGGTGAAACGTCTCACAATGCTCATCAGACAAATCTCCTAGGTTTTCGGGAAAGAAAGACGGGTAGCTATGAAGGAAATGTACTTTGGGCGACATCCGCAGAAGTTTATGAACCTTTCGTCTGTTTTTTGGGGGGAAGGGGAGGAAGGGGAGTGATTTATTTTATACTAGTCAACATTTGTGTGTAATATATTGTGACTATTTATATTTAATATATATGAAGTGTATGAATAATTATGACTAACATTACTATAATCAGTAAACTTCTTAAAATATTATTCCAAGCTAATTCCAGAAAATTGAAAATTTTAATTATAGTTTTTGGTTTTTCCAAACATTGAGACCTGATGTGGGAAAACGAATATCATTTTCAAAAAAAAAAAAAAAAAAAAAAAAAAAAAAAAAAAAAAAAAATCACCTATTATTTTTCGGAAAAGAAATTTAGTGTTGGACAGTGACCACGAGTTCATTATGTTATTGATTTTTTTTATTGTAAAGGAAAGTACTAACATCAATAAAGCAAGTTTAATCCTCATTCAAACCCGATGGAAAAGGACGATTTTAAAATGATTATGAATTTGCTTGGCTATATGGTGCTAAATCTATTTTTGCTGGTAATTATGTTCATTTCATAATTTCTACAGCGCCGATAAGACTAAAGAAATGAACTTCATAATCTATTATCAAGTAAAAACTACTACTCTGTAGATGAATATCTAAATGGTAATATCTGAACTTCTCAAACAACTTTTCATATTTAAAAAAATGAATGTGTAATTTGAATATTATTTTCACGCATATCTATGTTGTATACAGAAAACAATACTTCGAAAATGTGAAGGATGAAAGTACTGCCTTAGAACCAGACAAAGTTGTAGTAATCAGAAACTCATTTTAGAACTGAAGTTGTTAACAAATTGAAATTCGGGACTAAATAAGTTAAAATCTGTTAACATCAGTAGTGCAATATGAGAAACCATTGGATAGTCACGCTTGATTTAACCAAAAACAAGAAAGTATCGTGATTTTTAGAGAGTCACGTGGGCTCACCACCAAGAATGAGAGCCGGGAACTAGAACTTCACATTTTACAGAAGTCATTACTAGGAACTCCGAATATACATATTGATGTTAACACTGAGAAGTTTATAAATGACATTAAAATTCGGTACAATCTTCATTAAAAGTATTCTATCGTTACTTGATCTGTTCGTTTTGATTTAGAAGTTATCCAGTTTAAGAGGGAGAAGGAGTAGACACAGTTATGTAAATTAAGAATTTCGATTTACATGGGTCTAATAAATAGATAGATAGATAGATAGATAGGTAGAGAGGTAGATAGATATAGATATATATTCAATCTATGAAGTTTAATTTTTTTTTAAATGGCAAAATAGTTCAATGTACACTACAGATACCTTAATGCAGTTGTATTGATGGAAGATTTATGGCTATATAAAAGTTGTAACTTACTATATTAATAATGGAAAACTCCGTAAGGAAATCTACCATCGTTTACATTGTACTATTGTGCCATTCTTTGCAAAGAATTACATAGATCCGAGAAGAGAGTTCATCAACAAGTACGCCACAATTTTAAAATGAAATTGAATGAAAACTATATGATAATGAAGTCTTATATATACACAGTGAAACCTCTCTAAAGCGGACAGCCGTGGGGAATAAAAAATTGTCCGCTATAGAGAGGTGTCCGCCTTAGGGAGGTTTCAATATTTTCTTACGTAAATGAGTAAACAAGGTAATATGCAATTCGAAACAAATATTTTTTGCATGAATCATATATTTACGAATGTTGCCAAAATGTTACTATACCCGCATTATCCTCCGCCATCCAATACTCTATGTTCGAGGGATAACATGGAAATAAGATGTTATAGTTCCCTGCACTTTACACTTATCACTTTACTACGTTTTCAGTATGTCGCTTTAATTTGTGGTTAATTACAGTCCAGTAGTGTCTTTTTTGGGACAATATGCATGCCCGCGGGTAAAAAATACCAAACTTGTCTTTTGCTTGGTTAGAGATTCCAGCTTGACTGTAGAATAACATGTCATTCCAAACGGCGGACAATTATCAATCACTTTTGTGTCTAAAACAGCTTGGGTGGGAGTGGGCTGCAAGCAAAAGACATGAGAGTGTTGTTAAACAGAGGCGCTTCGTCTGGATTGCAAGCAGACAGTTGAGAAGGCAAAGTGCTGTCATAATGCTCTCTTGGTGACACATGTATGAATTACTAAAAATGCATTTTTACTTAACTTTTCAACTTGTTTCTAGAGAAAGTGTCCGTAATACGGAGGTAAATAATACCTATAAAAGACAGAAAAGACTGTCCGTGTCCGTACTAGAGAGTGTCCGCTTTAGAGAGGTTTGCCAATATGTTTTTTTTTTCCTATTACAGTGTTTGGGGATTACAAAATATGTCCGTTACGGGAGGTGTCCGCTTTACAGAGCTGTCCGATAATAGAGGTTTCACTGTATATTGAAAGGCTACCATTGTCATATTTTCAAGATAATATCGTTCAAATGTCCTCCTCTCCTTTCTGTGGCCGGAATGGATTCTGAAGGTTTAATTTTTCACTGCTTTTGCACATGTATTGCACACAATGCTGAGTTCAATGTTGTCTGTCAGTTCACTTATTGTTCATGGCTTATTCTCGTTAGATTTGGGACTTGAGGTAAATCTATAGAAAATAATCCATTGAGGAGAGATCACATTGTCTGGGCTGCCAGTTTTCATCATCATTTCTTGACAGATCGTGTACAAAGAACATTTTGCGCAATAAGTTTAGAGTAATCCATTCCATCCACCGAAGCAGAGTAGATATATGAACGAAATTATCTTCATTGATTGCTTTTCACAGTAACGTAAAATAATACTTGCAGTTTTCATTCCATCTCATTTTAAAGTTCTGACGTTCTTATTGATAATTTTTTTATCTAATGAAAAGTATTTATAACCAATGGAAAATAATAAAATAAAAAGTAAGTTGTAGAATTTACTTTCAGCTTTTTATAGTAGTACCTTTCCATTGATTCCACAATATTTTACCACATCTAATATAAATAAATACATTTTCTTAAAAAATCTTATAGTTTTAACAAAAATGAAAAGGGATATCAAACTGATATGCAAAAATTTGAATCGAAAATCACATTTTAAAATTTCATGTCAACAAAAGAAAACAATTACAACCGGAAAACCAAAAACAAAAAAGTCGGGTTTGATTATTGACACACAAAACCTCTCAAAACAAACAAACAAAAAAAAAAAAAAAAAAAAATCTCACTAGCAGTGGCTATTTATTTCAGCAACAATAAGCGAATTCAAAATATCATTCAAAACTTCTTTAATAAATAATCAAGTGAAAAAAGTTTTAAGTTAAAAAAATGGAACACTTTTTACTTCATGATGATTCTTGTCGAAACAAGGCAAGTTATTCTCAATCTTGTATGTTTTTCTCATATTTTCTCTAAGATCGCTGCTTACATTCGACATAGGTTACAATATTTTAGTCTGTTTTTGCATGCAATATACTTGTCGCAAAAATTGTTGTTCATATCACTTTATTTAACTGTGAAGTGAGAAGAAAATACGTTTGGGAAGTCAAACTCAAATATCGAGAAACTGCTATTAGTAAAAACACATGCAGTAAATAAATGTAATTGCTTTTGTCACTTCAAGGGAAGGGAACAAAATAAAAGAATTAGGTCGTCTTGCCTTGTAAATTAGTTACAAGCTGCTGTTGCGTTCCCTCAGTGGCTTGGGCTGAAGTCATAAGGAGGGAAGCAGAAGAGGACAATTGTTCGCTGCTGATATTTTGTTCCCATTGTTGTATAGATTGCTGTTGACTAACTTCCGTTCTTTGAACCTCTAACTGTGATTGCTGTATAACTTGCTGTTGCTGTACTACAGTCTCTTGTCTTTGTTGCTGTTCTAAAGAAGTTTGTTCTATTTGTTGCACCAGTGAGTATTGTTGTTCTTGTATAGTTTGCTGTTGTTGCTGTTGCTGCACAATTTGCTCTAATATTTGTTGTTGCTGTTGTACAATCTGTTGTTGTTGTTGCACAATTTGTTGTTGTTGTTGTTCTACTACCTGTTCTAGTTGTTGTTGTTGTTCTACTATTTGTTGCTCTACTTGTTGTTGTTCTACTATTTGCTGCTGTATTTGTTGTTGTTGCTCTACTATCTGTTGTTGTTGTTGTTGCTCCTGCACTATTTGTTGTTGCTGTATAATTTGCTCTATTTGTTGTTGTTGTTGTAAAATTTCATCTATTTGTTGTTGTTGTTGCTGCTGTTGTTGTAAGGCTTGTTGTTCTATTTGTTGTTGCTGCTGTTGTAAGGCTTGTTGCTCTAATATTTGTTGTTGCAGTGTTGATGTACTTATTTCTTCAGTTTGACTTTGTAGTGTTTGTTGTTCAGTAATCTGTTGTTGGGTTGTTTGTTGTTGAATTTGCTGTTGTATTGTTTGTTGTTGAATTTGCTGTTGTGTTGTTTGTTGTTGAATTGTTTGCTGTTGGCTAATGTTTTGTGTAAACTGCGATCTTTGTTCATTGAGCATTTGGGCTTGAGAAGCTGATACTGTATCAGATTCTGTTGTCATAAAAACTGCATCATATTGAGGAACCAACTCTTCTGGAAGAAATTCCCGTGTTTGAACTGTGGTATTCGAAACATAATACTGACTGGCTGCACTTCGCAATGGTTTTGGTGGTTGTACTGGTGGAAATTTTGTACGATCTTGTGGTGGCCTAACTTGTCTGTATTTCATAGGCGGTCTCGTGCTTTCTTCAAAGCTTTTGATTATAGATTTAACAGGACGCGTCTCGTAAACAACGCCACTCTCGTATTGGTCTTGTGAATATTGTTCCCTTTGAATTTCCTCAAATGTTTGTTGAGTCTGTTGTGTAAATTGTGAACTTTGGGCAAAGTTTTGTTGAGTTGTTAATAATGATATCTCATTCCTCAGCTGGTCCTCTTTTTGCTGCATTTGCTCAATATTCTGACTTAACGATTGCTGAATAGATTGTTGTTGTTGACTTTCCGACTGTTGATCTGTTATTTCTGTCATGAACGCAGATATGAATTGTCGCTCTTGTGCTTCCTGCATAAGTTGTTGTTGTTGTTGAATTTGTTGTTGTTGTTGTTGAATTTGTTGCAATTCTTGGAATTGTTGTTGTGATTGCTGCAATTGTGACTGTTGAGAAATGTCTACTTCCATTGCTTCTTGTTGCGTAGTTGTTCTCTGTTGTTGAAGTGTCGATGTTTCCGATAACTGTGTAGCACTCGTCTGTTGTTGAAGTGTTGATGTTGTTTGTGATGATTCTATTTGCATAGCTTGTTGCTGTTGCACCTGTGAAATTTCTTGAGTCGTTTGCAGCGAAGTCACAGGAAGAGGGGTGGGAGAAGGTAGGTATACAGGGTAAGAGCCTGGCTGTGCAGAATCCCAAAGTGTTGCACCTGTGTTAATGGCAACGGGAGCTGAAGGTGGCAGGCTAACCTCCTTCCCTGTGAAACGTTAATAGATTAGCATATGAAAATATAGAAAAAGCAAGTAAGATAGACAAGCATAATAAAGTGCAATAGTATGTAATAAAAACTGTATCGCAGAAGTGTTAACAATGTTATTTTCTCTACATACACTTTGTTTATAATTATATATTTAGATTGTGAATAAGAGCAAATATACAAAAGCATAGAGATAGATATAAATGTGTTAAAATATTGTTATATGAAACAGCATTTATTAAACAGGCATAAATCGTTGGCTGTGTGCTAACTTTGCCGAGAGAAGCTTGTAGTATAAAACAAAAGTACTGTTAATATATCCTTCGAGTTTATAAGAAAAGTGTATTATACTTCTATTCCATTTGATCTTAATCTTTAAGGTGCTGAAATAACTTTAAGGATAATAATTTCAATATATTCGAAAATTTAATAACTACATTGCATATACGAAACAGAATCATGTTGTAATAATATTCAATTCAATTTTGTTAAATATCTTGTAGGTATATTCACATAATTGTCCATAAATGGAAAATGATCAACATTCACGGTTTAGTTATTTATACACATATGTTCAAAGAGATAGTTCACCTATTATTAATAAATTATTTTACGTTTTAAGGTTTTCTGTTAAACTGAAAGGTAATTGTAAGAAGGAAGAAGTACTTCCATCTAAATTGACACGTTGAAAATTCTAAGATTGAAATAGCTATAATTTTAAATTTTTAATTTATATATATGTTAGTTAAAGTTTGTGCCTTGTGATGTCTAAAAGCTTATTAAAAGAGAAAGGAACAATTTGAAAACTGTAGCTAGATCTTTTAATGTAGCAATTTTAGGAACACATAACTCGTTTCTAATTTAAGCCACTCATAGTAAATCATCAATCAAAGAGCTTGTAGTATCAAAATAGAACTATTTACAATAAGTAAGAGGATTACAAATTGTAAAATTTGCCAATTTTAAGTTGGATTTTTTCAATATGAGTATTGGTATATTGTATTTTGACGTTAGTAGATACATAGAAGACTTTTGATGTAAAACAAAAAGTGTTTCTGTATGTTATTATGAAATTTCCATGTTTTGTCAAAGTTACCTAATTGTTTTTGACGGTAATGCAGCATAAATTGATTGAATTTTAAACCTCAGAAACAATATCCATAGTCACTGACAATATTGTTCTCCCAGCTTATATATATATATATATATATATATATATATATATATATAGAGAGAGAGAGAGAGTGAGAGAGAGAGAGTGAGAGAGAGAGAGAGAGAGATTGATTGATTGATTGATTCTTGTCACATTCATATCAAAGCTCACGAAGTCAATTTTTGAATTTTTTCGAAATTTTGATTACATAAATATATATTTAATTTTTTTCTACCATGATGGGTGTCTAGAGTTCTCATTAAACTCTTCGCTGTAAAACTCACTCCAGGTCTATATTTTGTTATGCTTTCCATCTTCCTTTACTGCCCTCTTCAGAATTTTCTTTTCTCTCACTTTCTACTTTACTGCAAGGAAGTTGTTAGTGGCTCAAAATCTTCCACATATACGTTTTTCATTTATTTTCTTTCAGACTTTTACTTTGGTAATGAATATTTCAAAAGAAATCAAGAGACTTGTTCACTGATCGAGAACGACGGATGTTGACCTCTAAAAGAGTAGATTAAAGTATTAGGTGTTCACTAGTATCTGTATCTGTATAGTTATGTTCGCACTTTTAGCTTTACCATTATAGATAAATGTTTCTGCAAATAACTTCTGGTTAAATGTTTGTAAGTACAGCTTTGACGTTCAACATTTCATATTGATGGGACACATTTATATTTTGAATACTTCAAGCAATAACAGTCTTGCATGTTTTTCATATAGCTTAATAGGAAGTGTAAAGATGGGAGTTACTGATACATATTTCTTTCATTGTTGTAGGGAATCATTGTGATGTGGACCGCCGTTGATATTTCGTATATCGTAGAGACTTCTTCAGAAGTGGAAACTCCATCATCACAGAACAAAGGTCTTTCAAACAACATTTTAAGAAAC
Source organism: Thermobia domestica (assembly GCF_964235325.1). Lineage (NCBI taxonomy): Eukaryota > Metazoa > Arthropoda > Insecta > Zygentoma > Lepismatidae > Thermobia > Thermobia domestica. The sequence goes on along the minus strand of NC_137454.1, from coordinate 218,859,810 downwards.
AGGTAGCACCATCCCGAAATGTCATATTGCGTACTGTTCACAACTTTCGTGATTCGGCAGACGTGAACAAAACACAGGGCCCTGGAAGAACTCGATTGTCGCGAAGTGCAATAAATGTTGAACATCTGTCCAATGTCACGGACCAAAGTCCAAAGATATCAACTTGGCAATTATGTTGTCACGTGCATATTCTACATACCAGTGTGCTGTGAAGGACTTGCAAGTGTATCCATACAAGCTACAGATGATGCATAAATTGTTCGACCAAGATAAGGTTCAATAAACTACATTCAGTTACTGGCTAATCAGCAATTGTGATGACTTTGTGCAACACCTTATCACGTCTGACGAAGCTCATTTCTACTTTAGTGTTACGTCAATAAACAAAACTGTCGATTCTGAACTACACAAAATTCACAACTGTTGCATGAAACGACATTGTACAGTGGCAAGGTTACTATATGATGTGCACTGAGTCATGCCTGAGGGATAGGTCCCTATTAGTTTTAGAACGAATATGACACCATTGAATCACAGTCACTGCTAAACGTACAACACAATGTTACGAACATTTTTTCTTTTCCGAAATGAGACGGCTTGGCTTAAGAGACATGTGGACGCAGCAGGGTGGTGCCATCAATCATACTGCAGTAGTGTCAATGACAACCCTTCAACGACACTTGCCGAGACATCTCATTCCCAGATTCCGGGATATCCATTGACTATTCAGATCCCCCGACCTAACTCCACCGGACTATTTCCTGTGGGTTATCCAAAGGAATAGGTTCACACTACAAAGCCCACTACTATCAATGAACTGAAAGTCAGTATCCAAAGGAAGATAGGGGATCGGTAAAGGAATCTGTGCCGAAACTCTGCGCAAAAATTTTCTTTAGATACCTGATTACTTTTACTCATCATTTTTGTAATTTGCATTACAGCTTGTCTTTTTATTTTCGCCCATTTTGTAATTGATTGGTTCATTAGTGTAATCAGGCTTAATATTTGAGTATTAAGTACCATATTCCTAGATATACGAGATATCTAAAATTTCCAAGAATTTGATCGTAAAAAACAGAAAAATCATCTTAGCTTCTAATTTTCGCAGTCATTTTCAAATTAGTCATCTTGGACACGTATGCAACTCCAGCAATTTTTCCATTGTTGAAAGCACTTTTAGAAATCTGCTGGCAGTAGCGTTCTCAAGAACTGTCACGATTTCGCTTCGAACTCCTTGATTAAATTAAAACGCTGCACTTTCAATTTAATTTTAAGAAAGGGGGAAAACTACAAAGAGCAAAATTGAGTAAGTAGGGAACAGTAATTATGTTGTTTTTTTGATTTATGATCTTGTAGATGAATGATAATAAACTTAACTGCAATTTGACTCATATTCAGTCCATTCGCTAAAATAAATTGACATGTTCCGTATGACATTCCAATTCTATTACATAAAATCATAGATTATCTGTCTTCTGTCCTCAAGGATCACTTCATACACTTTCGCAATTGTTACCGGAGTCGCGCATGATGTTGGTCACCCGAATATTTGTCATCTACCACAGACGCCTAGTCATTTTTGAAACATTTAAATCATTCAAAAGCTCGGCTTAAAGCTTACTCATCAAAAACCTCCTTTAGCATTAGGTAGGTTTAAGCTCCAATTTTCTTAAGTTTGAAACAAAACTCAGTGCAGGTCCATTTCGAAATTGTCAGACACAGCAGAATACGGTGTAAGGAAACTAACCGAAAACTAAGAAACGCGTGCACTAACTACAATACCACTATGGAAACTGGCAGTTGAAATACATACTGAAAGATATCTAGCTGCAGGAATTCATAATGCTATTGGTTTGGAAGGAATATCAAAATTCTCGAAACCTTTGAGTAGACCTTGTACATATGGAATAACTACGGGCAAGAGTTTTTCGCAGTTTGAAATTAAAGATTTCGCATTTGAAATTTAAAAATTAGTATTTTGTCGCATTTTGAGATATAAAATTTTTCATTTTCTCGTTAAGTAAATTATTTTACAAGTTCTAATATACAAACTCTAATAATAGGTCCAATATAAGTAATAAACAATAATACTACTTAGGATAATGAAGTTATTCTTTATGCAGCTATTAACAACAAATTACTTCTTTCTTCTTTCAAAAGTCCAAAAACTTAAAATAGCACAGTATCTCCACGATTGCCATCACAAAACACCATACATTGTATTGACTATACACCGAAAACACATACACATTTAAAAAGGGTGCACTAGTATCTTCTTGTATATACGTCCCGTCTGCAAATTATTATTCTGATGGAAAGTGCAGCATGTTGCGCGTTTCCACATTTTCTTCTTTCATTTGTAGCTTTCTATCATTGATTATGAAACTGTATTTCGAGAAAAACCTTTCACAATCAGTATTCCTTATTGGAAGCCATACTGCGGACAGGCGACAGGCACAAGTTACTAAAATTTAATTTTTCCTTCCCTTTGGTTCTCTGTGCAAGTAAAATATCCATCATACCGACGTTGCCATGTTGACTCTGCATCACAACTTCCTTCAAACTCTTATGGAAATCAGCATACAAATGTCCATACATTTCAGTTTCCTTTGAAAATCCAGGTTTGTGAACAAAAAGCTTGCAGAAAGACTTCATATCAGCATTTGAAGGCACCCAACAAATGAAGGATCAAATAATTTTCAAGGCTCTCGTATATTTCATTCAATTCCTGCTTTTCTTTCCTTAAGATATTTAACTTCAAAAGTTACTTTTCCCCGTATCTTTTAAACAATAGCATCATTTTTTTCTTATCATTCTTTGACAACTTCGTACGACAAGTATCTGTGCGAGAATGACATGACACATTTGTGATTAAATTAAAACGAGATATCAGCTGTTCTAGGCGAGCATGAGAAAGATGGCCATATGGCTTACATTCTGTCTCGGTGAAAGTAATGAGATCCACCAAAAACTTGTTGTTTTCAGAAACAAAATAAATCTGCGCTTGCAAGAGATTTTCTTTACCTTTAACAAAAATCTTTAAACTCTTTTGCTTGTGAGTTCAAAGAATCGTGAGAAGAAATATTTACACAGTGGTTCGAAATAGTCCTGCAAATATTGGACAACTATTCCACCTTGTTAACACTGGTTGAGGAAACAACTTCGGCGTCAAGTGTGGATATTCTTTCCTTAGAAAAGCAATACATGAACGCTTCAGTTTCCTCGAATGTAAAAAAGCAATTTTGATCTTGCATATAAGATTATTCAGCTCCGTTAACTCATGCAGGCAGATATCTCTTACCAAGTTTAACTTACGTTGCTTGGGAAATTGTACTTTTTATTTCTGTATTTTAACAACTAAAATTGACGTTTTAAAAAAATCCACAATTTGTCGCGTTTCACGGCATATTTCGCTCAAAATGTCAATTATCGCATTTTGTCGCGACTTCAAAATACCTATTCCCTTACTCAATCTGACGCAGTTCGTTGAAAAACCAACTCTCGAGTTAGTAGGAAAACTTTCGCGATTTTGCAGCTTGCGAAAAACTCTTGCTCCTAGGAATAACTGTATTTATTGACGTGTACAAGTAAAGAGACGTAGTATAGCCATTATTACTTCATTCTTGTACACATGGAATCCCTCTCAGTCTACTTATTCACTTCAGTCCTCTAGTTTCTACTTTTCCATTGTATTCTTTTAAACTTATAGAGGAAAGAAACTGGTCATCTTACTCCACTCCACTCTATTAGTTTAGTAGCTCCCCTAAGCTAAGTTAGCTAAATAACCTAAAACCCATCCTATTCTGGTCAGAAAACTTTAGAAACAACAATAACTCAGACGAATAAGGTAACTGCTGTTAGCCGAACTCTCAATGATATTATGAGTTACAAGAATTGCCTTTACCAACAAATAGTTAATATATTTGATTACTTTTATATAAGAAGTTTCTTTTCTTGTTCACACCATAAGAAATTTGATTTTTTTTTTTAATACAGACAAGGAAAAAAGAAATATATTTTTATCACTTCATTACATGGGCGCCCGCAACTGGAAGACAATAAAAATTATTATTACCGCTGAGATTTCTAAATAATAATTATTGCCTTATCAATATTTTAATTGTACATTATTTGATTAAATTAAAAAGAAAGACCAGTTTCAGTAGTGTCGAATGTTGTTCTTTAGTTGGTATGAGTAACGATAGAAGAATTATGATTCATGTAGAGTATTACAAACATTTTTTTTTTTAAAAAAAGATGATAATTATGCTCCCTTGGACAAAATATTGCGGGCGCTCATGATTAATTATGCCTAAAAATAGAAAATGACAGTTAATTGAAAAAAAAGTGTCAGTGGTAAGCTAAGCTAAATATTAAAAAAAGAATGAAATAGAATTAAGAAAAAAATTGTTAATTTATAAAAAATACAATTGAAGTGCAAGATTAGGATTTTATTCTATTCTATATGTTATAGCACAAATATTAACCCGAATGTGTTATATACCTTGGTTTCCAAGAACAGCGAGTGGTCTTGGAGCAGGAGCAAATGCAGGCCTCCTATCTAGTTGTGCACCTAGAGGAGGATTGCAAGCAACATGTTTATTGGTTAGGAATAAAGAAAGAAAGTTACTAACCATTGTCATGGCAATAGGAAAAAAGAATTGTACATTGTATTGCAATTGCAAAAGTTGGTGAAATGTGTGGTGCGGTTTCGAATAGTTTTCTAATGCTATTTTGTATGTAAATGTTTTGTGCACGTTATAGTGGATCCTATTGCCACAACTATCGTGTATTATGCAGTCAATTTTATTAAAAGATAATAACGAAAATAGTCTTATTTATTAAAACACTAAAGCAAATCTGATCATATTACAAATTTTTATTTGTAACATAAAGCATTAGACTATTTTTATTATGTTTTTTATAGTAAATTGTGAGGATAATCATGCAATAGAATTTATGATAAATGTGAGAGAAAGTGTTATAATTTATTTATTCTTTTAATCACTATTTGCACAGCTGAGTTACAAAAGTTTTTTTATAAACATATTGCAAGATATAGTGTATATATTCGAAGATATATGTATTCTTCGTATACTGATGATAAGTTGTTCAATTTCTTTTACGATTGCAGATATGTTTTTCTTCTAATGGAATCTGATTTTGCTGAGAAATACCTAAAAAAGCTGACCTTAAATTGTTTTCAGCAATAAAATCTTAGATTTCTTGTCAGTTTTAAAAGTCTGTCTGAGTAACTTGCCCTGGGATCTTTCTCAATTGGGAAAAATAGGAGAAAAAATTGTTGTGTTTTTCTAAGAATCTTTGTAGCCGTATTAGGGAGCAAAATATAAGAGAATAGGCATACGTTACCTCCAACCTTATACTTAGATATGCATAATCCGCTTCCTCCTGTAGTCTAATCTCTTTCCTAATGGAACGTACAACCCTAAAACCTTACAACTTATATGGTATCAGTGCCTGCCGTCTTATTAATTTTTCTAATTATGTCCACTAATAATCGTCTTAAAAATAAATTTCAAATGGTATATTTAAAGGTAATTTTATATTGTCATTTTGCTTTCCAATAATCTAAGTTGATGTTTTAATCTAACCTTGGTAAAAATTGAAAATGCAATCGTGATACTATGCATTCATAACTAGAATAAAACATTTCCATTCTTTTCCTAAGAATTTTATTGATTTATATTTCGTAGTATAGTGAAAACATTCTTGGTATCATAAAATAAGACTTCGATTGATTTTGGATGAACTTTCAATTCGGAGTAAGATTGATCACAGTTCATTGATCTAATCATTAGTCTGCAACAAAACAGATATTATTCGGAGTCGAAATTACAGTTTGGGGAAAAATGAAGAAAAATTTAGAAAGGTATGAAACTTCTCTAAACTCATGAGTTATAGATTTCCAACTTGCTTTTGCAAAAGATTCCTCTATCGAAAAATTCACTTTTTCATGGTATGTTACCTAATATACCAGTTTGCAAGGCTAGAGATAATAGCAATAGTAGTCACTGTAATGACTTTACATCACCTTACTAAATCTTGTTTGGCCCTTCATGGGTCGTAACCCACGTAAGTTTAGTTCATTTTCTGAAATACTAGTATAAACATTGCTATATCATATAGACTTTTATTATAAATCATTTCAAATAATGAAAATAGTTATTATTTGTCCCTTTTCATCACTAAGTCTACATGAGACAGAATCTATTGCTTAAAGTGAATCACTAGGAATCGAATCCGAAATCAGGAGCAGAGAAAGCATGTGCATTAACCAGAAAGAAACATTTTAAGTTTATTGACGTTTTAGTAGTGTGATGCAGAGATATGGTTTTATCTTAAAAAGGGACCAAATGTGTTGCGAGTGAATTAAAAATTTTCAAAGAATTTGCTTTAAATGACTAGGAGATTTTATTTTTAAATAACTTTACAGTAAGGGAAAAAATAGCAGAAGATGTGACAATACTTGTTAAATTTTAATATACCTTTTCTCCCCCTGAATTATCTTTTATTAATATGTGATATTTATAGATACTCCTAGATCTCTCTATATATACAGAAAGAAGTGTAGATTTAGATTTTAATAGAGATTTTTAGACAAATTCTGATTTGATCGGTATAAGATGCATAGATACATGGTGCATGGTGTTCATTATCACATAACGACTAAGATATATATATAAGTAATGTCGTAACACAATAATATTCTTAAAACAACTTAAGAAAAAAGAAAATGTCCTTATAAATGTGTCTAAGATAGTAGAAAGAGTGAATCTAAAATTGGAGTGTACATAGAAATATGAAAACATTTGGTTTCTGTTAACATTTTGGTACTTACTTGCTGCCTGTGGGTCCCATCCTCGAGGGATTCTAGGTTTCAGAAGGTCATCTTTCTCACGATTTAGTCTAAGAGGTTGTGGTTTAAAGGCAGGTGGTGGTTGCGCTGCTTGTTGCCTTGGAGGAATAGGTTCAAATTGAGGAGGTGTCCATGGTAGTGGGGAAGCAGTAGTACGCATTTCAGCTGCTTTCACAACTGAGTCAACGATTTCTGTAGCGGACAAACTGCTCTTCTGAGACAACTCTTGGAAGGCCGTGTCCACAGAGCCTGTCTGCAAAGCTGCTTCCCATGGAGACTTGATTAGACGTACCTTGGGCTGACTCATTCTTTCCTGAAATTAAAAATAACAATAATAATAATAATCTTAGTTTGAGAAAAAAAAAGTATTTAATGTAAGCATGAATTAGTTTTTGAGGAAGGAGACTCGGCCTGACGAAGTTTTCAAGTATTATTTGAATGTGTACAAAGTAAAGAAGTCTGGTTTTATTCAGACTTAAGATTAAAAAATCAAGCTTTCAATTTTATAATTGGAGAAAGAGAAGACTGATGCTTATATTCGTTTCACCAATATCAGTTTAAAATTATTTAGAAACATTAACTTTAAAAAATGTGGTTTAATGCCGTGACCCAGTGCCGTATGCATTCTCCGCCTCCTTTTCTCTGGTCTTTTTTTGTCTTTGTGAGCTATTTGGTACATTATTCTAAAGGAAGTTAAATATTTACGTAGTTAAGTATTTAAAAGGAATTAAAAGGCAATAATTAGATGACAATACCTAACATTTATAAAAGAATAGCAACACAAATAATGTTGGCAATTGGCTGTATGTTTTTCCTTGTGAAGAAAATGAAATAGGAATTTCTTGACCATGACTGAAAAATGATCAGATCAGAGAGTTGAGGATTTAGGAAAAAAATATGAATGTTAACTCTTTACTGCATTTTTTAAAAATTAATTGTCAATGTAAATTTTCTTTGTGATAGTTGTTTTAAATAAGATTATAAAAATAATAAATAAATAAATAAATAAATACATTAAAATTTGAAAGTTGAAAGTTAGATTTTGGGCTTAAATTAATCGGAAATTAGGATTGTACAACATATATCATATTATGCCTTAAAGGAAAGTTTTTTCATTTTCACAAATTCTTTCCGAAATCGAATAATATTTTATTGTATTCTGTCGATCATATGAATTTAGACATTATTGTAAAATATGAATGTATCTAAACGGCAAGAAACATTTCGTGTTTTCCTAAATCTTCATTGGTATCTTTAGGCGTAGCAGTCTTTAAATCTGTCACTAAAATGAAACTCAAGCTTGATCAAAAATCTGAAAAAGCACCCTGCACTGTGCTGAGGTTTTCATATTTCTTTTCCTTTTAATCTATCTGTATACCATATACTAGCTCAGAACATGAGATGATCAAGCGAGTGCCATAAAATATAACGAAAATATAGTAAATGTCATATGCTGCATAGTACACTGGGCAGTAGTACGTTAATTATTTGAAGATAATAACGAACAGAGCACTAGCGCACTCAAAGTGGAATATTTAAAACAATGCTAGGAAAGTCGATTGTTTAAGACTAACTAATCCATTTTAATTCATTTACATATGAAAATATTTAAGTCAGTATCTATACAACTAGAAGGGACTCTAGCAGAGCAAACAACTTATTATTATTATTTAAAAAAAAAATAGGAATACACTTTAACAAAGTCTATTGTGTACAAGTAATATAAAATTGTCTAAAATGGAAAAAAAGAACACTTGTAATTTATGTTCTCAAAAAGGGTTTTTAATATTTGTGAAACTCAGCAATGGAGCTTTTTTTCAACCTCATCTACTAACAAAAACACAGTAAACTAACAAATGACAGTACAAAGAATATTGTATTTGCCACGTTAATGGCAACAGTAGTAAATAATAAATAAATAAAATTAAAATGAAAAATAATAACTATATGAAAGCCTAACCCATAACAATGAATTTTTTTTTTTTTTTTGTTAATTTACTTTCATATATGAATACATTTTGAATTCAGTATCTATGCATTCATTATGACAGCTGTATTTTCATCATCACTCCCTATAATTATTAAGAGTCACTATTACACAAAATCAGTTATATATTTGTTACCCATCGTAATAAGTTCCTTTGATAAACTACCACCTGGCTGAGGCTGGATTTTTCTTTCTCAATGAAAAAGGCGTGAGAAATCAAATTATTAAATATGTTTTTGATTTTTTTTGAGATGTTTTGATTCTACTAATGTATGGTTAGATTCATACAAAGATTTAGTTAACAATGAAACCGGTTTCATTTCGTGTGCTTTATGTCGCTAACATGTTCCTTTATTCTTAGGTTTTTTACTTTTTAAAAAAAAAAAATATCTATGTAGTTTTCAGTGCATGAACAAGACATTTCAGATACAGCCGGATTTTCGGCACTTTTTATGAAATAGTTTTGTAGGTTCGGAGGAGTGACAAAGCTAGTTTTATACTGAAACACAGAAAGATCCAATTGATTTTAGGTTATAAAACTTTTATATTGATACTGTATTGTTTTTAAACACAGAATCCTGACATTTACTGTTAGTTACACTCGGGCATTACTTATATTCACTTTATTGTTTTGGACAATGGGGGATTGCCAAAAAGAGCCACTCGAAATGTGCCTAGGAGCGGCAAAACCTTTTTCCAGAATAGCGGCAATGATAGCCAGGAATTGCTTTTTATTTCAACTTAATGTGAAGGAATATTCTTGGAAATATTCACAATATGCAACTGTTCTATATTGTACAAGTTACACATTTCTGAAATATCCATCTTCAAACATTGATTAGAAAAAAATTAACAAGGCACTTCAGTTTATTATAACAATGAAAGCAGAATGTGTTGAACGACAGGGTGACACCGATAGTATGCAATTTCGCGTGACTTTTACATGATAGTCTTTAAAGAAGAAGTTTAAAGATTAGAAAAAAGACAGAACGAAAGAAAGTATAGAACGGCCCTTATTATTCAGTTTACTGAGCTTTCGGTAGTCCAGTGAGTGCAGCATTCGGAATTTGTTGATCATTACTAAGTTAGTTCTAGGTTACCATATTTTCAAACTTAAAAACGAAGGATTTTTAAAAAATATATTTCTATGACATAGTTTACACACAATTTTCCTTATCTCAAACTTTTCAAAGGGAATCTGTCGTAAATACAAAAACCATCGTAGTAATTTGTACACAATGGACGCAAAACTGGCGTTGTCCTCCTCTCCCGGATGCAGAACTAAAATCATTCCCTATGCGAATCGAGTTTCATAACTTGAAAGAATCCTTAAAGTTCGGGAGCCTCTCATAGCGAAATCTGCGGGGCTGTTACCACTGCCACTGGATATACATGTAGTGGTAGTTTCAGATTTCTCCCAGGATAAATTTCAATACACAGGATGTGAGTAATACTTCAACAATAGAGTATACTGGTAATCCTATTAAGAATGATCAAAGATGGCTCTGGGAGTCACCTCTTTCCGGTAGAAAATTTCGTCACCCCCTGAAATCATCACTGTGTACATGTTATTTATTTCAAGTTATACAAACTGTTGCAAAATACCGTTTATAATGCTTGAGGGGTGGATATATGCATGAAAACAAGCCAGAAAGCCTGTGTACAAAAATGATGCAGAATATGTCCTTTCCGAATTGTAAGTCGTCGAAATATCGGAAAAATAAACTTTAGGGCACCTTAACGGTAAAAACCAAGGACACCAAAGAAAGCAATGTGGTGAATTTTACAGGATGTGATACCTCTAGTTTTCAAAACTGGAAAATCAAGATGAGTGGAACGGTGTTCGATTTACGCTCATTTCGACCATCTTTTACTTTTAAGATATTCGGGAATCCCCTCCTTCCTTTGGAGAATCACTTGCGCACATTTCCACTCATCTTGGTTTTCGCATTTTTGTAAACTAAAGGTATCACATTCTGTAAAATTTCAACATTTCAAGTATTCTATCATCTCTCGAAAATTCTGAAGAACACAAGACTGTTGAGGCTTCGAAAAGTATGTTCAGTCATATTCTGAAGATTAAGTTAATGTGTTAAGAAGAGTTTCTTCTTTTGAAAAGAATTTGCAAATCAAGAGCTTCTCTTATGTGACCAGGAAGAAAAGTTCCATTCTCTGTCTCTAGGGTTTATTGCCAAATTCGATTCATTTGTTACGGAACACATTGAATTGTATGCAAATCCAGGCAAGGATCATAGACAAGTTAAATATCTTCTACAATTTGGGACGAAGATTTTGAACTGCTTGCTGATAAAGTGAAAAAAAGGGCGTTCGTTAAGTTTGTGCCTAGAGGCGCCGGGGAAGGTTAATACGCCACTGGCTGTGTTTTTCATTTTTTCTTGTAGATTTTCTTCTTTGTGTGATATGCGTGTATGACAATGAGCTTTTGCTCGTGTTTCCACTTCTTTAGTTGGTCTTCTTTATATTTGTATTTCTTGTTTGTGTGTCTAATACCTATGTATATCTCTTATTTTTGATAGTTAATCATTTGAACATTGTCTGATGGTTTTCTTCGTATTCTAAGGCGAAGTTTATATTGGGGTGAGATTATTTAATTTTGAGAAGAGTTTTGGAAGGTTCTTCGAGTTTGTAGAGAGTGATGGTATCATTAGTGTTAGCGAACATATATTAAAGAGTTTAAGGATGATTTAAAAGTAGGAATTTTTTCCACGATGTTCAATAATGAGGTTTTGCTGGGAATGGTAAGAGGTGGCTAACCATTCCTAATTCAAAGATCTGCTTGAAAAATTGATATTTGAATTGAAAAGAGTTTGTCTCCAGGCAGAATTTTAGAGATTGGTTTATTGATTAACTATGCGGCTATGTGAGGTGGTATTCTAACCTCCGTGGTGAGTTTTTTTGATTATCTGTTTAAAGATAATAAAAGAGAAATGTTACCATGCCATACATATCTTTGATGTCTAAAGATGACATCTTATAATCCTAAAGGTTTTGAAATGTACCACAAATATTAAAACAGCTTTTCTGAGGATATAAATTGGCGTTCTTGACTATTAGATAATGTTTGTTCTCTCACATCCTTTCAAAGTTAATATAAAGCTGATTGATTAACATTCAGAAACTAAGGTAAAAGGATGATAACTATACTGAAAAAATCGACAAAGTCCAACATAAAAAAATATATTCTTCGTGACGGGAACAAATAGCCTCGCTACTGATTCCCATTAAAATTTAACCAATCAATCAATGAATCAAAAGTATTCAATTTATTAGATTTAACATTGCATATTATGTGTTAAGTAAAGATTAAACTTGAAACTGAGTTTCAAATTTATTTGGCTTTATGTTCAGAACTCATTTATGATTTCCTGTAAAAATAGACTCACTTTCTCCATTTTAATATGACATAAGAAGATTCACAACCACCAGAAACCTACAACATATTTAAACAATGACAAGTAGATTGATGATTGAAGCATTTCCCCGAATAAACTGTATGGCACACAAGTGGTATCATGTTGTACAGAACATGGCTGACATATACTGGAAAACTCTTTTCTTCATTCCCCAAGATATAGCACTAACATGCTCACAAACTATGAGTGGAGCATTACTGTATATGGAAACATACTACAGTTTTCTTTGTTTTCTTTTCTCGGTCTCACTGCAATCTGCCACATAGCGTTATTCGGGGAATGCTTCAATTAATTCTACGTATGTATTTCATTTCAGTGGTTGATTGTACATATATAACGTCTTAACGTTATGCAAAAGAACTAATAAGCGATACTGACAATCTGGTTGCTTATTTTTCGGAGGAACGTTTTTCTGAGAACAGACATGTCTGCAATAAACACTATCCCATATAGTTTCTTGGACATTTAAGTGTATTTTTACACTTGTAATCTCTCAGTTCTTTCCTGACCAAATACCAGACATGAAGGTCTCTAATACTGTAGTATTTAATTACACACTGATGCTAAGTGAAGTTAAGAATTGGATCTCGTACAACTTATTAAAAATTAATTAAATATAATTGTATATTAGTTTCATTTTTTATTTCTTTTTGTAGTATTGATTTTAATTTATAACTTCCCGCCATTATATCCTACTACACTATTTTATTACCTGAACTTCAGTGATTTTTTGCATTTGTTCCATGCGTCTTTGGTCGAAAACTTCTTGTGATGGCAATTTTGGAGTCATTTGCGATGGCGTTTGCTGTCCAGAAGTTGTTGTTTGTATACTGAGGACTTCACTGCTTGATTGTTTAACTGTTGTTTCATCTACAACCCATTTTTCAGATTTCTTCCGTCGCTTTGCAAATAATTCTGCACCTGTTGGGATTTAATAATAAATAAATAAATAAACATGCAATTTATGACAACAAATGTTCAGTTGCTAAATAGACAGAGCACTAGCTATTTATTATCTTCCGATGTAGTAGATCTCATTGTATGAATTATCTACCTGGAAGCACTTCAATAATTTCGTCATTACCGTTTTCCTTCTTTAGTTTTCCTATACTTTTACTACTACATTTTCAATAAATTCCGTAATTTTTATTTTGTTTTAAGTTCCCCAATTGGGTTGAGTGGACTAATTTCTCCAACTGGATTGAGTGGACTAATTTCCCAACCTGATCTTGTAATCGAGTATGACCCTCATGAGACCTATATTTCTTGATGTGAAGTTCAGCATCATAACCCTAATTTCAGAAGTAAGATAGCACGGTAATGATACTCGTTTATAGTGTAAATAAAATGTGTTTGTCCTGTTCCTGAAAAAACAATAAGGACGAGTGAAAATTTTTGTAATATCTTGGTTAAGTTACAACAAAAGCTACTTAGCAACCAAAGTACAGGCTATTATTTCACGTTTTGAAGCAACCTTTCTGTCAGTTATTTGACCTCATGAGATAGCAATTCAGATCCTTCGACGCAAGAACTCCTGCACTGCAACTTCCACATTGCCTTCATTATTGGATCGAAATTAGTAATAATCTGAGGGGTGAGGTGTGGACTATATGCTGAGTGTGGCATTAGCTTCATTTCCTTGAATTTCTAGAGTTTATTCTTGGTCGTTCAAGGTGTAATTACGAGGTTTCATGTTGTTTTGCTGAGAAAATGTTCGCCTACTTTCCACCAATGCATTTTTATCCCCCACATACTCTCCAACCGTTTGTGTATTGGTTGGCATTAATGGTTCAACCGTTTGGATCGAAATCGTAGTGAATTTCCACTCATAATTTCACCAGACACAGGACATTATCTTATGTTCGAAACGCTTATCTTCTCACATCTGGCCCTTGTTTAATTACTACTTACGAACGTTAGGATTTTGGGAAAAGATTCACTTTTCGCCACACTTTATTATTATCTTCAGGTACATAGATAACATGGTCTTGCCAGAAGTTCCTTGCACCCATTCACTTGACTCTATGCTTGAACTGGGGTCAGTTCGTGATCCAAAATTCAGAAGTTCCGAATTATTTTGTCGAGGTCGGTGAAGCACATTGAATTGTGAGATATCGAGCTCGTCTGATACACGCTAGGTACTAGTGGTGAGATTTGCCTCTATGGTCTGGTGCATGATTTTCGGCCTACCTGACTTTACCTGATCGGCAAGTTTCTTGAAACCTGAGCGAAAATTTTTGAAACATCTGATTACTATACGGTGACGAATTGTCCCTTGACCTCTCGCACAACAAATGTTTCGGGTTATTTCTGAGATATTATAGCTTAGTTCGAACTCGTACAGCAAAACCTCCCAAATTAAACTTTGTTGTATCTTCATTTTTTGGTACTGTCAAATCACACGGAACGAAGTACTGCAAATCTTTCAGGGCATAAACAATCACTATCTATACTTGTGTTGATGAACATCTTCGTTGCTTTAAGCTGCACTGGTCATGTGACATACACGTTTCAAACAATGCACGTATATCAATATTCCAAAACGTATGATACATCGTTGTAAACTGACTAAAATTACTAAGGTATTATTATGTATTTAAAGAAGGCATAATCCATTTAAATATAAAAATGAATGCATTTTTTAAAAAAAGTTTATCAATGTAAATTGTCATATTACGCGATAAATAGGGATTTTGCTTCTATTCATTAGTATTTAATGTTACACGGGATGATTCTAAATTTTCAGTGTTCTCACTGACTTAGTAAACCTGGAAAAGTCAGGGAATTCAACTAGTCGGTAAAAGTCAGGGAATTTTAAGTACGGATTTTTACTACTAAGAGTCCATTTCTCTTTTTGACTTACCCGGCTATTTGGTAGGATATATTTTATAAATAAATGAGCTTGTTTCGCAAAATTTCTCTATCTACATATTCACAATATACATATACACGCATGGTAAATTAGGAACTCCCTGGTCAGGTAAAATATAATTGCTTTTTTACATTATGTATAAACCGGGAAACATGTAAACCGTAATCTGGAAAACTTGCAAAAAGTTTTGAAAAATAATCGTACTTGGGAAAATAAGTGGAAACTCTGATTTTAGATTATCATTAATCAATCGTTATTCTGAAGTAAGAAAAAAATCAAACATTTTCATAACTTACCCGATACATTTATCTTCCGTATAATTTTCTGCATTTATCCCCTTTAAAGTTATTTCCAGAAACGACGAATAAATCTGAAGAAAATTGATCGCATTTGGACTGTACTGAGATAAACTAATTTATGAGTAAATTGATTAACATGGTAATGTGTTTGAAATCATAGCAGAAATCAAAACCTTTATAAATCTAGTAATTGCTTAACTATTTAATCCCTTAATTTCACACAATTTAATATAGGCAAATTCTCGACTTTTAAGTAATTATACCATTAGTCATATTGTTTTTATTATACCCAAAAGTAAGTGGTTGCTTTTATAATAATTATTCAACAATAACAGTAAGTACGCCAGAAATTTTTACTTGAGGGGAAGGGGTGTTCAAAATAAAAGGGGGGTGCTCTCAGAATAGTGATATACATTTTTAGACAGTATATCACTCAAAGAAAACAGTATATTTTGTTACGCAACTATTAGCAAGAGTAACTGGTTCCATGTCCCCCTCCCTCGTAGCTTTCATTTATGGAGCTCAATCTGCTAAAAAAAAAAAAAAAAACCTTTGTAATAGATTAATTTCTGTACATTGGATCATTAAAATAAAATTTCATATTAACACAAATAGGAAACTAAGTTCAGAGATTTCACATTAATACAAAGAGAAAACCAAGTTCAAATCCGTTATTTTCTCTTGCTAAATAACAAACCAATAATAATAAAAAAATGACTCACCTGATCTTGAGTTATGATATTGCCCATCCCCATACTTGATCAAGTTGTATCCACACTCAACAGAAATATCATTTCGTCTTAATTTAAAGACTGTTTCTTGAAGAAAATACAGAAATATTTGGGCACTTTTGGCAGTCTTATTATTTACACTAACTATAAATAACGCCAAATTTTTTGCTAAATCTTGCAACTTTTCAATTTGATTATCTTGCATATACACTGTTTTCCACACTATAATTTACACTATTTACACCACACTATTTACACTACACATTTCTTCTTGGTCGTTTTAACCACTCCTCATATGCTCTATTTAATTCAAGCTCCAGTAAATCTTTCTCGTCCTGAGTTCCTTCCCTTATATCTGGGATATTTGGTCCTTCAATTGAGAGTTTCATGAGAGCATCAACGTGTAGGGCAGACAGCCTACAGCGTTCGGAAGTCAATATGCGATTCATTGTGGAAAATGATCGCTCTACACTGGCAGTTCCTACAGGTAGAAGCAGTACATTTTTTTTTTTTTACCAGAGCTGACAAAATAGGAAGCATACACTGTTTGTCAGCGTCTGTAGCAAGCTGGAGAAGGAACTTTATCGAAGAAAGATCACCAGGAAGTTGCCGAATAAGTCCATATTCAAACATGAGGTCGTCTTCACAAATACTGTACATTGTACAAAGATCTCTGAAATTGGGTTTCAATTCTTTTTCTTATTTCTTTCAGCACTTACCAACTGAATCTGGTATAGGCTTATTACTATAATGTCACATTTTTCCTTATTGAGGAGGAGGTAGATGAATGACCGCTCAAGACGTAGCCAATTTCAGTCATCTGCATCTGTCCATCAATCTCTTTTTGGAAAGGACCGCGGAGCCCAGGAGGGTAGGTATATGAGAGTCTGTTTTGTCAATTGTTTTGATCGAAACACTGGCCGAAACAATGAGGTAATGTGGTTCTCGAAGCCGTACATAAGAACGAGGTCGCTTCGAATTTTGAAGTGAAATAAATAAATAAGAATATTGTCTTCTTTCCTAAACGCTAAACCTTTTTTAACTTGATGTGATAAATAAACTATATGATACTGATTGATACAATTGGATTTGGAGGAGTATTCCTTTTCCATCCAGGGGTGTGTGTAAAGAAATTGGGGGTGTTGGGGGTGTAGATTACTCCCTGAACAATAAAACAAATCAGTTCCTGTTATGCGATTAAATTACAGCTTTCGAATTATAAATAGCATAAACACAAACGAATGTTTTTGTTTACCTTTTCCCTTGGGTGAATTGAGATCCTTGACAAGATCGAAGCATACTTCGGGACTCAGGGAGCCAGGCTCTATATTGAGACCTTGGCGACGGAGACTGTGAAGATCTTGCACCTGTCCTCGCGGGTCCATCACCAATTTTAACACAGGCTTTTCCTGGAATTTCATCTCCTGTAACAAACACATTTTTAACTTTTCCCCCTCCATTTTAATTCAAGACACCAAGCACTAACGTGATTACCTTTTAATATAATATTTCCATCAGATCAAAATAGTCAACAATATTGAAGTCCTGCTCCGTATTTCTTTCTTTCTTTTTAACCCAGTGATTTATGTACAGGGGAACTATTTTGCTGTTTCTTTTAAAAATAAACTGGAATTTTAATCTTTTCATTTTACTGATCTCTTCTTCAAATCTATTTGGATGTCCTTTACTTCACGAAAAATAAATTTTGCTAAACATAAATTTATATTTAATAATCGAATTTAATCTAAGTAATATTAAATTTATACAGAGTGGCATGCTGCCGATTTCTTAATTTCGAAGTTTTATGTCTAATAGGGGCGTTCAAAAAACAAGAAAGATACCTGCTGGGAGGACATATCTTGTCATTAATTATCTAACAGTTACTAACTTACTTAAGGAATACATCATCAGGAAGAAGCGTCCATTACAGTCAACAACTTGCTGTAATTGTAACTTTCTCAGATGAGCATTCAGGACTGTTATCTCACGATTTGAAGACATTCTCTCCAGGGACGTACGCAGCGGGTGGGTTCTGGGGGTCCGGATCCCCCCGAAATTTTGACTTTGTGTAAATTTAGTCTTTTTTAGGAATTTTAATATAAAATACCTTCATATTGGGTTTGGACCCTCCCCGAAATAAATTCCTGCGTACGCCACTGTCTATGGCCTCCTCGCTCCCCCAACTTTTCCGTTCCCGGGGGTTACTTTTAACACAAGGTGTACCTGATAACAACTCCTGAGTTGAAGGACGCCATTATTGAAGAAGATGTGGCTATACACGGTGCATTGCTGGAACGTGTATTACCAAATTTCATGAAGCTATTGCAGCTTACCATGGACGCTATCTTCCTGATGTATTTCGTAAGTAAGTTTTGTGACTGTCAGGTAATTAATGGCAAGATATGTCCTTTCAGCCATGGGCGGATTTATGGGGGGCATTGCACCCCCAACTTTTTGACAAAAAATAAAAATGCCACCTATAAGATGGCCACATACCAAGATCTCCGAGACCGACCAAAAGGTCTGCCCCCCACTGCTCCCAGTATACAATTCCTAGCTCTGCTTATGCCTTCAGCACGTATCTTTCTTGTTTTTCTAAACGCTTCCTGTTAGCAGATATAAACCTTTGAAACTGGGAAGTCGGTGGCGAGTCCCCTGTATACATAAAGCGAATTCATTTTGATAAAACAAGGGACGCTTAACTAGATTTGAAGAATAAATCAGTTCATTTCAAAGAAAACATTAAAACTATTCTTCATTAAATCAATGGACTAATAAAAATCCAAAGATAGTGCAAGTGCTGTACATCGTTAAATAAGATTCCTACACAAACCTTATGCAAACAGAAATAGTAACAAATGGAGGTTGGTTTTTCATCCCAAGCACATTGCATTTCAAGATGGATAGACACTAGTTTATTAAAATGACTTGGAATCAATAATATAATGCACATAACTTTTAATACCAAAATAATGAGAAACAATTATTGTTAGACTTCCAAACTATGCTATGCATAAGTATCGGAAGTTTTGTCATTTAGAACGGCTACACCCGTCCGTCTGTCAACAGCTTTCAGAGGGAGAGACAAAAAAGGTAAGGGATATCGAGAAATGTCTTTTTCTTTTTTTTCTTTTATTTTCTTCTTTTTGCAATCGATTTAGCGTCTCAAGAATAGGTTCCATCTTCTCTGTCAACTGCATGTCGAAGCAGGCAGTGGTTGAAAGTAACCGTTTTCGGTTTCAACATTGATTGTCATGGAACAAAAAACGCTACAAGCGGTTTGTTGAAATCAGTTCAACGCTTCAAGGAAACATACCATAACCACACTAACATTGTATCGAAATGGAAATCATTGAAATTTACTAGTACCTCCTGTTCCAATATTGATTTACATGGAACAAAATCCGTAAGAGATATCGAGAAATGGCTTTTTGCAATTAATCTAGTGTTTTTTTTTTTTTTTAATGCTCTCTACACTCTCTTGTCATTGCGTCTGAAGAAGTTCGTTCACCTGCACCGTTAACTCTCTATTCAAACAGGAGGTGGTAGAAATCAACCGTTTCAGGTTTCGATTCTGATTACCATAGAACAAAAACGGTAGTAGATAACAATAATCAGATTTCTGGAATCGGTTTAGCGTCTTAAGGTTAGTGTAAAGGGACAAGTTTTGCCGATAGGTGTCACTACAGTCTTCCTATCTCTCCCATGTATTTTTTACCTTTCACGAAAATTTAAAATTTCTTTTATAAATTTCAACCTAGAGACTTCAAATTTTTAGAGAATGAACTCCATAACCTATTAAAGGGAACAATCCTTGCCGATTATTTATTTAGAATGTTCTTCATTGTTGAAACAGTTTCATTGTTAAAGATTTGGATATCCATTTGAAAAATCAAGCCATTTCAACAATGAGAAAAATTCTAAATAAAAAATCGGCACGGATTATTGCATTCGATACATTATGAAGTTCCTTTTCTAAAAATTTGAAGTCTGTAAGTTGAAATTTGTAAGAGAAATCGTGAATTTTCGTGAAAGATAAAAAATACATGGAAGAGATACGAAGACTGTAGTGCCATATATCGGCAAAACTTGTCCCTTTAAACCAACCTTAAGAAAAGATTCAACCTTCTCCTGTGTTTCTCTACTAAGACCACATTGGTAGAAATTTACTATTTAATGACTTCATCTCTCATTATCCTTCCTTGCACCTGGAACAGTGGGTAAAAGTGAGGGGGAACGTGAGGGGACGACGTTATCCCACTTCCAAAAAAATATCTATGGCGTCCTCCACTTCCTAAAAAATTACAATGGGCATGGGGGACAGCGTGGCGTCATGCGTCCCCCTACCTTTCAAAATCCACTTTTACCCCTGAGCTAGAAGTTATAGATCTGTTTCAATACTGAATTCACAGTTTGAAAGTCTACTGTAGATCTACAACTGTGAAACGAAACAATTTTATATATGTAATAGCTTTCTCTCCTTATATTTGATTTATAATTAATCACATCAACCTGAAGAACATACTTAGGTAAGTAAGAAACTATGGATACATGACATGAAGGGAAGAATTTTGTATGAAACAAAGAATTAACATACAAAATGACATTGAACGGATGAATATTATTGTTTAGGTGTAACTGGGCAATATAAGGGCAATAAACTGATTAATGTAATTGGGCCGCCTATGGCTTTAGTTTAAAGACCACAAAACATGTCTGTTGCCAGTACGAATCCCGATTAGGGCATGTATTGTATTTCCACAGGTCATTTCGTTAACATAATTCACGATTTTCTTTAACCTTAATGACACCATTGTGAGACGTAAAACTAAATGCCTTAACAATAATAGGGTTCACTGCCTAAGCTTTATGGAGCCCACGAAGGGCTATAACCAGTTACCAAGCTTTGAGTTTAGTGGTGTGTGATTGACGTATTAGCTTCCATCCTCATTATTTCTGCTTTTCCAGATCTAATTTCGATAATTTCGACCTATCAGCAGTTTCAGGAAAAAAAATGTTCCGGGGGCATACTTAGTATTCGGAGGGGCACATATTATTTTTACACGGTTTTGGTATGATTTATTATTATATTATAGATATATTATTTTGATCTCCTCCGGAGGGGGGCACTCTCAGAGCTCCGGAGAGCAGTACCCCTCAAAAAACATGTCTGGAAGATACATTTCCTGTCAGTGCTGGATGAACAGCTGCAAGGGAGCAAGACAATAATAATTATAACAATTATCGAACATAATGCTGTTTGAATTAAAAAATATTGTACTGTGAAATTTACTATGAAATGTGTTACCTGAGGACCAACGTTGGGGATTTTGAAGGAAAGAAGTTTGTCATCGGCAGGAGTCTCGGGAGCCGTTGCAACTTCTCCATCTTGAGCAGCTTCATTGGTTCCTGTTGCTAAAGAAAGAAATATTTACATTTAGTAATATATATTATCTATATATTATAGTAATATATACACGTAGTAATATCAAATCATTAATGATTCGAAAGGGCAAGTTTCAAGGAACAATTTAAGTCTGGCATAACTTCAAATATGACGTGCATTTTAATAATGAACTCAGATAGAAAACCGAGAGTTATATATATATAAATCGTCCATTTATTAGATTGGATGAAGCCAGTTGACAATCATTCTGCTCAAGAAGAGCTCGTGACGCGTCTCGTAGTAGAAGCGTCTTAAATACTGAAGGTGGTGACTTTTATGTTTGAAGAGCACCGTGGTATGATCCTTTTCCCCCACTAAATTCATTGTAAATATATTGAGACTACAGTAATGGCGTCCCGGATGTAAACAGAATTACATTCATGGATACAATAGTGGCCTGATAATAGCGATGTATGAAGCCCTGTGTTTATTTGTAACGTTTCCCACTTGGAGGGAACTTTCCACACTTTGAGGACTTTCTAGGGGATGCTATGTATCATTCTACGGAGATAATGACATTGGAGGCCATCTGTTCCAGTCAATTAGCATTTTTTCGTAATGAGCGATTCCTTTTCCATAGTTAATTGTTCCACTCGTGAAACCATGTCCATTCGACTAGTATATGGCCTTCGTTTCTTCAGTTTGTTTAATAAGGCCTTCTTTGAATTATTGAAGCCACGAACTCAAATTTTTCACGTTCATGACGCAAACAGTATATTGTTCTTCGAACTTAAGCGTTGCAATCTTTATAATCTACGAAAAAAGAAACACTTCCGCCTTTAGAAGGTGCTTATAAACTTAATTGTGTTGCAATCTGATCTTACCAAACCTAACAAGTGGCCTAGTCTTTTGAAGTAACTCTCACGTTTCTATTACTTCCATTCATGAAAAATAGTTTGGAGATCTTAGAGCTTGAATGCACCTCGTATTATGATATTTTCATTGCCATTGTTTTAATATCTTGTAAAAGTTAGATTTGAATATTGAATTATTCCGTAAAAGAAAATTTGTTAATGTTGATCATATATTGCTTATTAAGAGGAATGTAAAGAGTGGAGGATCAGAGAGGCCAATTTCCATTTGGTGCTGTGCTGCTTCTACGATCTGTTGAAAAAATTTAATTATCTTTAGGATCGTTTCTTGTGAATATGTGAATATTCTAAGTATCATGTTCTTGCTGTATAGAAACTATTGACTTGTCTGTTTTTATAAAATCTTTCACCTTTTATTTCTTCACTTCTGCTTTAAATGGTCGAATATTCACATAGCACCATCTAAAGGTACGAGAATAAACTTTCTGAAACAAACGGAACTTGAAGTTTGTCTGAAAGAATGCGGAATACGCTTAGGATACACCCTTTTCCCTCTTATTTGTAAAAGATCTGTCGCTCACTTTCAGAGAACTTTTACTTGTGAGTATTCAAATGTTCAAGTATCGAAATACTCTCGTCATAGCATTTCCTCCATCTCCTTCCAAAGAGGATTTGATTAAAACATACATAGTGTACTTAGTTCTATCAGGGATACAAATAAACTAGGCATGCCATGCTGTTCTTAACTTCAGAAACTGGGAATGAAACTTCCAACATTAAATTGCCTTCAATATCTTTTATCTGAAATGGTACATTATACATTTACCGGCACAACTCACAAGTAAAGGGTCCAAATGGATGGATCGAGTTGCGGGATGAGACATAGTACATCTGATAGAAAATGTGAAAATATGTGTATGTGCAAAGTTACAGCGGCTGAGCGCCATAAGAAACGGAGGGGGAAGAGGTCAAGGTTGGTGGGAGAAGGGTTATACTATGTTATTGAAATACATCAAATTAACTGTTGAATCGTGAAAATAGTGAAAGATATGGAAAGTATATGGATTATCAAGAAAACACATGTAAGTTAAACATATATACAATCCAAGAAAACTAACAGTGAAATTTGAAGTTTTCCTGACTTGTAGATATGTTTAACTTACGTGTGTTTTAGTGATAATCCAAACTTTAAACATACGAGTATCAATCTCCTAGATTTTCGTAAATAACTATAAAGATGATCCTAAATCTTCCAAATAAGTACAAATAACGATCACTAAAGCTCATAATTGACTTTTTGAAAACATGCTGGCCATAATTGTTATATCACATCACTACTTTTTCATTTCAAAAAATCATATATTTCTAAATGGCGGATTTCATGACGGCGGCGAAGGTTCGTGATCTACTCTGCCCATTTTTCTTTTGCCAATATGTGAAACTACCACCATTTACTTTGTCTACCTTTCACTATTTTTACCATTCAACAATTTATTTGATGTATTTCAATAACATAGCATAGCCCTTCTCCCACCAACTTTGACCCCCTCCCCATCCGTTTCTTATAGCGCTCAGCCGCTATAACTTTGCACATATACATATTTTCACATCCTCTCTCAGCACTATGTTTCATCCCGCAACTCGATTCATCCATTTGGACCCTTTACGTGTCAGAAAAATTGCCAGAAATTCACTATTGAAGAGGCTTAAATCTCAAAATTGAGAAGATTGTAACAATAATTGTACAGTTTTGTAATAAAATAAGGAACTACAAATAATTTTTATTCCGAAAATTCGAACTTATTTAATATCTGGCGATAGGTTTCCCACTCCAACAAACTAAAAACAAATAAAATTCTGCAACTGTATGAAAACTGCAACAGTTAGTTCAGCAAATAGTACAGATTGCATCTTATTTTTCTAGTCCTATTGGGTGAATGGTGGACTTAAGTCTGATTGAAGGAATTTCAGCCTTTTCTAAAACTGTCTGGCGGCGCGACTGGCATGAGATTCTCGTGTTAGAAATTTAACAAACGCCTTTCCGTAACGTTACATACTATTGTACGTAAGAAGGTCAATAACCTAAAGTCCTATTTTGTGTAGGGAAAAAGATTTAAAAAAAAAATAAATTGGAACTGCCTTGTCCAAAAATACAAGAAGCAGTGTTGTTTATTACTTTTTTATGTCTGTCGTAGGCAAGCTATATAAACAAATCGGATAGTATCAATGAAGTATTTCCAGTCATTCTTTTGTAGTTTCCAAATGGCAGCTGTTTCATGAGAAAATAAATCCTTTGGGGATCCTATGGTATAATTTGTACCATACGGGTGTTTCATGGTACATTGCGTTCTAACTCTCCTATTTGAGCTTTTTCGTCCGTTTTTTTCAAGTCCAGAGGCATTGTAGAAGACCTCACGTATGGTTTCACACCTTCCTGCGTCGAGACATAGGAGGTGATGACGTCATAATTCTAAAATATATATTTTCTTTTATTAAGCCTATGTTCATTATTTTTGGCGGGCTTATTTTTGCACGTAGAAGATTGAAATTTTGCACAAACATTCAGTCCACCGAGTAGTATTTACCAGATTTTTTTCAGATTTCTGCGTTAAAACAGGGGGGGATCCAGAGGGGCAAAAAGTTGAAAAAAGGGATCTTTTTTATAAAAAATCCCTTTCTTCGGGTTTTCCCCGCCTTAGATACATGATGGAGACATGTGAATGGTACCGCCTGAAAGGCAATTCTATTCTGAAGAAAATGATTGGCGGATTATAGTCCTAGGGTAAATAGAGATGTCTCAGGAAATTTTTTACTTGAGATCATGGTGTTTTGCGGTAATTTGGGGCATTGTGGGAATTCTTGATAAAATTTCCCCCGCCCTTAGTATTCAAGATAGAAACTTGAAATTTGGCACACACATTCAGTGTACCAAGTACTATTTATCAGATTTTTTTGAGATCTCTACATTCACACAGGGCTGTTCCAGAGGGGCCCAAAGTGTGAAAAAATTCCCCCGAAATTTTCCCTTTGACATCATTTTTCCCTCTCCTGGTATACGGTATGAGCATGCAAGTGGTACCATTTGAAAGCCAGCTCCATTCTGAAGAGAATGAGGTATGAACCATGATCCTAGGATAAATAGTGACGATGCAGTAGCTGCTTGACTGAAAGTCTAAAAAATACCCCAAAAACCCCGGATCACGAAAGGGTCTATATCCACATTAGATAATTTTTCAAGGAAGAAACAAACAAGATTTGTGAATTCTGATGTACAAATTTAGTTATTTTTTTAATAAAATATTTTATTTCTCTGCTATATTTTATGCTTTTAATATTTTGAATACTAATATTTTAAAATAAAATATTGAATCTCCTACATTTTGGGATAACAAATGAATTACATTGTGACAGGAAACAATATAGTTATAACTCACTTTTTGGAAGGAAAATTAAATGGAAAACTTAATTAGCTTAATTCTTGTACATATAAGCCCCTAAGGTTTTTGAGTTTGTCAGAAACTTCCTGAATCCTCTTCACAAGTTATTTCTCACATTGTATAGTATGAATTTCGTCTGATATGGAACATGTTTGTTTTGTCTGAAAGTGAGTATTTATTTATTTTTTTTTAAAGATAATTCTATTCCACTTCCCTAACGTAGATTGAGAGATCACCTGGCCAACAGGTTTTGTACAAATGGATGCGTTAATGGAAAAGAGACCTAGTGCTGCACAATCGAATAAGTAGTGTTTCTTAAATTGCAACACTTGAATATATCTAGGTATTCTCTAGTACGTTTTCAGCAACTTGCTGGTAACTCTGGAATAACAAAATAGCACGTTTTGCAGTAGTAATTCTAAGATAGTCGTTATACTGTGGTTGCGAAATTTCATATCCATGTTGGGATAATTGGTTTTGCATCTTAATTGTTGTGTAGGTAACGTATTTTGCAGCTGTAGGATTTTGCTTTGTATTTTTAGTCAGTTTTTAAGGCAAGAAATGTATTCACAATGTGAACTCTTTTCTTTACATCTATTTAAATGTCTTTCTTTCACTTCATAAAAAATAAATTTTATTACATATAATTTTAATATTTAATAACCAAATTTATAAGCAATATTGAATTTATATATAATGCAAATTCATTTAAAAAACTAGACTTGGAGAAGAAATAATTAAAATTTCAGTTTATTTTTAAAGAAAACGAAAAAAAAAATATTCCACATATAAATCTATGACCTAAAACCAATACAGATGGCATAAGTAGTTAGAATCGTTAACATATGAACTAACTTTTAAATTACAAGTATCAGTTTAACATAAAAGTCTGTATAGATCATAAGAAATTAATTATACACAATTTGATTGATATTGGGCACTCTGTCAAATCTTTATATTTCTGTATCCAAGCCGAAGCTAAAAAATGGTATTGTTTTCTACGTTATGTCTGTAAGTTTGTCTTTGTTTTTCATAACATCGTATAAAGTCCAATATAGTAAATGTCATGGTGTTAGAATAACGAAAACCAAATACTACTGCAGCATTTTGTGAGAAGTATCAAATGAAAAAACTCGGCAAAGAAATTTAAAAAAACATATTTTCTGAGGATTTTATTGTGTATAATAGAATAGAATAAAATAAAGTAATGATAATGAATATTGTAGAAGCAAGCAAAAGGTTTTTTTCTTTCTGAAAATAAATCCTATATTATTCGTAATTTTCATCACATTATCCTTCATTAATTCCATTATGTTTTTTTAAAAATCGGAAAGTTTCAAATTTTTTTCGGAATATAAATATTTTAAATCTTGGTGAAAGAAGTAATTTACTACTTCATTACTGATTGATCTCACCCTCAACTGGTAGGAATGCGGCGAAGTCTCGTAGGACAAATCACCATATTGTATATAAGTATATAATCGAATATACTTCCTAATTTGTGGAATGGGGACTTAAATTTATTCCTTCATTTTCGACTGATTTTAAACCTAGGCAGTATGGATAACTGGAAAAGCCAAAGAAAATACGTCATATTCCACTAAAATCTATTAATTTTAAGTAAGAGTTATCGTAAACATATATTTAATTTGGGGAAAGGAAAACTGGAACTTCGTTTTGGACTAATTTCAACACGACCCAATGGGATGATCGGAATTATCTAAAGAAAATATTTCCTATATACATACTCTGAATAAAACCTATTTTTTTACGTAGTTTATACTGGAAAGTTGTTTTGTATGTATATGTGCAAACTTTTAACATGGGAAAGATTTTTCCTATTTATTATTGCACCCTTAAACAATAGGATTACTTCTACATGTTGAAAGAAGGGACGTATCAAGTTTCACTAAAACATGATATATTTTACGAGACAGACAGAATAGACATGGACAGACAGATCCAGAAATACTGGTTCAGTTGAATGTCAATACAAGTTTGCTATGTTCACTTCAATAAATGAATAACTATTTGCTTTAAAAAATTAGAATACTCTTTTAACGTGCTTCAGGCAGTCACATTTCTGTTCGATCCATTCAATAACAAATTATATTCAAAATTTGTATTTTACATGGCTCATTGAATGCAGTGCATCTCAACATAGCTAGTTAGTTGTTTCTGTAGCAAGCATGAGTTGTTTTTGTTTTTAATGGCAGTGGCGATGGTCTATTGCCAAAGGCCCGGCCGGGACTACAAGGTTATTTACTCGGCAGCTGAGCAGCAGTTCAAGCCGATCGAATTGTATTCCTGGCTTCGGTTCTTCTTCCATTGCTTCCTTATCTTCTTTTTTTCCTTTTCACACGGAAGAATTTCTGCTATTGGGACCAGCTTTGTATACCACAATTTGTGATTGAACCGGGGGCAATAGTTCCTTAAAAATTCCACTCCCAAGAGAGCTCCAAGAACGAACTTCGTTTGCTGCTTCAAAGTAGAGCTTATATGCAATAGGTACACAAATCTCAAACAATGCAAGTTTCAACACAGTGTAAATTTATATTACGGTACACTCGGCTATTAAATTGCCGATACAATTATAGATTTCTTCCATTCAAATTGTAAATCAGGGATGGATCCAATGAATAATTTGTAGTAGAATTATAAATTATTTTTATTTATTATTATTTCAGTAAAAGAAAATATGTTTTGTATTTATCAAACTAATAATGTAAATTATTTATGAGAACATGATAGTATTCCTTCTTCACCAATAATTTCAACTTATCACGTTTTAGTTTGTACCTATAAATGGCCAAATATAAGATGTGTATATAATACTTCTTAAATTTAGGAGGTTATTTTAATAAAGCACATAAGTGTTGGGAATGAATCTTGCATGGAATGAGGCTGTTATGGTATGGAATCGTTGTGTTACGGGATAATGGCACATGCTTATATTTTGATAATGTGTTATTAGGACATAGTCTGTGCAAACAAACAAGTTAAATTTTGTGTAGGAAGATAGTTTGGTAATTTGGATTTTATTATATTATTTTATGGATTTGGAAGATATATCACAAATTAGGTAATATGCATTGAAATTTAGTTGATGTTTTATTGAAGATAGTAAATGATACTTGAAAATTGGAAGTGAACAGCAATAAATGTATCTGGATCAAATTATGTGATTCTGCGTGACTTTACACAGTTTGATTAGGCTTAATTGAGAATAAAGGTATGGAATCTTGGAGAGTGTATTGACTCAATTACGAATTATATTGTAATGGATATTGGAGGCATAGATTAAGAATACACGGACTACGGATACAGTCATACATAATCACTCACTTACTCAAGATTACAATTTAAATAGTTAAAAATATACATTATTTTCTTAACAATGATTTTTTTCAAATGGTTGGGAGAATCAGATGACCCACAGCCATCCATTAAAACCTATTCACATTCAATAAAGTAGGATAGACCAGCGTTTCTCAAAATGTGATTCACGACCATTTGTAAAAAAAAAAAAGAAAGAAAGAAAGAAAAAAAAGAAAAGAAAAAGATAAAATTCAAGTAAATTGCATATTATACATTATAGTTTAGAATCTTACACACAGTTTGAACATTACATAAACAAGCGCCTTTCACTTTCTCTCCCAGGACTAACATTACGTACTGTATAAAATATTCTTTATAGCCCTCAATTAATAAAAACTAAGACTAATATGAACCTAATATTTTTTTTATTAATTACAATAAAAATTAAGGAAATTTTAATCAGTACTATTTTTAAAATATTTGGATTGAAATATTTTAGGAACATGTACACAATTGTAGATCTTATCTATTTATCATATACTATTCAAAATAGTGTATATCAGGTTATCAATCTTATCGGAATCCCTATCTATAATGTAGTTAAAACCTATCTTATGTGATCTCTTTTATTAATTAACCTTTCTTTATATATAATTAACGTATACTATTACACTATAGTTTCACTATTACACTATTACACTTCTCAGTCTTTTAATCTTCGATCCCTCACAATATCAAAATTTCATATCTTAAATCTCATAAATATTTGTTTATCTGAAGTTCCACTGACCATCCCTTACCACGAATTGGTATGTACACAATTCCGTAACATTTCCCACCAACATTCTCCCCTCTTTACTTCACTGTCACTATTTACATTGACATTCTCGGTTTTTCTCATTCATACCAGGCAAATGTCGGGATGGTACCTAACATATAGGTCCCAGGCCTCTTCCTTCCTTCCCTTTCCTTGGATAGTGTGATCGCTAAGGAACATCATCGCTCGTACATGACGGGTTAATATGGCCAAAACCGAGAAATATAAGATCATTTACACTGACAGTTTACATTTGTTTTATTTTTTCTTTATTTTATTTATCACATCTGTTACTACATTCATCATATTCTTCCTAGGGCTCTTCTGAACCATCTCCGCATCCTGGAACTCTTCAAAGCAATCTCCTGGTTTGTCATACCCATTTCTGTTCTCCACAACAACAGGAGAATGTAAGCTTCTCTTTTGCCTTCCCGGCATCCCTTCCACAACCTTGGGCTTCTTCTTAACTCTCAGCTTATTTTCCTCCAATTTCTTTCACTCTTCTTTTCTCTCGTCCAATGTAATTGAAAATGACTGATATTGTACATCCATTTGCCTATTGTGAGTTACTTGATGATCTAAGATTGTAGTCTTTGCAGTTACCTTGGAGACCTTAGAACCAGATTCCTGTTTCACTTGCTTATTCCCCAAGATAAGAGGAACTTCAATTTTTTTTTTGGGGGGGGGGAGTTTTCATCTTGCGTTCAGTTTCTTAGCAAAACAGACCGTGGCGAAAAAGCATCGAAAACATATTTTAGACTTTGCTGGACAAATTCTGTCTTTGTGAACACGCCGACATCGTTTACATAACTCGATCACTTCAGAAATATTTTATATTATTGCTGCTGAGTAAATATTTGAACATCCAAACTTGGTATCTGTATGCTTGTGTCAGGTGGCACCTAGAAAGTTTTGTTGGGAGGGGTCCAAAGATTTGGGGGGTCCAATATGACAAAACATTGCGTCTATGAAAAGACGATAAGTCATTGCCAAAGTACAGCCACCTCCTCGAGAAAAAAATATAAAACTAGTTCATTTTTTAAATTTATTTATTTATTTATTTATTGTCAACACAACAGTCTATAACCTAATTATAGTGTTGTAAATCACGTAATTACATGTTCATAACTCTTGATAACGGCATTTCTAAATTTCTTAGGCGACATATCACATGTCAAATTCATTGTTATTTGAACACATTCTATACATACATTAAAGAACAGAAAGAATACAGGTGAAGTGTAGTACATGAATCATTTTTGCTAAACATGTTTAGTTCCATTAACAAAGTGTACAAATCTATGTTGAGTTACACACTTGTCTTTTTGGGGGGAAATCCGGATCCAGTGGATCCCCTGCGTAAATATGCCCGTGACTTGTATGCCTACTGTGTTTTTTTTAACAAGTCAGTTTTTCAATTTAACAGAGTAATTTGATGATTTCTTTGCTGGAGCTCCACTACTATCTTTATTCTCATATTAACATGTGCCAACTTCTGTATTTGGTCTCACTTAATGGAGAGCGTAGATTTGACTGACAACTGCACCATTGTTAAATTGAAATATCTTAGGAATATTTACACAATTGTAGCTCTTATCTATTTATCATATACTATTCAAAATAGTGTATATCACATTATCAATCTTATCGGATCACTATCTGTGTCATTGTATTATGTATTACAACTCCGTCACGTCACCTTAACTCCGTCTCAAGTACTCACGTGGCGGAGTTGAGTGTGACGGAGTTAAGAATCTTTTATAATACTGCCATGAATGGGAACAATTAAACGGCAATTTCAATGTGTCGTGGCAGACCACAAGGTAATTTTGAAAGATGTCCAACAAACTATGCACATTAGCTTCAAAATTGCAAGCTTTATTTCTACGTAGAGGACGAAGTTGAGAACTAACTGTTCTACTATACGTCAAATCGTAAGTATATATTAATAACGGTTTCCAAGAGTAAAAACAAAATTACAACCGTTATTTATCTCAGACAGAATAACAGCCACTTCTTCTAAAATTAGAAGTAAACTGTTTTGAAAAATTTGGGGAAAAACAGTAAAAGTGCCGTTATTGGGTTGAGAATGAAATCTGGGGGACATTAAAAATTAAGTTAAAAATGATTTATTTATATACACCTTTCACCTTTAAGCACTGTGCACAGAAATAATTAAAATGTAGTATATTTAGGAATAATACTGTAACTTTTAAACATGGATTAGGATTTATAATAGCAAGACATTAGGCAAAGTAAGCTAGGGGACATTTATTTTTCATGCTCTGAAGCATACATACTCTTGAATTTGTATACATATCCTTGAATTTTCCTGAGAGTCAATTAAAAAAAATCATATATACGGTGTATATCAATGAAAGTGATACATTTTCTTGATCACTTATGTACGATTCTGAGAGTTAACTATTTGTTAAAAATAATAATACACCAATAAACCCGGAGTACAAACAGAAACCATCACTGTTTAAATCCTCTCCCTTAGTGCTGTTTTGTCAATATTTGAAGAATGACTAAAATTTCATGCTGTTATCGTTTGTATAAAGGTAACCAAGAAAGTTTTGTCACTTTTTGTGGAGGTCTGTGTTTCATTAGCCCTCACACCGTGAGTTGAATGCAAATGGAGATAAGGCGAAAATCAGTTGTTGGTGTGGGTATATCCAACATACTACCTGGTTGTGGCAGTTAAGTTTCACCGTGAACTTGCATAAGGACAGAGTGAACATGGGACCTGCACAGAGCGTCATAAGGGCGTGTATGCTGTACGAGTTAAACTGAGGTCAAACGCCGCTGTAGCGAGGGAGAAGATATGCCAGGCCTTTGTTGAGGGTGTCGTGACTATGCGGACAGTACAGTGGTAGTTTAACACGTTTAAGGACGGTGACAAAACCCTCGAAGACGCACCACGTGCCGGATGACCAACACATATACAAAATTAAGATATTCAGGCAGCAATTGAAGCGAACAGTGGGCAGACATGTGAGGAAATGAGACTATCAGTATGAGTGGAGAAACCATCCGGCAGCACCTCTATCAACTTGGGAAGCACTACAAGTTGGGTCAAAGGGTCCCACATGATTTGACTCCGGGCCAGAAGACAACGCAAGCAGACACCTATGTTTCTTTGCTATCTCGTTTGAGGAAGGAGCCATTTTGGACAGGATGTTGACATGTGGTGAGAAGTGGGTCCTGTACGAAGCTTCATGATTAGTATCAGATGAACCGGTTTCAAAACAACCAAAACCAGCACTGCACCAGAAGAAGGTCCTCCTATGTGTTTGGTGGACTGCTCGCGGCATCATGCATCAGGAACTGCTACCAGCTGGTCAGAGCATCAATGCAACTATGTACTGTAAGCAGTTGAGCAGTGTTCAAGAAAAACTCAAAACTCTGGAGCCAGTACTTCTAAATCGCAAAGGGGTTCTCTTGTCACAGGACAACGCTAAGTCCACGTGGCTAGGATGACCCGGCACACTATTCTACACCTTGGATGAGAAACACTATTGCATCCACCATACTTCTTGCCCCCCAGACATTGTCCGTCCGATTATCCTTGGACAATCACCTGGGGGGCGCGGTGGCTCAGTGGTAGAGTGTTGACCTCCGGTGCTTGGGGTCCCTGGTTCGATCCCAGCTCGCGGCGTGTGGACTTTGTGGTGGACCAACACCGTGTGCGTGGGTTTTCTCGGGGTTCTCCCGTTTCCTCCCACTTTCTTCATTTCACCATTTCACTCATCTCTCATCATCACCGTCTCCTTTAGCCTAACCGGCATAACCGTGGGACGTAAAACTGAAATATTTCATTTCAAAGATTTTTGAACAATTACCTTAGAGGACGCCAGTTCAAATCTCTAGTATGTCTTTTTGATCTTCTAGGTATGTCTTAGGTGACATATCGATGTTCGAAGTGGTGGGTGAAAAAAGGACAGAACTTTATTGATTACCTTTATACAACATTCTTCTGAGTGAAGGAATAACATTCGAAACTAAAATTATATTTAGGCCAGGGGTTTTCAAACTGTGCGGCGCGCCACCCTGGAGAGGCGCCAAAAGTTGTAAGGGGAGGCGCGAGGAGTTTTAAAAAAAGATCCTACAAATTAGCATATTTATAATGCAACACGTATACTTGAGTCAGCACCATTCTTCTTTATTAATATATAGTAGAATAAGCCATTGTATCACCTCTGTTCCACATACGATCAGGGATGACCCTTTCACCTTTGGCTTAAACGTATATAATGCTTGCTAGATGGCCACTAACGATCTTCTATTTATCTCTGTAGAATAGTATGTCTTCTTAACGCAACTTTATGTCCAATTTGAGAAGTACTTTTCAGAGGACACACAGCACAACTAGGTCGTGAACCCACTCAACGCAAAGAATCCACCAAATTTCACCATCCGAGAAGAGAAACAGCTCATTGATCTCTCTTTAGACAGTACATTGAAGACCAAGTTTCTCTCTACATCGTTGTCTGAATTTTGGAGCTCAATGAGGAATGTGTATCAGGAACAATAAGAAGGCCTTGCTAGGGATCCTTCCTTTTGCAACTTCCTATCTCTGTGAAACCGGATTTTGAGCCATGGTGGTGATCAAATCCAAATATAGGTCAAAACTAAATCTCCAGAACGAGATGCATCTTGTCATTTCAAAATGTCTGCCGAGATTTAATAAATTGTTTGACTCAAAACAAGCTCATACATCCGATTGACTTTGCTCAACATTTAAATGTGACGGTTTTTGTTATGTAATTTCCCTCTCTGTTCGTATTTTCAGTTTTAAAATAAATATCTGACTTTCCACAATTTACAAGTATTAACACCGGCTAATAACATTAAAAGGTGTAGTCAGTGTGTACAATGTAGATCACCCGTGTTAATGAGATATTTCCATTAGTGATTAATAAATGAAACATAGTTTATCATAGTGATAATCTTTCTGTTAGGGACACATATCATTTTTGATAGGGGAGGCGCGTTCAGACTTTGGTGCTTGAGGGGAGCATTAACTGCAAAAAGTTTGAAAACCCCTGATTTAGGCTACATTTCAAAATATAAAACTGTGTTTAAACATTTTTCAGAAATGACCTTAAGTCATATCCCGAACATACTCAAAAATATCCCGAAGTGTTCTATTAATGAACAAAAATGTCTTGATTGCGTTTTTACAGTGGTTAATATAAACTGCCTTAAGAGTGTTCAAAATACACTTAAATTTCTGATTCGTCCAATGAGTATACAGACAGAAAGGACTTGAAAATGTGTAAATGGTAATATATAAAGTGTCCTAACACTGCTTTAAAAGTTGTTTCTTCCTGTATACTCATCGGATACATCAGAAGTTCAAGTACATTTTGAACACTTTTAGGGCAGTTCCTATTAACCACTACTATGATGCATTCTTGACATTTTTGTTCATTGATAGAACATTTCAGGAAATTATTTGGCGTGTTGAAAGTGACCAAGAGTCGTTAATAAAAATGTACAGATCATTGTTAAACACTGGTTTATTTTTACACTGTATTCTAAGGACTGGAATTTGAAATACAAATCAACGTGAATGTAAACACGACAAAATAATAGAAATTAACTATACAATACGGTATAGCTATTTTCTATTATTTTAGCGTATTCATTTTCTGTCATAATATCTTAGTCTGACGGTTGTTTCTCTAAGTGTTAGATACGTTTATAGGCTTCCTTCCCACATAAGAATATCTGTAATCAGTGATGTATGCAAAGAGAAGATTCCCGGGTTTAACCCCTCCCTAGAACAGGATATGAAAAAAATAAACATTTACTATATTAAGATATGTATACAAAAATCCTGAAACTGTATGAACTTGGAAGCATGAATCTCCCTTGATGAAATTCAGCGTACGCTATTGTCTTCAATATACGAAGGTAGTTCAGAAAGTTAAGAACGATTTGGCGTGGTTAAATATAAACAAAAGATATCATCTCAAAACTTTATTCACAAAGCCACAGGACCTTACTCTACTTATCTATGTAATCGCCTTCGTTGTCAAGACTCTTGTTATAACGTGGGACTAGTTTTTCAATGCCGATATTATACTCATCTGCCGCCAAAGATTTGAGCCAGGCTGTCACTGCTTGCTTGAGTTCCTCGTGTTCGTGTAACATGCTAAAAGTGAAACGTCGGCTTTCCTGAGTTTTTTCGTCGACTTTTTCCTTCAGTTCTTCCGTAACAAGTGATGGCCTCCCACTCCGATCTTCATCATGCAGCCTGGTCCTTCCTTGATTAAACCTAATGCACCATACTCAAACTGATGACTCGTTCATTGCATTATTACCATAAAGATTCTTTATTTGTCGATAAACTTCAACAGGCTTAACTTTTTGCGCGTTCAGAAAACGAATGACACTCCGTACTTTACATTTGGCGGGATTTTCAATTGGCGTCGCCATCTTTGAATCTCTGCTAAAACAAATAGCGTGACCGCACAGTATTGAGACTCGGCTCACACTGAGGTGAAGGAAGAAGATAATTGCTGCGCACACGATCGCAGTGGTGGAGGGTCGGGGCTGCGCGCGATGATAATGGTTCCTTAGTTTCTGGACGGCCCTTGTATATCATGTATCGAATGAAGATTTGAAGCACCTACGTGTTTCATATGTTACACTTTTCTCTGTAAACAGGGCAAATTTTCTGGTTAACTTTGACTTCAGTCCACGTTAATGTGGAGAAAAAAAATCACATTCGAATATGTTGTATAAAATACATAAATGAACTAGTGGGAATAGTAAAATACGTTGCTGTATAAAATATTATTACCCTAGCAAAAAAAAAAAAAAAGCATAACTTGAAACATTTCCAACTGCGACGAGTATAATAACGTAGCATCATGTTTAATATAGAAACAATTTCGTTGCACATTTTGTTGATTTTACGGACATGAAGATGTCACTGGAGAGGGAAAGAAATGTCCTGTCTGTACGCTACATTCGTCACGTTATTTTCATTTTCAACGCTATGTGAAGTAATGTTTTAAATTTGCATGGATAAATTACTTTATTGCGAAACTAGGTTAACTGCAGAAGGCTTCGTGTTATCTACGTAGGGACTATTTACGTAGCTACATTTTCCGCGTTAAAATTAAGTAAATATTCGGGGATGTTGTTAAAAAAAACACCAAATTAATATAGAACAGTAAAAAAAAAAAAAAAGAGAAAAATACCTAGTTACACAAAAAATCACATGATGTACAATATTCAGATGAGAGCATGTGTTATATAACTAAGCAAATATTATTACCCTATTATTTATTTAAAGAATAATCTGTCTACTATAATGGAATAGGAAGGTAATAGAGAAGTTGCTTCACTCAAACAGAATCCTTGGCAAATGTTTATATAGTCTAATTTAGTAGCAGAGACAACTAACTTGACCTGTCCACAGTACTAACACATAGTCTTAGGCTTAGAAAGAATGAGTTGCAATCCAATGGAAAGAGAGAGTATTTTAAATCAGTGTTAAAATAATTGTCTCAAAAAATAGCAATTCATTGTAGTATTTGTAAAATGTTTCAACCTATGATTCTATTAGAATGTTTTCTTCCTTCTGAGAGACTATTAAGGGTTGCCTTAATTTTTAAGTGGTAGGAGAAGTTACTCATCCTTGGGACAGAATGTACTAGAGAACATGGCAACTACAGTCTTCCTGAATTTCGTAGGCACTTTTTTTTTTAATTCCTTCCAGTGAAGTCATTTTTACAAGATTGATTTGCGTACCACGAAATAATTGCCTACTGTAACGAAACAAGTAAGCAAGAAGACCATTTGTTTGAAGAGAACTATTCTTCTTGCTGCATATAAACGTAGATGACAGTCAAATGCTGCATCGCATAGAGCTTAACGAAATAATATACTTAAATGTAAATTTTGATACGTGGTTCACGAGCAAATCAGTAACAATGAGTTACTAACACCACCTATAAACATGAAACTGATCCTGTAATCAAGACTTTCATAATGAAACTATCAAGATGAGAGTACACAATATGGTTGATGAAATACAACTCAAAATTATGATTAACTTTTTAACTTCATTTTCTGTTTATCATATTTTCCAAAGGTAAGACATATGTCAATCAATAGATCACATCGACATGAACAGAATGAAATGGTTGAAGGTGAATTATCATGCGTAGTTTTCGAAAAAATCAAGAGAAACATAAATATGTCGTTCATTAGCAGTCTAATGCAGTTGATAGTTTTTATTTTGCTGGAGTAGATTTATTATTATTATTATTATTATTATTATTATTATTAATAATAATAATAATAATAATAATAATAATAATAATAATAATAATTTATGTGTTATAAAGGAAAAGTACGAATCATTTAGTAGCAAATTGCATCTATTGTTATTTGATTTTTAAATTTCCGCTAACATTGACACACATACTACTTCTAAGCTTTGAATTTATCATCAAATATATATCATATAGCAACGCATTTGTTTTACTAAATACTGAAATGACAAGCTTTGAACAAATTCTGTTGCACATTTATTTCACAATTTCAGCTTTTGACAGTTTTACAAGAAATAAATAAAATAATGTTTTAGCAATGGATTTATTAGTCGCATTAATTAATTTATACGCTATCAGTTCGTGCTACATATAGTTTTCAACATTCAACGAACTTAAAAAGTTTGTTACTGAATTTTCTATGCC
The DNA here is from genome assembly GCF_964235325.1 of Thermobia domestica. Lineage (NCBI taxonomy): Eukaryota > Metazoa > Arthropoda > Insecta > Zygentoma > Lepismatidae > Thermobia > Thermobia domestica. The sequence goes on along the minus strand of NC_137454.1, from coordinate 218,821,060 downwards.
TGTATGTGTGTTTGTGTCTGTTATTTGCGATTTGTTTTTCGATTTTGAGCCCTCCATTCGACAGAGCATCAAAAGCTATCTGTGAAACTGATGGAATTTTTCGCGTCACTCTTACCGTTCAAGAGATATTGGCCAAAAGAGTTCCGATTTTGGGAGATTTAAGGAGTCATATTTCGGGAACCGTAAGTCATAGAGAGATCATATTGGTGTTGACCAATATTTAAGAGGATGGTGAATATTTTGGTACCAAATAGAAACTGACCAACTGGCTACCGTTCCCCAGATATTGGTCAAACATTTCGAAATTGGGGAGATTTAAGGAGTCATATCTCGGGAACCATAAGTCATAGAGAGATGATATTTTGCTAATTTTTCAATTTTGAGCATGTGTCTTCGTAAAACAACATATCGTAGAACGTTTTAACAGAACTCTTACACAAAACGTGGGAAAAAATAGTACTCAGGGAAATTATAAATGAATAGATATATTACAAGAATTGTTTAATAAGTATAATAAAGTGCATACTGTCGAACAATTGGTATAAAGCAGGGACGCAAATAACCACTCGCCCGGGGCGAGTGGTTCATCGGTGCGGGCGAGTATTTAAAATCATACTGAAGGTAAGTAAATGATTTCTATTGTAGGATGTAGGCTAGTAGCTTTTTTCTTGGGCGAGTAAAATTTTGTTGCTTATTTGCACCTCCGGTATAAAGTCTGTAGAAGTTAATTAAAAAATAATTATTTTAAAGTTTGTTCTGGTAATGCTCTTGGAGCATTCTCAACTGGTTTAGTTATTAAATTCCAACACAATAAAATAATATTTCATATCCATTTCTTTACTTCTGAGTTTATATTGATAGGTTTCAGAATTTTTTACATTACATTGTTATGATTTCTGCACTGTACAAGTTATTTGCACTGAGAATTACAAATATTTAACTACCATTACGTGCATTCACTGGTTTATAAACAACATACATCCTCCATGTTATACTGCAATAACTCCACCTACTACTATCCAATTTGATGTACAACTCTTAAAAATCACAATTTTATTCAATATAAAAGTATTGATGCATAATCAAAATTGCTTATTTCTCATTCTCCATTAAACCAAATTATTCTTGAATTATTACGGCACAGATCATCTATGTAAACTTAGGGATATTATATTCTGAAATGTGAAAGTGCGGACACACTTTTACGTTTCATCTGGCTAACTCGTTATAAGTGTAATATGCAATCAAGCAGTAGGGAGATGATCTAAATAAAAGTGGTAATCGGAATTCTTAAAACACCGATATCAACCTGTAAACATCAGAACAAAAACAAGGTTCGAATGTTCTTATAAAATATTTACCATCACTATATGCACTCTTCGTCGATAGTATAGAGGTTCATTCAGTTATGTTGAGCCGAGTTCATGTGCAACTGTACGGCGCATGCGCAATCTATTACCATGAGATTGGCACGAGATAAGCAAGAGTATCTCGTTAGTTATGAAGTAGTGGTCGAGAGTAGTGTGATACCGCAGAAACTGAATAGATTCTGGGAGGGATTCATTGTAGCCCTTTCCGACGTTAAGTTTACGGCGTCATGCATCGTAGAAATCTGTAAAGTGCATAATTTATATTTGTTACAAATAGAATGTGCAATATAATAGGATTATGTGCGTTTATATTAGGAGTGTGTCTGTCACTGTTGGGAGGAATCAAAGAACAATAGATTCAATCTGCTATTTAAAAAGTATATATTTTCTAACATACAGTACGTAAATAAATAAATAAATAACCTATTTCCACATAATAAAAACATCAGATTGACAACGGACAACACGCTTTCTAACGCCATTAAAATTCATTTTCCTTGATTTTCTCAGTAACTTTACACGATATTCATCGTTAATTTATTTAAGTTTAAGAGTCCATCGTAATATTGGATTATATCTTATTAGCCATACTGTATACTGTAATCTTGCTAGTGTCATAATGAAAAGATTAATGAGAGTATACTTTAATACCAATTTTATTATAATATTTAGCGTAAGTACTGTACACAATCAATTTTCAGGTTTACAAAAGAATTCGTTCTTGTCGATTTTTGTCGCAAACTATGCATGAGGATTTATATTCATTCATATAATTTTATTCACCTCAATATGATCTGTTGATCAGTATATGTCTTATCTTTGAACATTTTTTCGTTAAACGCTTATCATATAGAATTTGCTGTAAAATTCGACATTTGCTACGAAAATAATGAAGTTATGCTAGTTTTCTATTTTTAGTTGTACTCATTCAGTTTACTTTCGCAGAGAAATGTGATGATTGCCACACGAAGGCAAACTGATTTTAGATTCTTTGTTATTATTGCCTCTAACTCAAACAAATTGCGGATGTTCTTGAATGTTGAACAACAGTGCTGTGAACATCTGGACAAAAACTCATATGTTCTACTCAATACATTCAATAAATAATCACTGCAACTTCAATTTCATTGGAGGTATTTTTGTATGGTTTGATGACCTCATTTGTTTGTTTGCACTCTCCAGCCTTACACCTACTGCTACTCATTTTTATTAGACTTTCAAATTACTCTATGCATGAGTATGGGAAGTCTTATTAAAATGACTTTCGTTCATTTGCATTAAAACAAAAACATTTAGAGATAAGATTGTTTTTAAATATATGGATTCAGTTTCCCAAGAATAATTTATACCGTTATTCTTATCTCTGTATTGAAACCAGAAGTAGTAGAAATCTACTACTTTCTACTGCTAAATTGGATTTATATAGATTAAAACCGGTCATAGATAGTAATGAAAATGTTGCTCCATTTCCAAAGTGTGTAGTTATTTGGTCTTGCATTACGATCTAAATAATAGATGAATAAAAAATTAAGTATGGATCAATTTATATCCTTCATAATGATAGTTTATTTTTTGTAAAATATACAAGATAGAAGAAACAATTATACTAAAATATACTAATATAACATATAGTCATCTACACAATATAATTGAATAGTTCAAATGTCCATTAATTTCTTGTTACAGAAATCAAGGAATAATATAAAATGTTCTGCGAGTATATTAACAGGAAAAAGTGTCTTCTTGCAGAGCACTATCCCTCAATAAGTTTGGTTTGTAATTATACTATTATCATGTATTTAACTTAGTACTTATACAGGGCATTTGAAAACAACACCAACAACGTTTGGAAGGTGACTCCTAACACCAAGATAATACAAAAAGTATAGACCAACTTGGGTGCACAAATGCTTCCTATCGGAGTTATAGGCTACAGAAATCATGAAAAATTGAACTTTATAAAAACTGTTGCGGAAGTGCCGCGGGATTTTGAAACATGAATTTTTAGATAGGGAACATACTAGTTAATAAGTGAAGTCTTGACCCGACTACGGTAGGTCCCATAATTTTTGACCTATGGACCTTTAAAATTCAATTTTTCATGATTTCTGTAGCCAATAACTCAGAAAGGAAGCATTTGTGCACCCAAGTTGGTCTATACCTTTTGTCTTGTCTTGATGTCAGGCCTCCCAAACTTTGTCGGTGTTGTTTTGAAACACCCTGTATAATTAACTTAATCTGAATTACATATTTTATTGAAGTTTGATAATTTTGGTTTTATTAATACATTTTCTGCTTAAACAGATACTTTCGGATGATTAACTTCTTCCGTTGTTGGAAATATTGAAAATTAGTTGATTTCTAAGTTATGTAAATTTGTTTCGTCTTTTTCTGATGTGTGAAACGTTACCACCTTTTACTCTTTTGGAAAAGCAAGTTAGATTACTCCTCATGTACTTTGACGCTTTTCTTTTCACCTAACTATTCTGATTGGATTTCAATCTCATTATGACATTTTTCTGGTTTAAGAAATTTCCTACAAACTGTGGATAGTTAAAGATAAGAAATCAGACTTTAAAAATAATTTGGATTAAATAAACTGAGTTCACTCAACAGAACAGAACTAATTTTTTTTACTTGACTGGAGATCACTTTTTAAAATTCATTTAAGAAGAAGGAATCACAGTTTTTAATATTATTTAGATTTTCAGAATTCCATATTAGTAACTTTAATTTTGTAAGCAAAAATAATCTTTATTAAGTCTAGTTAAATTTTAATTAGTGACCAAATCATTACATGCTATAAGCAATCAGAATTTAATTTATTTTACTTTGGAAACTTACATTAAATCTCTTTAGTACATTTAGCATTTCATTGGATTTTAAATATACGTAACTTTTCTGGGAGTTCTATTCACATACGTGTGTGTAGTATCGAAATATGTAACGTTATTGGTTTTAATTGCTATTAAACATAGTTATTTGTTTTATTGCTAAAAATGTCTCTATATATCAACTAATAAACAAATTACATATTATATCTGCATAAATACATAATTCTTGATTAGCAATATTGAATTAGTAATCTTAATTCTAATTTAGTGTCATATAATCGAAATTAATACAGTTTACTTTTATTCAAGTAAACCAGTTAGTTAAATAACTTGTTTAAAGTTTTAATGCTATATTACATACTACATGAGAAGATAAATCTGATTTTTAATTCAGCGAATGTATAATTACTTCGATAGGTTAACTTAAGTTTAGTGGTCAATCATTATTTATTGTGGTTGTATCTAGGTATACTTACGTGATTGACAAAAATACTACTGGTATAATTTCTTGAGGGAGCTATTCACATTGTAGAAATTAAAATTAATGTAGCCTATATGGTGCTTTAACACTTCTGTTATAAAAATAAGTATGAACCTTCGATAAAAATGTGACTGATTCTTCAATAAAACTGAACAGTGTAACTATATGTGTTTTTAGATTCACGAACGGTAGTGAACAAATATAGTAATTATATATTTTTCTCACCTGTAAATTAATATTGCTTTTATATTTTATCGAACTAGTAGGCTTATTAATTTGTTGAACCTCAGTTAATCAGCATTTGTTTCTGAATAGCATGAATTTACTGTTACATGTAAATCTGGAATAATTTATGTCAAAATATTATTTAAATGAATAACTATTTTTACCTTTAAATAGTTTATGCATGTATCAAATTTCACATTAATGTGTACTTCAATCTACTCGTTACGTTTTGGCACAATTATTGTTATTTGGGTAGGAAATATTACATGACAGTAATTATTTTGTACAGTAGTCTATCAGAATTAAGTATGTAATTTAATTTATAGTAATTAATATATTTTTGATCATCATGGAAAGGGTTCATATGTGGTATGCGAATGTGGATCGTTTTCGTTGTTTTGGATAGATAAATGAAAGTTTTTTTCGTTTAAGTCAGTTAAATTGCAATCTATAAGATATTTTTCTTCCGTTTTGACAAGTATTCATAGAAACCGTTGATTGGTAATCATAAGTATTCGAGTTAAACAGCTGACAGTAATGACATTTTACATGTAATACGATAACATATCATTCTTTGGATAATAACATCTTCCAAATATCATATCCTGAGATCGGTTTGTTCCCCTTTCTCTCTAGATGGTGTCAATAAGTAATAGAGAAGAAAAGAAGACACGGAATGCCACTATCGTTTTTAAGTAACATCTGAAGGGTTAAGGAAACTCCTAAGCATCATACTCTAAAATAATGCAACTTAACTAAGAACAATAAATGCTTTCTATAACATTCCCTCTTTGTGTTATTCATTAAACTATCTGTATATATATGCTATATACATAAAAAACTATGAAGCAAACTATGTCTATTCATTGAACATCCTTCATTAACATAAACAAAATCTGAATATAATATTAATTTGAATAAAGCAACATAAAAAATCATGTTTATAACTTTCCCTGTAATATATTTTAATCAAATATGTAAAAGTTTAAATCAGTAGTACCAGAGATATTCACTTACGATATAGCTATTTTATAATTTATATTATCATTTATTTATAAGTTCAGTGAGCTAAAAGTACTAATCTTGTAATTAAAGTTTTGACATTTGTGTGATCATAAAATGATGAATAGAGGCATTAGTACTGATATTTACAAATGACTTTTATTAATATTTTAGTACGCTGTTTTATAATACATATTTCATGAATTGTGAAAATACTTATTGAACTTGTAAGTTTTGTTAAACAAGCTTCTGTCAAATAAACAGTTTGTACAGTTTCAAGTCTCTTAAAATATATATGAATCTTGAAACGTCTATAAAAAGAATAACTATCAGATGAATCACAATCTACCTTTAGATTATAGGGTCTTTTTTTCTTACAGATTCTCAATCGTAATACATTTATTGTTATATAAAATGATAATGTATATGGATGAACATAAGTGAATTTAGTTTCCGTAAGTATGATAGATAATTTTTTCTATCTATTTTCTGATCGAGAAACTTCTAATTCCTTTAATCGAGAAGCTGAGTTTGGGATTAATATCAACATTTAGAATATGCAGGTTATATTTTAGTTTTATAGATGCATTTGTAAAGATAGCTATCGTAGAGATGACATTTGCCTTATGAGAAATTGTTGTCAATTATTTCATTTGCATAAGATGTTTCACAGTTGATGTAATAATAATTAGGATTAGGGTTTATCATTAGGCACTTCCTAGGAAAATGATGTGTACAAATAATGTGTTCAAGAGTTATAAAGGAGAGTTATTTGTGCCAATAAAGCAAATTACAATAAAAAACAGCTTATCAGTTTAAATTAGTAGCTCAATGTATTCTCTAATATATTGTATGGTTATTTGTAATTAATATGTAGTTGCTGATAAAAACGGTTCTATGTACACGAATCACTTGAGAAATTGAATTCCATCTTCAAGCTTTTGGGATTAAAAGTTTCTTAAAAGAGTCATTAAAAGTTAATCAAGATTTAAGGGTCAATGTTACAGAAAATAGAAGGATATAATAAATTTTATTTTGGAAACTATTCAATATAAAATTATAACCAAAAAGAAAAAAACTGCATCAAAGCAGAAAGAGGCAAATTTGAATATATAATTATTTTAAAGCCAAATTAATGTTCTTTTGTTGAGGAGAAGATATTTTATAATTCTTCTTATGTATGGGAGTTTCTGCAGTGAACGATACTACCATTTGTTATGTCTTCAACAGTATTTGTTTGCTCTTGTGCTAAAGATTTGCTGTTTTTAATAGATGCAGAGTTAGAGAACAATCTTGGCACGTTTTAAACTCGACCGGCTGCTGTGTGGTATGCTGTTGGCCAAACATTTTCAAAGAAAGAAGCAAGGGCATTGGCTTGCCGCTAGGGCGTGATTGAAAAAGAAATCGGAAAGGCATGGCGCCGGCAAAATACATTTTGTTTTGTTCCTTGCTACAATTTAGCTCTGTTGATTTATAGCCAGACTGCTGAAAATGCTTTAACATTCCTCAAGATCGAATGCGATCGAACGCACTTGGCTGTCGGCTGTGATTTGCTTTTTTCGATAGTGCCCTATTGGTCCCGACACACAACATTCTTTGAAGCGCTTGCGTTCTTATCCCTGAGTTAGAGAAAACTCTCCATTTGTGTTATATTTAACACCCATTGTGTTTCCTCACTTTTACCACATTACAAATTCACATACCACCTTATCTAAGTACAGTCACTGGCTGCATTGCCTGTTACAAGAAAATATCAATCTCCAGAAGACTTCTACATAACATCAATAGACTTACACATGTTAAGAAAAAAGTAATTTATTTAAGTACAACAAGGTTAAGTGACAAAATGAGTATACTAATAAAAATACCGGTAAAATAAAATAAAAATAAATAAAAAAGAAACATTTAAATTATTTTATATTTATTATTAAAAACTTCGTATTTTTTTAACCATAACAACTTGAACTGTAGAATTTGAAGAAGCGTCCCTGTAAACTTTCAACCTTAAAAGTTATTCACTAAAGAACCGTAAGTGCACCAAATTAAATGCGCGGGATCGCTAAGGCCTCACTGATTTAGAATCAACAAAATTTCTGCATCAACTTTTCACACTGAATGTACTTTAGTAAAAGATATACGATTTTTACACACTTCTTGACGTGATCTGCAAGTTAATTATACCAGATTCCTTGTTATTACAGACAATCTCGTTAAGTCATGCAAACTTATGGAGATGGATCAGACCTAACAAGTTCACGAATAGATTTGAGCTTCCCTAAAACGCTGTATCTCGTTCAACCGATATTTATTGTGGCGCAGGAAACGGAGTTCACGTCTAAGTCAATGATGAATCCAAAAATGTTCACTCGAACCGTAATATAAACACTTAGGAAATGAGTAGCTTTTTCTAATATGTATTCTTCTTCTAGAATTCGTACTTCAAATGTTCGGAATTGAACCGAGAAGAATTTGTTTACTCAGGAAAAGGAATTCCCATGATTCCTCTTTACAAAGAATCAACAGAGTGCTGTGGGCCAGCAACATCATAAGAAATAAAAGTTCATAAATCACTATCAATATATACACTTTGTGTAGTAGTTATACTTCGTATATATATATATATATATATATATATATATATATATATATATATATATATATATATATATATATATATATAAAAAAACTACACTTAACACTAATTTCCTTACTCGATTCATTTATTTCTATTCATTGCACACGAGATTTGTAGCTCCAAGAGCACGTTAAAATGCATAAATATTCGAATATGTGGTAGAATCTTCTGATATGATGCATATTCATCCGCAAAATTATTCTTAACTTTGTCAGTAAAATATCTTGTCTGAATTTTCCGAGATGGATGAATTATAACGTATTGGTGTAGGGAAGATGGACATCATAGTATTGGAAAAATGGTCTCGTCTGGTATCTCGTGGGCAACTCGGGACGTATTTTCGAATGTTGGTTTTGAACTAGTGTTCTGGTTAGTATCCGAGCCAGATATCCCTGGATATCTTTCCTTTTCTATCTTTTTGTTAAACTGGACATCTCACGAGAATGCTCCACTACTGAGGGATATAGTGATGATGATAATGAACGAAATGCTGGAATTAAAGTTAATGAACCCTGAGGAAACACAGTTACACACACGACGTTTATCCACCACGACGCTCACTTTGCGCGAGCTGGGATCCAACCAGGGACCTTACGCACCAGAGGTGATCGTAGCCTTGCCGGGAAATTAAACCCGGAACCATGCAAACATAAAATATAAATTAACCACTTAAGTCACAAAAGAGCACAAGAGCTCTTCAAAACTGCTGAAGTAACACAACGTATAAATTTGAATTATAAAACAAATATATAATCTTTTACTATTGTTTTGACTTACAAACCACTTTATATTTACTTGTGTCTTCTCTTACAATCTTAGATCTAAACGACCTTTTCTCCCACTTTACGTAAGAGACAAGAAAGTAAACTAAATATAAATAAAATAAAAACGTCATGTAAGAATGTAATTGATAGTCGGGAAAAGAAAATGTATATAGAAATATAGTAACTATATTCCAAGTCATGTATAAGAACATTTGAAGATGTTTCTTAGTTTCAATGTAGACTTCCATTCTGAATGGCAATATTAACATATAGGTCACCAGATGTGGCCATAATTTTTGTCTTGTGATATGGTGTGTCGTGTATCTGGAAGTTTGGCCTTGGATAAGACCTGGGTGTCTGTGCCTGTGGTTTGTAATACAGATGTCCTTTATCATGCTAATACGTTCAACTACAAACTTCATCAACTTGGTAAGCCCAATTTCGTAGTCTCAAGTAATAATGTATGTACATTCGCAGTTTTTAGAACTGTTGTTTCCGTGAGTCTGTCGACAGATACAAGAGAAGAACGTTGACAGGTAGTAAGAAGCAGTTTCTTTGAAATCAATTTAGCATCCCTTGTACATATTCCATCGTCACTTTTATATCTCTACTAAAATCGAAAGCAGTAGAAATTTACTACTACTTCCGGTTTCAATATTGATTTCCAAAGAGTGAAAACGGTTAACAAATGGCAAGAAATGGCTCTTTAATGTCGAAAAATGAAATGAAATGAAATATTTGAGTTTAATGTCTCACGACAATGCCCTGTAGGCTAAGGGAGACGATGATTAAAGCAAGTGAATAATGATTGGAGAATTAGTCGAATAAGAAAGTGGGAAGAAACGATAGTACCCCAAGGAAACCCACAGATACGATGCTGTCCGCCACAAACTTACTTAAATGGGGATCGAACCAGGGACCCCACGCACCAGTAGTAAGCGATCTACCACTGAGCTAACGTTCCCTGCTTAGAATATGGATTCAGCGTCCCAAGAGTAAGGTTTGTCTCAATCTTTGTGCCTATATCTAAACCAGAAGTCTGAAAAATCTACAATTTTTGATTTCAATATTGATCAACATAGTGTAAAAACAGTAATAGATAGTGAAAATCAGTTTCTTGATATGTGTTCAGTATAGTAACAATAGGTTCCATCTCCTAAACGGTAATAAGAGACGATGGGTTTTCTTGGTATGGATTCAGGATCCCACTTTTTTTTTCTAATCTCTGGTCTTAGTCTTCTACTGTAACTGCAAATAGTAAGAACTTAGTAGAACTTCCGGTTTAAATATTTATTCCTATATAGTAATAGTTCTAAGATATAGCAAGAAATTGTTTTTGATATGGGTTCAGCGCCCGAAGAACCTATACTATTTCTGACCTTATCCTTATATTTCAACCGGAAGCTATAGATCTAGTACTTTAGATTTCAGTAATGAATTCACATAGTTTGGAAATCTATCGTAGTTTTATAACATGAAACGAAATTTATGTTTTTATTTTGCTGCTTTGAAATCCAAATTTCGACATTATCTTTTGTTTTTCCATTATCTTTTTTTAATCTAAAAAAGAATTTAAAAATTCAGATAGATAGAGAGAGATATCATTGTTTCTAGTTGATAAAGTTAACCGAATAATTTAACCCTACTATGTGTATGTTCATATGTATATTTTATTAACCGAATAATTTAACCCTACTATGTGTATGTTCATATGTATATTTTATTACTGTAAGTATGAATAAAATGGTACCATTTCAGGAAGAATGTAATTCTGTGTACTTATCAGTGGTGTACGTAGTATTTCATCAAGGAGAGGTTCAGGACAAGCGTGATTTATATCTATCTATAACTTGATTTAATAAATAAATGTTCATTTATCCATAATATTTTAATCAAGAGAGTTTAAATCCCTCCTTGGGCAACCATTGGTGCTTACCTATCACAAATCGCATTCAAATTGATGAATTTATTTCAAAATTGCCGGCAAAAGAAAGTTTAGCGTTATAGGAAAGCAATCTTGCTTTCAACTATATATAATAAAAATTGAATTAAACATAAATAAATTTCTACAATATTTCTCGGTGAGATACGCACTTCTATGTGTCCGTCTGTTTCGCGAGAACGTTTCTAAAACTGAATCCGATTTAAAAAAAAAAAACTTAGCATGTACATGTTTTAGGAAATAGGACTATTGATTTTGTTCAATATTTGTTTAAGATAAAGCGATAAATTCATACCAATTTGCTAGTTTGCGAATAAATTTAATATGACAATAAAAATCCACGATAATTTCTGATTTAAAAAAGTGTTAGATTTTGATTAAATATGATATATGCTTTCTTTGAAGATATACTTCAATTGCTTGGGAATCTAATCAGTCAAGGGTAAGGGGATAAATTCTTTCTCCAGCTTAAATACAACAAACAAACAAACCCACATACAAAACATTTGATTCCTTCTATTGTGTATGGACACAACTAGTTACATATTTCAGTGAAAAACGCATACATTGCAGGCCCCTCAAAGCACAATTCATGTTCACATGTCATTTACCTTAGCAGTTATAATAACTTACAGTAACACTGGGCGTATCCCTGTGGTGGGTTCACCAGGTCCGGAACCCTCAAAGAAACTTCATATCTCGACTAATGATTGTACACTTTCTTAACACAACTATGCTTGTTTAATAGAGAAAGATTGGTGTAGTCTAAGATTTGAGTTTACACCTCATCTGTGCTCTTTCTTTTCTTCTAAAAATAATCAAGTTCTATCATTTATTGTGACGATATAAGTACCAGTACTTAACAGCCACTTATCGTCTTTTCGGGTGCAGAATAACACCGTTTCAATACTACATAGACGTAGTGGCTTGTAGTATAGAACCCCACCAAAACAATTTGGATTCTTCGTAACAAAAAATGTTGGGTGCGTGCCTGCACTAGCATAAGTAAATTGGGTTGCATATGTTTCAGGCGGATACTCATTAACCATATTCATTATCATAACCGTGTACAGTACAAACAAAAACTTTGCGTATCACATCAATTTAAATGAAGTTACACATCTCAATTCTTCTGTTGATTAATTTTGAACAGCTCCTTGAAAGTTTATCTTAAGCAGTTTGAATGAGAGATTCCTGGAATATGCAAGAATATATGCTTCTTATTCAAGTGAAATTATGCTTGCCTTTCAAATTATGCAAAATGATGGTCTAAGTGTTATGGTAGGCACGTGAAATTTAGAGCGCGATGAGGATAGTCACAGACAGATAGATGAGGCCACGAACCGCAGTATACTGTTTAACGTATTCACAAGCATTTAGTAGACTCTAGCTTCAAATGCACTGCAGAAACTTGGTCCTTGTAATATGCTAATAATACACAGAAGAGTGTTACAATTATTTACCAAACACTTTAGAAGGAAACTTTCTTCTTCATTTTATTCAAAAAATTGTTCAAACGTTAATCCTACACTTGGTGTTCAAACGCCGAGATTATCTTTGCGTCTCTTTGCATTACAGGTACAAAGCCTGAAACAATCACTCATACAAATATGTTTTACAAACAAGGACATTCTCCTCCTGCAGAAAGTAGATAGATTAAGACAGGCTAAACAAGTTGATAGATAATCATAACAGTCGAAGTTGGGGGGGAAGAAGGGAGAGACAGAAGTGTAAAAATGAAAAACTCTTTGCACTGGAGAGTGTTTCGACGTGGAGAGTTCACGTAATTGAACATCCATAATTACTAAATTACGTAAGATTAGAGATTCTATTAACCACTAATTCACCATTAATTAGGCATACATGTGAAATGTATGTTAATTAGTTGTACATATGAATTATTGTAATTAATTTGCAACTTCTGGCATAGTATCATTTCATTCACTTCCATGAAGTTTTTAGTGAAGGGAAAAGTTTAATCCAAAAATATTAAGAGGGGGAGTTTTCTTCCAAGAATATTAAGTGGGTGAATTCCCCTTCATCCCTCTCAGGATTTGCATCCTGGATTAAGATACTCATAACATGTAAAAAGATGTAAAAATCTTTTAGGTCTATGTCCTTCATTACTTCTTCCAAAATCATGTCCTCCTTCGGGCCAACAAAATCTATTCGTAAACTACAGTCCAATAAGTGAAGACGCAATTTTCACATTCACTTTCTTCTTACTAAACTCGTTGAATTCTTAACACAAATTGGATATTGAGCTTCCAAATTAAGTAAAGCTACAAGAAGACTTATTTTGTGAAATAGTTGCTAAATTATAGATACATTTTCCTGTCTGATTTGATTTGGCTACAGTGTAAAATTTCTCGGAAAGGGCTACACATGTGATAAAGTTCACGAGCCAAGCTGAATACCACTCGCGGTGCAGCTATTCCACATTGATGAATTATATTATGCACACCCTAAATTTCATATTGGTTTCCACATTATGTTGGTTGCTGGCTGTGAGTCTGTTTAGTTGTTCCCAAGGAAAACGTGAAAACCATTACTTTTACCCACGTACATGAAAATTCAATAGAAAACCTATTATTTTTAAGTCAGCTAAATTGTGGTTACTAACAATTTATATTTACAGTTGTGAAATTTCTGAAGTAAATTTAGAATAAAATTACGTATTGAAGATTTGTTTCCTTATTTTTCAAGAAAATTAGTAACCTACTTGAAATAATACCTTCCAAATTCGGTTTAATTTTAAAAATGTATATTTATAGACAAAAAATAACATTCTCAAAGAATCACTTGTGTTGGAGAGAACAGAACTTATGAAACAAATACGAGAAGCAAATGGATGGAAAATATATTTTGAAGTACTAATCTAACACTTGTGAAGCAACAGTGAGAAATATTTATTTAGAAAAATAAATAAAATAATTTAGGAATTGGATCAGCAATCTGTGAACTACGGGGTAGCCACATCCTTTTATGTTCCTTTACTAACACCGGTGTTAAAATACAGAATCTTTGGATTTAGTGCACTGTTTGGTGTTTAACGTTGTTTTTAGCACCTAGGCTACACAAGACATGAATCCATAGCTTAAGATAGAATTGGAACCACCATGCACTTCCACAGGAGTAGAGCCAAAGTCTTTGGAAACATGATATATATATATATATATTTGTACACATATTACAACTTAATTACATCAGGCATTATTCCTTCTCCATCAGCAACAATAAATCTTACTTTTGTAGAACTTGTATAAACATAGCGTTCGTGAACTAAGAACATTATTTGGAAGACGATTCTAGTTAACAAATATTAGGTAACAAATGAGGAACAGGTGAGAAGCTTACTGCTTATGAAGCTTGAGTTCTAGATGTGTGGTCGTGGTAATAATTAACGCCATGAGGTATGAGCGCATGGTTAACAGGTGTTACTTTTTTTCCTTCATGCTTTTGTAGTAACAACCACTGACCTTGCTTGCGTCCCTTCGGCAGGTAGGTGATGGTTCCAGGAGGGGGAGGAGCACCCACACAGGGAATCCACCCCACTCGTACTGCCATGGTGGATCAAATTCACCAAAAAGGAACCAAAAATTATTATAAAACAACCCCCTCACATCGCAGCACCGACAGTTGCTCCACCAAAGACAGACTGACCCACGCACGTTCTCCTACGCCACAAGAGAAGTCAACACTTACACACACACACATACACACACTCAAACATACACATACACAACACACAGTCCTCCTCCACCTCAGAGTCGTAGCCAGTCCCTTCGTTCTAAACAACAGGCAAGACGCCGAAATAACTCGAGCTCTCGGGAAATCCCAACAAACGACCGACGAGAAAAAAAAAGAAAAGTCTCTATTTCGAGTTGGATCACTGTTTTCTTGTCCGACGGACGAGATTGCCCGTCCGTCTTTTTCATACTTTTCCTACTCTCACTCATTTACTTTTTTTCTTTCTTTTACTACTAAACAATTTTTTGGTCGGGAAGAATCCGAGGATGCTTGCTTCAAACAGAGCGCATCTGTCTCTTGTGTTCTTCATACTGTCGGAGCATTAAGAATGGTTAATGCATCTCTTCAGGCAAAAGAGACAGACATGTATAAAAATATCTTTCTTAATGGATGCACTTATGTAACATTACATAATAGATAAATAAACATCCTCTGTTAGCAAAAAAGAAATCTCCAATGATTAAAAGAACTTCCCTGTAGCTTATATTGTTTTCATTAGGATTTACTGATAAGATTTGTACTGTTATAAAAAAAATCGTAATTTTACAGTAAAATAGTCCGTCAATTTGGACGTAATATACCTCTACAATAATAAATATTACTGTACAGTATACTGAATTGTACTGAATATACAGTTACTATAATCTTACATAAGTACTTAATATTATGGAAACACGATGCTTCAGTCATACAGTCATACAGTCATACAGGGTGTCCGAGAAGTCCTTCCCTGATTACAGATATTGATAACTCAGGCTAGAAATAAGATAGAAATATGAAACTGGTGTTGAATTGTTTACAAACTATAAAAGTTTTTGTCTGTGTTAGGTTTGTTCTGTTTTACCAAGTCTCAATTTTGTTTGTTTTAGGTTTGTAGTACGTAAGTAAGAAGCCCAAGAAGCCATGCCAACCAACCAGGAGAAGGCACAGTGTGTCCTGTGGTACCATGAGACACAATCACCAACCACGGTGCAGAGACAGTTCCAGACAACATTTGGGAGGACTCGCCATAATGTACGCATTTGGGGTTCAGAAACCCCCAGGGAGGCCAGGGAGTTCACCAGAGGCAGTCCAAAGGTGAATGTTTGGTGCGCGTTATTGCACGATCGAATTATCGGGCCATTCTTCTTCGCTGAGGATACCATCACATCTGCAGTGTACCTGGATATGTTGCAGCTGTATACTGTTCCTCAGCTGCTTCAGTATCGCCCCGATGTCGTTTTTCAGCAAGACGGTGCACCACCTCATTGGGGTTTGGACGTCCGTGCCTATCTCGATAGGACATTTCCTGGGCGATGGATTGGTCGTGATGGACCAACAGCTTGGCCTCCACGCTCTCCTGACATAACCCCATTAGACTTCTTTTTATGGGGTTATGTCAAGGATGAGGTCTACCGAACACGTGTACCAGATCTTGAAACCCTGCAGCAACGAATAACCACAGTCGTTGCATCGATCCCTCCAGTGATGTTGGGTAATGTGTGGATGGAAATTGAATTTCGCCTAGATGTGCTACGTGCTACCAAGGGTGCTCATGTGGAAGTGTACTGATGTGACCAAAACTTTTATAGTTTGTAAACAATTCAATACCAGTTTCATATTTCTATCTTATTTCTAGCCTGAGTTATCAATTTCTGTAATCAGGGAAGGACTTCTCGGACACCCTGTACAGTGCTTACTTCTGGTGCAAGGGATCCCTGGTTCGAACCCAAGTCACGATTATACCCTTTAGGCTAAAGGAAGTGGGTGATGAATGAAAGTGGGTGATTACGAAATATAGTAATTAGTGAAGAAGGAGGAAACATGAAAACCCACGGAACTGTGAGTTTGTGGTGAACAACATCGTATCTGTGGGTTTTCCTGTTTCCTCCTTCTTTATCATTTCACCAATTATTATATTTCGTAATCACCCACTTTCATTCATCATCCATCTCGTTTAGTGTAATGGGGATAATCGTGATCCGTTAAATTAAAGATTTCATTTCATTATACTGAATATTAGACTATAATGACATATCAAACACAACGATCAAAATTCAAAAACTCATAACTACAACGCAATAACAAAGAATAACAATAATAAAGAAAACTATTAGTACAGATTTTTATTATTAAAAATGTTATTCAAATACACAGTAAACATAGATAAAGAGTACTGCCACATACAAATCCACGATTGATTAATTTTCTGAGGAAAAAATCTGTAAACATATCCAAAATAGAAACTACCGATTCAAATGGGAAATCTTTGATTACTAGAGATAGCGGTTTAGGCAACTCAAATCGCATGCTGGTTAGTAGATATATAGAATATAGTATATTATTATTATTATTATTATTATTATTATTATTATTATTATTATTATTATTATTATTATTATTATTATTATTATTATTATTATTGACAGAAATAAATCTATTGTGGAAGAAATAGCATTCTATTCAACTAAATCGGATTTCCTTTTTATAAACTCCTTCTTGATGAACGATTTTGTGAGTTAGCTCTAATACTAAGATTCTGTGTGTAAATATACAAATATCTGATCACACTTTTGATACATATTTCTTTCTTTATGGTAGATTTCGTAGGGAAATTGTGAGTTAAATGAACGTGTTTGCTAACTTTCTGAGTGCATTTTCCACTTAATATGAATGACTGAACACATATGAATAGTCAAAAAAAAGACTGATTTTCTTGTCTGCAATTTCAGATAACATTCACACTGTAATATAAGCCGCCTACACAAACATTTATATGCAGAGAAATGATGTTTACTAAACGAAATCCAGGACAGAAAGAATAAACAAATATCATCATTAAAACGTCTCCAACATCTTTATTGAACTATGAGTGGGATGGATAGGTTGTAATAATAATAATAATAATAATAATAATAAAAGAATTATGATAAGGAGGAGGCTAGGAGTAAAAAGTTGAGGTAGCTGATAGAAAAGAAAACTGCACACAACTTATAAACACAGCATTTGGAATTTGTCCAAATGATTCTGGTTTGTGAACTTTGTTTAGGATCCTGGATTTGCTTCTATGCAAACTACAGCCTAAGCTTTGTTCTTGGAAATAAACAAATCTCTGCTGTCAACACTTATGAAGCTATGTGCATTGGAAATGGCAGTAAGCCAATCTGTTTTATTGTTTGTGAAGATTAATTAATGTCTCTCTGTAATAATAAATCATAAAATTAACCAGGCGAAAAACTGCTTGGAATTTCATTCAAATCTTTAATTAAATCCGTCATTCATTGTAAGCAATATATTCTATTTCTATAATGGTCGTGCAATACATCGATCTTTCCTATTCAATGATCATGTATGGTTCCTAGAAAGTCCTTATCTAGCAAACATCGGGGGAGGAGTTAGAAATACCGTTTTAGTCAATGTAACCTTAAAAACACTTCAATGGGAACGGTATTCTGTTATCTATTACTTTTCTTTGAATAAGTATTTGTTTCTTAGAGTTGTTTCTTGAAGAATTAGCTGATTTTGTGTTCTCTATGACCAAGTTAAATATTTTCATGTTTCTTTACTTAGTTCTGTTGCTTTAATTGGCTTTACTAATATACCAAACAAAATAATCCTTATATCATTTCAGATAAGCCTTTGAATTGGTAGATCACTGCTACAAAAACTAACCCTTTTAATTTCTCTATGCAAGCAAAGAGTAAGGTGTCCTATTTGCAAAATGTTAAGCAGGATGCTGTGTACAGAAAATACATTTCTAATACATTCTTAATCTTATCTGGAGTTCCTCAAGGGTCAAATCTTGGTCCCCTCTTATTTTTTCTTAGTTACAAACGATCTATCGTCTTACATTCATTATTCTAACGCTATTCTGTTTGCGAACGATCTTAAAATATTCTCTAAAATTAATTCACTTGAGGACTGTGTAAAACAGTAAATATACTTGTTCCGTATTAAGAACTGGTATGACAATAAGATTAAGTTGAACGTGAGTAAATATAAACTCTTTCCTTTACCCTTAAAGAAAACAATATGATTACTCTATTGAAGGAGCTATTTTAGAGCTACTTAATTTAAAGATCTAGGAGCTCTATTTGATACGAAATTAACTTTCATTGATCACATTGAATTAATTATTAATAATTTATAAAGAAATTTTGGTTTTATTATGGGACGAGGTAAAGAGTTTCAAAATGATGTGGCATTAACCCACAAACGCCCAAGACCAGTTTTATTCGTTAGCAACTGCCTTGAACAATGCCGTGTTACATCGAAAACCTGAGAAGAAAACTGAACGAAATTCGTACAACAAGAGAACGGGTAGTGTGCCTGAAGTGGAACAACGGGGGTTTGGCTAAATGAATGATATAGCGCATGTAACGTAGTGAAAAATAAAGTGGATCACTGGTGGCACAAGGAGCGTTTGTGGGTTAACGAAACTATTTCTGTTTTGTGAGATCGAAATTAGAATATGTGACTCTGTCTTGGACACCAAAACCACTGAAGCACATTAATACGATTGAAACGATACATTCAAAATTACTTACTTATAGAAAAACTGACCTGAATGCAAAATATAAATCATATCCAGAAATAGTACAAAACTCTAATATGAACACTTTGAAACAGCAGAGGAGAGATCATGCAGATCTTTTAGTTTTACATGGTAAAATTGACTTTCCCGATCTTACTTCGAAGTCAAATTGTATATTTCGTCAGGTAAAACCCGAATAAGAAATAACAGTATTTTACTGCAAAAAGGCAAGAATAAATATTCTGGCTAAGTTTCCTATATGGAAGGTAAGTGCTTCCTTCAGTTAATTGAAAGGATATCTGATATAAATGTTTTTGGAATGCCGTAGATAGCATATAGGAATAGTCTCATATATGATAACGAAAATGAATAAATGAATTATCTTGTTAAAAGATATAACTATGGGTAAATGTGTTTATAAACGAAGAACACGGTAATTGGGCCTAAATCTCAATTTCCACACCAGAAAATAAGCAAAATAAGTTTTGTAAAATGTAAAATGTAAAATAAATAAAGTTTGAACACATTAAATGGGATAAACTAGCTGAAATTGGGTCTTAACAAATCAAAAACGGTGAAAAAAAAATTCCAAAAAAAGTGGGAAACACGTTTTGAATTAGGTGACTCATATAAGAAGAGTGAAAAATTATAGCTCAAAATAGCTAGAAGGAATTCTCGTTCAATTTATTACATAAAAAGGAATCGTCATCTCGTCGAGGAAAAAAGTACAGTGAAAATCATTTTCACTCTTTTCGTCAGCACCGTAATTCCTGGATTTTACGTGTTTCCACCTCAAGTCAAAGTTTGTATCCTATTGTCTGCTCTATGAAAACGTCGCGAATCTTTCAAGCACTGAAAGGAGCTTCAGATAGATAACTTGAATATGAAATATCTCCAGAATGACCAAAAGTGTATTTGAATCCTTGTTGCACAGAGGACCCCATTTAGGAAATACAACGAAGGATTAGGATTTATTTTTCTTTCCTTTTTCCTTTCTTCTTATTTCTTCTTTTCTTATTTTTTTTCTGTATCTGTGGAGCTGAAAACCCCTTAAAAGTTCTGTGGAGTGTTCGAGCACTGGAGCATCTCCGGAGTCGGAGGAGTCGGCGCTCCCTATACTGTATATTTACAAAATTCAGGAACCTTTCCACTTCTTAATAAACCGCTATTATGTTATTGCTTACTGTGCATTAAACCAGGTATCCTACGCACCAAATATATGAAAAATGAGGAGTAGGAGTAGGCATACCAAGGGAGTTGAGCTTCTTTTTTCTGCAGACACTAATAGATAATGCTAGTATCAATGTCTGCATATATCGATTTTAACTGCCACATAGTGAAATTCGCGTCTCCAGACAAGGAACCAAAAGTATACTATTGTATATATATATATATATATATATATATATATATATATATATATATATATATATATATATATATATATATATATATATTCATTTTATTTTGATCCGTTCTGTGATCCCAGATTTCGTAGGTTTTCTTAAGAAAATATCCCTCGACTGAAACAAAATTTTCCCTAGTTGTTTGTCCAATTCCTGTGACAGAAGTTATGTGATAAGATGTATTTAACTATATTTAAGGAAATGCCACAACATTTGTTTTATTCTTTGCTTTTTGCTTCTGTTGTTTGCATTTTTTTAACTTTTCTTACAGAAAAAATACACACAAATACACCAAGCCAACAATGAGTGCATGGACACACACACACACAAACTATTGAAATTGCGTTGGTTTATTTCTAAAGATCAAAGCAAACTTTAAGCATCTATATTGGTCAATCAGTCAGTGCGACAATTTCCCTCGATGTTCACGTTTTATTGAAAAATTCCCCTTTTCCCGTTTTGCTAACACTGTGTGATCCGTGGGTGCCATTTTTAGACCACCGGAAATATATATGTTTTACGTACAGAAACGCTTAACTTAATTGTAAATACTTGATTAAGAACAAGGGTTATTCAAATAGTAAAACTGTCGAATTCAGTGGAAAACAATTGACGCTACAAACACTATTCAGTCTATTTCTTCAGTCTGAATTTCCCAGTCGTTTCTGTAGAAACCACTGTCATCACATACATAGTAATATTAATACTTATTATTAGAGACCGGATGTTCAGGCATTAAAAACCTGGAAAATAGGCAGGCAAATAGGCACTAAAAATTTAAAAAATAGGCAGTAAAATAGGCACTAAAATGTAACTCGAAATACTGAAGATAATACCATTAAAAATAGATTCAAGTTATAAATAATGTTCAAAGAATATAGAAACATACTTGTTTGTTAATATCTTCTTTTATTGTACAATATAAAAACGAAGCTTGTTATGCATTTCATATATACTGGGTGAACCTGAAAGATGTGCACATACTTTGGGAAGTGATTCGTGACATTCAAGATGTCTTTTTGTCTTCTTTTCATGTCTCGAATCACCTCTCGAAGTACGTGCACATCTTTCGGTTCCGTTCCAATTGTCAGGATTCGATTTTCAATTCCAAGTTGGCACCTCTGTCACTTGTACACGACGCGGAATTCGACAAAATACAAGAGGACTGTTTGTCTTCTTTTGATATCACTAATTACTTCCCGAAGTATGTGCACATGTGCACATCTTTGAAGTTCACCTTATATATATATATATATATATATATATATATATATATATATATATATATATATATATATTGTAACGTACCACGTGCTTGTGTTTACAAACTCCTAATATGCGTATATATGTGCGTATTTTTATATTATATAAGTTATATATTTTCCCAATAAAGGCTTATTTTGAAGAAAATGTACAGAATAGGCAATATTAGGCACTAACGCAATTATTTAGGCAGTAAAGGTCGCAATAGGCGAAATAGGCAAAATAGGCAAAATAAAATTGGCTTAAATCGAAACTATAACCCTCCATATAAACTCTTAAACATTTTTGACCATATCTTTAATATTAAAAAATAGGCATTTTGCCTAACATCCGGTCTCTACTTATTATCAAACTGTAATTATTTGAAACGTATATATATATATATAGGATGTTTCAAAACAACACCGACAACGTTTGGGAGATGATTCTTAACACCAAGATAAGACGAAAAGTGTAGACCAATCTTGGTGCACAAATGTTTTCTTCAGGAGTTATAAGCTACCAAAAACATGAAAAAATGAACTTTAAAGGGCCATAGCTCCAAAACTATATGAGACCTATCGTAGATGGGTCAAGACTTCACTTCGGAACTAGTATGTGCCCTATCCAATTATCCACGTTTGACAATCCTGCGGTAGTTCCGCAACAATTTTTGTAAAAGTAGTTGGTGAGTACTTCAAATTACATGCCTATATCTAAATTCCGTCTATAAAACTTGTTGCGTGACTACCTTAGGATTCTGAAACATGTATTTTTGAGCGGACATGTTAATTCCTAAGTGAAGTCTTGACTCGACTACAGTAAGTTCCATAGTTTTGGAGTTATGGACCTTTAAAGTTCCTTTTTTTCATCTTTTCGGCAGCCTATAACTCCGAAAGGAAGCGTTTGTACACTCAGGTTGGTTTATATTTTTTGCCTTATCTTGGTGTCAGGAATAACCTTCCAAACGTTGTCGATGTTGTTTTGAAACATCCTGTATATAACTTAGTATGAGTGAAAATCTATTTGGTCTAGGAATTAATTCGTGCGGTTGGTACGCACACATTGAAGCTGTAGTACAAACACAAAATACATAAATACCTTAAGAAAAATATTGTCCATCGCTAGCCACCACTTTCGCCCATCTGTCAGGCAATGTACGGATTCCGTGGCGAAAGAAATCCTCATCCTTGGAAGCGATCCAGTCAGAGACCCATGTTTCGATATCTTCTGAAGAAGTAAACCGCTGTCCAATCAAATCGTTGTTCATGCAATCGAACAAGTAGTAGTCCGAAGGAGCAACGTCTGGTGAATACGGCGGGTGGGGTAAAACTTCCCATCCGACATTTTCTAAATAGGTTTTGACCGGTTTTGCGACATGTGGGCGAGCGTTATCATGTTGAACAATAAGTTTATCATGTCTGTTCTCCCATTCTGGTCGTGTTCTGGCCAGAGCTTGCTTCAAACGCATTAATTGTCGTCGATAACGTTCTCCATTCATAGTTTCACCCGGTTGCAGCAGCTCATAGTACACCACACCTTTCATATCCCACCATATGCACAGCATAACCTTTGCACAGTGAATATCTCGTTTTGGTTGTGATGGACCTGGTTCACCTGGTTTCACCCAGGCCTTTTTTCGTTTAGGGTTCTCGTAATGGATCCACTTCTCATCACCTGTAATAATTCGATGCAGAAACCCCTTTCTGCTCTGTCGTTGAAGCAGCAATTCGCAAATGGTTTTTCGTCTTTCAACGTATCTGTCTTTCAATTCATGTGGAACCCAATGTGACATCTTTTGAATCATTCCCATGGCTTTCAAGCGTTTGGAGACTGTTGTTTGATCAACGCCTAATGCTGCTGCAAGTTGTTCCTGCGTTTGACACGAATCCTGCTCGAGCAATGCTGTCAATTCTTCGTCTTGAAATTTTTTTGGCTGTCCAGCTCGCTCTTGGTCTGCCAAGCCGAAATCACCACTTCTAAACCGTGCAAACCACTTCTGACACGTTCGCTCAGCTAGAGCATGGTCACCATACACTTCCACCAAAATACGATGACTTTCAGTCGCACTTTTCTGCATGTTAAAGTAATGCAGCAGGACACCCCGCAAAAACACTTTATCAGGCACAAATTGCGCCATGTTCACTTAACTACAAACTGGTGTTGTTGACGCTTTAATCCACTGCCCTATACTACGAACGATACGCGATGACAGGGGTTTGCAACACATGTGTGGATACACGGAACTGTGGGACGCTCCGTTCGTTGCGCCATCTCTTGTCCACCCGCACGAATTAATTCCTAGACCAAATAATTAGCTCCATTTCTCGTATATTTATAATATTTATTAGCTTGTAAAATGTTGATACGATATTATTCTCATAATGTATTGGAATTCAAACATGCATTTGGTTTCAATCGTTTTTGAAGCAAATGCGTAATTCGTTTCAAAATTCATTTTCAGCACCAAGATGTTGACCTATTGCCTAACATAGAACTTAAATTACACGTATACTGAACCCTCGTATCCAATGCAGAAGACTCATTTACTTAACGATCCACGAGGGAGCTCCAAAATATGTGTGAAGTTCCGCCAAGTCTAGCGTGACCGAATTATAGAGCATCAAAAACTAGTGATTAAATTTTTCGCGTCACGCTTACTGTTCCCGAGATATTGACCAAAAAAATGGCCGACTTCCAGAGATTTAAGGAGTCATATCTCGGGAACCGTAAGTCATAGAGAGATCATATTGGTGTTGATCAATATCTAAAAGAATGGTAAATATTCTTTTTACCAAACAGTAACCGGTGGCCACTGTCCAAGTGGCCACTGATTTGGCCAATGGCCAGTTGGAAAGTGGCCACCAATTAATATTGGCACTATAATGTTTACCATACTCCTAGATATTGATTAACACCAATATCATCTCTCCGTGGCTTACCGTCCCCGTAATATTGGCCAAAAAATGACCAATTTCTAGATATTTAAGGAGCCATAGTTCGAGAACCATAAGTTGTAGAGAGATGATATTGATGTTGATCAATACCTAAGAGGATGGTAAATATTTTGGTACCGAATAGTAACCGATGGCCACTGGTTTGGCCAAAATGTTTACCATACTCTTAGGTATTGATTAATACCAATGTCATCTCTGTATAACTTGCCGTTCCCGTGATATTGGCCAAAAATGGCAAATTTCTAGATATTTAAGGAACCATAGCTCGAGAATCATAAGTTGTAGAGAGATGATATTGATGTTGATCAATACCTAAAAGGATGGTAAATATTTTGGAACCAAATAGTAACCGGTGGCCACTGTCCAAACTGGCCACTGGTTTGGCCACTGGTCAGTTGTATAGTGGCCATCAATAATATCGGTATGAAAATGTTAAAAATTTAATTGGGATTGATTAACACCAATATCATCTCTCTAGGACTTAACGTTTTCGTGATATTGGCCAAAAAAAATTCAAATTTCTAGATATTTAAACAGTCATATCTCGAGAACTGTAAGTCATAGAGAAATAATATTTTGCTAATTTTTGCGAGAAAGAGAAGAAGGTGCGGATAAAAAGATTTATTTTTACATCTAGGAACAATGACAGTTATCCTTCTCGCACCATCCCTCCATTCTTTTAAAGTTCGTTCTGGGCCATTCTTGGGCCATTCTCAACTGGTTTGTACTGCCACCTTCTCGCCTTTAAACGAAGAGCACAGATATCTCCGTCCTACGATGTTCGGAACAGTGGCCGTTAGTCAATCAATCAATAATCGTCAATTTATGCCTCCAACGATGGTATTTTTTTTTTGGGGGGGGGGGGTGTTACTAGGTTTGGAGTATATGACAGTATATTCTCGTTTCTGTGGTTTACGTTGGACTTTAGTTGAGAGGGAGCTGGGAGGAGGGGGGTCAGAGAAGTCCCAAAACCGTGTACTTCTCCATTTATGAAATTTGTTTGAAAAATCCGTTTGTAAATATGTTTGCTCGTATGTTAAGCTTTTTTTCTGAGGGTCTACTGTCTTTTGAGTTTTTCTTGGATTGGCTCTTGAGAGAGCCGGACATCTATGGACCGTCCCTTCTTTTCAGAATGTACTAACGTGCAAAATAGAACTACTGGGAATGGGGATTAAGTGTAAGTGTTATCTATTTGTGTTACGTGGCCGTGTATACTAGCGGTTGTGTGTTATATAGATTCATTTGTGTGTTGATAGGTTTGTTTGTGTGTTTCTTTATCATCTATTTGGGTGGTGTTTTCTCTTTAAAAAGTTTTTGTATGAGTTAGGTAGTCATCATCATGTGTAAAGGTGATAATGTTGAGATTTTCTTGGAGAATTTGAAGTTATTTTGGCTGGCTTTGTATAGTTAGTAATGGTTATTTGACGGGCTCCCTAGTCATAATAAGTACTGAAGCTCTGCACTTCATGATTTCCAGGGTGGCATTGTGTATGGCTTCTCTGATGATATTTGCTATTGGTTGTAGTCCTGCTTCGTGCTCTTCATTGTCTTCTGGCTGTGGTAAGGATTCACAGGTAAATGTCTGTTAGTGGTTCTCATTAGAGCCGGAGGTTGTAGTTTGGACTAGTTTTGTCTTTTGTTTAATTATGTTTGGTATTATATTGTAGGCGTTGCAATCGCTCTGTCTTGGAGGACGAGGGCAGTTGCTATAGCCTGTCCGATGTCCTATAGTTTTACAAATGGCGCAGAACTTCCGGTTGATGGGAACATTGTGTTGGACGTTATAGATACCTCCACATCTGTATCAGATCTTGTTGGCACAAAAATGGATGAGGTGGTCATACTAGTAGCAAGTCCAGCATGACCTTCGTCTTGTTATTGTTCTAGATGCTTCTATCTTGTGGTGGTTCTGGAAAATTTGATGTCAGTATGGATGAGTGTATTGATCTGTTCTGGGTTCTTGGAAACTAATCTGACAAATGGAAGAAGGCCATTTCCCCCCTGAATTCTGGTAATGTTTAGAATATTAAGATTAGTTAGATCTTGCCTGGTTGGTTGCATTTGCATTGTAGGATCCACAGCTTTGATCACACAGGTGATGTTATTTGTCATTTCTTAGCGTGAGTGTTTCTTCCTGTATTTGCAGCTGTTTTAAAGTTCTTCTTAAGTTCATTTCTTTCCGTGTTCTTCTTTGTTCATATGTCAGTGTTTTTCGTTTGTGTCTTTCATGTTCTTTTTTGTGTGATGCTTTTTTGGGTCGCTTGGGGTTGACAAGTGACTTGACTGCTTTGAGGTAGGTTGCGTACTTCTGAATCTTGCTTTGAATTTGTCTTGGTCCTATCTGCTGGTGTGCGGCACCAGCAGTAGTAAGCTAGGGGAATGAAGTCTCGTGTTAGACATGCAATGGGACACTGCTTAGTGTTTCTGATCCTTAAAAGTTAGTTGTAGGCAGTGGTTTTCGTGGTGGTTTACGCCACTGGAGATCCCGAAGTCTGCGTTCATATTGGCCAGTCTTCTTATATTGTAGTAAATGTCACTCCCGATTATCTTAATTTCTTTGAACTGGTAACTCTGTTTTAGGGTGAAGATTTTCCAGTATATAGGAAATTATTCTTGTCTTGTTTCTTCATTGGTGGTGGTGGTGGGGGGTGGGTTTAGATGGTGGACCTTCTGACTTCTGGTTCATCTTATTTCGGTTTCTACACATGTTGAATATGTGTGTTTTCTGTTTGGGATTGGTTATAGCTTAGCTCACGAATCTCTGCCGCGATTGACACCAACGAAGAATTTCCTCCAAGACAGATACTATTGAAGTAACTTAAGTATAGCCTAGCTCACCAATCTCTTGCCGGGATTGACACCAACGAAGAATTTCCTCCAAGACAGATACTATTGAAGTAACTTAAGTATAGCTTAGCTCACCAATCTCTTGCCGCGATTGACACCAAAGAAGAATTTCCTCCAAGGCAGATACAGAGATTCGTGACCTAAGCTCTAGTTGTGTGTTGGTGGACCTGGTAAAGGCCGGTCTGGTGAGTGAGGCTGGATATCCCAGTGGAATGGGAACAAGCGTCCTTTCTAAGTGACTGTTGCCAAAGGCTGTATACGGAAAATGCCAGTGCAA
Source organism: Thermobia domestica (assembly GCF_964235325.1). NCBI lineage: Eukaryota > Metazoa > Arthropoda > Insecta > Zygentoma > Lepismatidae > Thermobia > Thermobia domestica. Next base: position 218,792,815 of record NC_137454.1, on the reverse strand, counting down.
ATCTTGGCTATACAACTACGAGAGAGCTAATCGCATTATAGTATGTTCTAAATAATTTCTTCTGTTTACACAAATGGTTATTATTAAGGCCCGGATTTTTATGTTTTTACATATTTTTTCCTTTGTATGTACGCTGGTGAAAATATGAAATGTTCGCAAATTACGAAGTAAGGAGCCATATAAACCAAAATCACGTTACATATTTTTACATATTTTGAAGTCTGTTACATATTTTCCGTCTACTGTACATATTTTTAAATAAATTCAGTTTTCTGGCTCCTTTTCGCTAATTTTCTTTAAATAATACGCATATAAAAATAGGCCTATATATGTAATAATAACTCAAAAAGTACTTTATTTAAATATCTGTATTTTTTTCTCTCACTTTGTACAACCGATTTGCATTGAGGGAAAGCTGTGTTAAACCAAATCGTACACTCTACAAAAAAAAAAAACGTCAGTTATCGCTTCCAATCCTGAAAAAAAAATCTGTTTTCTTATATATAAATAAAGAAAACAATATAAGGATTTTGGTGCTTATCGCCTTTGCAAGCAGACGCCACTCGGATGTGTGCCGACAAAACAAACTAAAACGCATACAGTTGGCTGGCTTTCTCACCTTTTTTTGTATGTGCAACCTCTACGGAAACACAAGAAACTCAACATTGTGCAGGGAGAAACAGGTGCGAAAATTGCCCGAAAGTTCCAGTCAGTTTTGAAGAGGGATCCAGGATACCTAACATTGAGGACTGCATGCAGGACATTGGATGGAGAAGAAACGGAGGCCCCTGAGGAAATCAGTGCTGGAAAATGTCATTTGCTGAAGTTCGCGCCTGTCACTTCCTGCGACGTGGAAGTGTCTTTCTCAGCCTATAAAAGGATCCTGACTGACCAACGACTCTCTTTAGCTCCTGAACAATTGGAAAAGTATGTAGTGGTTCATTGAGCATCAGCAAAGTAAGCGCTTTTTTTTTTCTAAGATTTTTTTCATCATATACAATAATGTGGTTTTCATTTTTTCTGTGACAATTTCATTTGTTACTAGTAAAAGCTTGAAGTATCTGTGGCAAGTTAGAGAATTTTTCGAATACCATCATATAAAATACTTAGTGGTTTATGGTGCGCTCCGAAAGTAAGCGCTCGTTATTTTAAATATTTTTTTTCTCTTTTGATATTCAATAATGTGGTTTTCATTTCTCCACGAGACAATTTTATTTGTTCTTAGTGAAAATTTGAACGTATCAGTGACAAAGTTTTTCCATTGCGTAAAATTATTTAGTGGTTCATTGTTCGTCCCAAAAGTAAGTGCCTTTTGTTTAAATAAATATTTTTTTTTGTGTTTATATGTTCAATAATGTGATTTTTTAAATTTCTTTATACATATTTTTATTTGTTTCTTCTGAAAATTTGTACGTATCTGTACGAAGTTATTTACACTTGTTAAGCTTTTATTACATACATATGTTACATTATATTAATTAGCTAAGAAAATAGCACAGACACAAAATAAACACGAAAAAATATTTTTACATATTTTCATATCTTTAACATATTTCTTACATATTTCATTGATTTTTGCTACATATTTATGTACATATTTCGGTACTTTGGACTACATAAAAATCCGGGCCTTAGTTATTATTATAGAGTTTGGTTCACTAAAACTATTTTATTTATTTATTCTGTCTTTCCGTCCGGGAGACAAAATTTCCTTAAGAATTATTTAATGGATCACCATCCATTTTGGCCGGGATATAGAGTGTCAAACGTTAGGAATCGTGTTCGTTGACGAAGGTGATCCATCCAACGAAAGTGGTAGAAATCAACCATTTCCGATCTCTATGTTGGGATCACTATAGAGCAGAAAAAGTAATAGATAGCAAGAGAGAGAAGCAGTTTTCTGCAATCAATTAAAGAATTTCAAGAACACGTTTTATCTCTATTCTTCACTCTCTACTAAAACCGGAAGTGATAGAAATTCACTACAACTTCCGGTTTCAATATTGATCTACATAGTGCTAAAAGGATAAGAGATATCGAGAAGTGTACTTGTTTTTCTGAATCGATTTAATGTTCTAAGAATAGCTAGGTATCATTTTCTCTCTTAATCCTCTACTCAAACCGGAACTAGTAGAAATTAATCGGTTCCACTTTTGCTTTTAACGTCGATCTCTTATAGAGTAAACACGGTAATTGATAGCGAGAAGCGCTTTTCTACCATCAATTAAGCGTCTCAAGAATATATATTCAATCTCCACTTTCTCTACGAAAACCGGAAATGGTAGTAATCTGATACAATTTCTGGCTTTAATATTGGCGCGGGAGATCCGGGTTCGATTCCCGGCAGGAGCTCATGTGGTTCGGATTCCACGTTAATCAGTAGGTCCACGTCTCATATAGCCTCGCTGCTGAAAAGGGACGTTAAACTCAACAACATCAACATCTGGCTTTAATATTGAGAAAATATTAGGCCATAGAAACCAAACTCCTTCCCTTAGTGTACGCGTGACACAGCTACTTATTTGTTCCAGATAAAATCGAAAATTTTACTGTTTGAAAATATACCATACTATTAATATTATCATTAAAAAATAAAATGAAAATCCTAATAAAGACACAATATCTGTACTACAAAATAATGACTGAATTTGTATATATTATTCAAGTAGTTAAAACACATGAAGAACAAATTTTAAGAACTATCTTAACATCTGACGTCGGCTTTAAACTTTTAAAAATGAATTAAGCTTCTATAATACACTCATATCTTCCAGCACGCTAAGAAAAAAAAATCATCAAGCAACATTTTATTCAATAGAGGCATAGCGATTTCTTGTAAACTTATTAATCTGTATCTGTTACACCGATCCAGGTGATACATTAATATTCACACAAGTTTAGTTATCACACTGTATATAGCCAGGGTAATGTAAGGATGCCGCTTATTTATGCTTTCTTTCCAGAAAATTAATTCACTTTTATTTATTGCTTGTCAAGGTATTTGAGCTCATCCGTGCCTTTGCCATGATACAAAAAAAATGTCTACACGTGCTGTTCCATTTCTCCTGGCTACACACAACGAAAAAGAAGCCGCTCTATTTATGAGTCTGTGTTCAGTGTAGCCAGCTCACGTTGTGTTTACACATTCGATCATGACTTCTTAAATAAGATGTCAGCTCTATTTTTCCTATCTTCTCACAATTTATAGTTACGGGAAGTTAAGAACTAGATTTATCTGAGCTTTCATTTTAATTAGAAAAAAAAAAAGAAAAAAGATCGACAAATGTTCAGTTTACGTTACGCAGAGCTTCATTCCATATCAAAGCACTTTACACGCACGTATTCTTATGATATTTTTAGTTTCCGAAAAAGAAAAAAAATAAGAAACTCATTGCATTTATACTCAGTAATATAGGCTATACTGAACAATGAAAAAGGGGTGGACAAGGTGGCTCAGTGGTAGAGTGCTTACAGTTGCACGAGGACTTCATGGTTCGATCCCCGGTCACACTAGTTTGTTGTAGACAACATAGTGTAGTGTGTTTTCTCGAGTTTCTCCCGTTTCCTCCCACATTCTCATTTCACAAATTGTTTCAAAATCATTCACCTTCATTAATTGTCCATCTTTAGCCCCAAGGGCATGGTCATGGAACTTGGAACTAAAATTTCATTTCATTTGAACAACTAAAACAAGACACGAAATTACATACTATATAATTATTTTCTTTTTGTTTACAATTAATATAATTTCAGTACAAAGGCAATGTTGCATATGGCCTACAAATTATATATGCTCCCACCAGTAAACTTGGAACAGTGGCTGCTTTTACAAGAATGAGTCCTAAGTCTTGCAATATTCTGACACAAAACATACCTGTATTTATTACACTACAATGTAAGTAGCTTAACATTCAAAGTATAGTCCCTCGTATTTGACTGTCTGCAGCTATCTTCCTGTCAGTTTCTCGATTCCACGTTTGATCTCACATCTTGTTCTTAGAGACAAAGAAGTCAGTCACTGGTGCTTCTACTTTCTGATGGTTGGTGAAGCATTGATTGCAGGTGGTTCACCATGGACCGAAACGAGTACTAATCCTTTTTCCGTTATCCTGTTGCAGGAGGGCGTCTTTTCGATTCATCAATGCAGGATACTTTTGGTGTAGTGCAAAATATATCCGCTCCAATTCTTCGGAACAGAGGCCGTCATTTATAATGTGATCGTTGGGAACGAACTCGAAGTGAATTACCCTTTCGTGGTTCCACCACACACAGAACATCACTTTGTTCTCAAAACGGCCCTGTTCGACAACCGGTCCTGGAAGTTAGCCCATGCTCAACCACTGATTTTGTACATTCGGATTTCGGAAGAAAGAAAAAAAAAAAACTTTTCGACCTCAGAATCTGTTACCCTGAGGCGGCCGGACCTTGGGTGATGATCAACATTTTTACAACCTGTACGAACTTTCTGGAACCAACGAGTTGTGTGCTGTGGTTCACTGCACCTTTCCTTCTCGTATGACAAATGTTTTGGGTTGCTGTCGCAGTGTTATGATCGAATTCGAACTAGTAGAGTAACAGTTCATGTATCAGATGTTAAGCACCCATCATCACTGCCACAGAAAACTGACTGAAGATGCTGACGATGTGGTGGCCTCGGCTTTTATAGTCCACTGACCACACTATCTTTTGAGCCAATTCGATCTCATATTTATGGTAGAAAAAAGCATACACGCATCTGCTGTATGGGTTGTGAAAATATCGCAAGACTTACAACTCAGCTTCGTCAGAATATATTGGCTTTTGAAGTTGGTTGAGAAGGGCGATTTACAATTTCGGCGTTTAGAACACAAGAAAATCAAGTCACATTACCAAAAGTTGAAAGAAGAAGTAGGCCTAGTGATAAAGTTCGTACGGAACTCTTAAGAAGATCGCAAAGTTTACATGTATTTTTACTTTATAAACGTTATTTATAAAATCTCGACATGAATATTTAAGCTCTGAATTGAGATTCAGATAGAGACCTTAAAGATGAAATGTGTCCGAAATGACCAAAAGTAGACTTGGTTTCCTTGTGTCCTGAGTCCGCCAATTTTATCATCCGATAATATCTTTTTTACATACATATTTCGTTCAGAGTACATGTTTCAGTAAAGGAGACCGTAAACCGAGAATAAAATATATTTTTAAAAAAATATTGAAAAGTATACATAGATTCTTAATATTAAACTATGAAAATTCCGTGTTGCGTTTATGAAACGGGTTTTTCATATGCATTGCAAACATGTAACAGACGTTGTCTAATTTCATGCTGAAACTATGGAAATGAAAATTTTCATGATCATATTTGTTGAAATAATTACGAGATATACGTGTATTTTCTTTTATTGTTTGAATTGTTTATGAAAAATGAAATGAAATCTTTGAGTTTTACGTCCCACGGTTATGCCGGTTAGGCTAAAGGAGACGGTGATGATGAGTAATGAATGGAATGGTGGAATGAAGAAAGTGGGAGCAAACGGGAGAACCCCGAGAAAACCCACGAACACGGTGTTTGTCTACCACAAAGTTCACTTGACGGGGGCTGGGATTGAACCCGGGACCCCAAGCACCAGAGGTGAACGCTCTACCACTGAGCCATTGAATTGTTTATGTTAGATGAAAAGTCCAGTTTGATATATTAACAACATTTAAAATTATTAATAAAAAATCTAGTGTCCGAGAGTGTAAAATGATTATATAGTACTTCACTGTTAATCGAGCGAAACGAGAGCGAGCATAGATGCACACTTCTCCAACTGATGTAAATTGAATAGGCAGACATCACATCTGCGTAGCTCAATTAATGCTACCAAAGTACTAAGTAGTGACGCTCATGTCACTAGCAATAAGTGCCCAAGTTTGGATAAATTTCAAATATCATTTTTTATACTAACTTTTTATACTAACTTCATAACGAGGAACTATATAATTTATACTTCTTACCAAACATTGTTAGGGTCATCAAGTCTAAGAGGTTCAGATGGGCAGGTCATGAAGCCAGGATGGAAGAAAGTAGGAACGCTCTCAAAGTCTTAACTGGAAGACCAACCGGAAAACAACCATTAGGAAGACCTAGGCGCAGATGGGAAGACAATATTAAGACGGGTCTCGCAGAAATAGGAATAGAAAGTGAAAACTGGATCCAATTAGCTAAGGATGGAAGTCAGTGCAGAGCTTTTGTTAACGCGGCATTGAAACTTCGGGTTCCATAGGCCATGGAGTTAATTTTTAGTTATTTTTTTATACTAATATAAGAGCACGGAATCCAATGAAACTATTGTTCAGGATATCCGTACATTTGGTTATGAAAGGGTAATTAACAGTTGTCTGGTAGACCATATCATGCCAGTTATAAGAAAATTTTAAAAAAAATGACACCAATTAAGAATTAACACATTGATTAAAGATATAACTCTATACATAAAGTAAAAGTATTGATCATCCAGAGAAAACATGTTATATGCACAATCATGTCCAAAATGATTGTCGCATATCTATAACTGTCTTGTTGTAGGAATATAATTTGACAACGATTTTGCAGAGTACTTTTAATATTGTTACCGTACTATGTGTATAATCGGGAAATGTATATTTGTGGTAAATTTCATAGGAAAAGAATTATAAATATGAAAATTAGAATGAGTAAATCAAAATTTTGCTAAATGTACAATAAAATACTTTTTTCGTTATATTGTTCTTATTTACTGCTCTAAAATTTACCACATAAATGTCTTTGCCTATTATAAATACACTAGCATTATAAGAAATACCTGCCGAAATCGTTATCAAATTATATTCCTACAACAACATATATATAGACATGCGACAATTATTTTGGACATGAATGTACATTAATCGACAATAGTAAACGACGTACTTCATGTGGAATTTGTACGTACAGAACAATATACAACTATCTTTTGTCGACAATTGTACTTTTATTCAAACAAAACACTATTCTGTAAAATTGTTGAGCTGAAATAACACAAATTCTATACAACTGAAATTCAAAAACTAAGTAAAAAAAAGGTTCTTCGTACTCGACGTCAGCATGATTAAATAAAACATTTCTATGTTGTATTGAATTAATTTTGCTTTAATGTTAAGAGCTCCCTCGTGGCTAAGCGGTTAACATACGTGCCTTTGGCGTGAGAGACTGGTGTTTGATTCTCGACGGGAACTCATCTCGCGGGTTCGGATACTACGTTATTCCGTAGGTTCATGTCTCATATAGCCTTGCTGCTGGAAGGAACGCTAAATCAAATCAAAATTCATTTCTACCAGAACGTGTATTCCCACTATATAGAAACAATTAATGAACTACACTATGCACTAATAGTGTCCAGTCAAATATTCCGGAATGGCTAACCCGATAATATTGTCATTGTTGGAATATTTTAAGGTATTTAGCCACCGACCGCAATACTTGTCTATTGTAGCTTCGAATTTCGATCAGGACATGAATGTTATGTATTATCGTCTTCCTATTTATTTCATTATATCATTAACTAGCTCTTTTCACAGGGAAAATAGAATTAGGAAAAGGATTTGAACCCCTCCCTCCCTTAAGATAACCATTTCAATGAGACTTTAATAACAAAAATCCACAATGTCACCCCTTGCGATTCTCATATTTTCTCACCTCAATGCCAATGGGACTGAATTAGCATATAAACGGCATCGAGAATGTCACTATTCCTCATAGCAACCCCGAAAATTATGGAATGGACCTAACATCAGTCTATTTTGATTATTTTTACATGTCATTCCTTCCCACATTCTTTCACCACTTGCGGTGAAAATTGTCAATATAATATCATAAGACCCTTGAGAGGTCTAAGACTGATAGTTATGCCAAATGCCATTTTAGTTAGTTCTGCAGTTATTCCGTAATTTGATCACACACAAACTCATATTGATTTATATATACATGGGTGGATATTTATCTTGATACACTCGTGTGACATTTAAATTAATACATACAAACTAATGCAAACTAAGGTTAAAATTTTGTACAATGGAAGCATCGAGAGGGGACATCGTCTAACGTACTTTGCAATACAACCGGATTAAAAGTGTTGCCAACACAACATAAAGTTGTGCTTTTTCAAATAACACTACGTAAGTTTATTATATATTTTAAATATGGGTGTAAAACGGAAATTTACAATATCACAATTCTTATGCAAGCTAAAAGACCTACGGTGTCATGAACATCGAAAGACAATCAAATTTTGGAGGATTTTATAACAGTAATAACTCAAGTAATATGGACTGGATAATGCACATCTAAATTACTTTAGTGTCGAATACTACTGTTATCACGTGGCGTATTTCTAACAAGCAGGAAGAAAGTGAGAAGGAATTGAGAATTTGATTTTATTCTAAGGACTTTGTTTCGAAAACGTATTTAGATAAATATCACGTTTAATTCCGCAGGTGGTTTTCGATAGACATAAATATCATAATGCCATTTACAGCAACTTGATATCTCAAATCATTCCGGAAACATGAAAAATGGTTAAATTTGATACATTGCTTAAAATAAAGTATTAGTGGAAATTTTTAAAAACAGTTTTTGATTTACTTTGGTTCTATAACATTACAACAATATTTTTTGTAGGTGTCATTACAAAAAGTTGTCGGAATTACATAATTTTAAGCAGCGTTTCCAACTTTACCCTTATTTATCATACTCCAGAATGGTTTGAGGTATAGAATTATTACAAATGGGATTATAATCTTCTTATCTGTTGAAAGGCATCTATGCAATTGGATGAGATACTTATCTGAGCAGCCTCTTTTTCCAAAATAAAAGCTTAAAAAACATGTTTCAATCCCTTGCATTTTTGTTTGTATTCATACAAAATCTTCACATCACGATCATAGTATTATACACTAAAGTACTTTGAAAGTACATTGCCTCTTTCGTTTCACTTGTCTTACTAGTGCAATAGAGAAGACTAAAAGCTTGTGCTACTGTAGCATTCTTAGTTTATCACAGATGAATCAAACAACACTCATATATACAATAGAATTTTATGCCAATGCGTCACTTTTCAGAAGATACATTCAAAAATATATTTTTAAAAAATAAACCCATTTTCTTTTCTCTGGAATGAAATTAATCAAAACTCTGTCTTCCAGTGTAGGATATAAGAACAAAATTCCAATTTTTTTGGCGGAACAGTTTCTTAGTTCTTGTCAGCTGATCTACTATATATAAATTTGAAACTTCTGTAATGTACTGTATTACATAATTTCTTTAAATTGTTTGAGCACACGCAAATAATACAGCATGTTAAAATTTATCCGTACCGTATAATTCACCTAAATATATTTAAATGTTCTTGTTTTTTTTACACTGTAAAATTTGAGCACAAAGACAAAAATAAGAATTATGATTATTATAATACTAGTGATACCGTACATGGTTGAAGCGAGTCATTTCCTTCTTCCTTCACACTAATTTCAATCCTCCAAACTATAAGAGTAAGTCTCTAATCTATAACAAATCACATATTATGTTCTATATAAATTTGAGCGTTTTAAAGAAATTTTCATTGGAAATATGTTATATAAAATAGGGAAGAATGCATTCCATCATTATTGGTCCGTTTCAACTCTAAGCAATTGAGACGGTTGAAAATATTAAGAAAAAATGCGCCATCAACCTAAATCGATTTTTTAACGAAATTTATCATAGAACAACATTTAAATCATGAGGGAATGATTGACTATTATATTTGAGGGGGGAGTGAATTCTTACGTTTGACCGACTTCAACTCCAAGCAGTGGGAAGATGAGAAAATCTCAATAGATACATACACCATAATATGTCAGAGTCGAATAATTGTACAAAATTAACACAGAATATATTGTTTTAAACTTGGGAAGGTGTGTGTGTGTGGGGGGGGGGGGACTTAAGTCCACTCTCTTGTTCTCTATTGATTTTAAATCCAAGTAGTTGGATCGAATCCTCGAAATTTATGGGCCATATTCCAGGCAAATTTAATATTTTTAAGAAAAATATTGTTGATCAGTTTTTGATGAGGGACATGATCTCACATTACAGGATCTAATTCACTGCTCACAATTGATTGATTTTAATTCCAAATACTGAGGATCACGGAAAATGTTCACAGAAATAATACCAATACCGAATTTTTTATAAAAGTTATCATTGAAATTTAATAAAATAAAATAAAATCGGTGTGTGTGTGTGTTAATCCACTCCTTTATTCTTTTCTCTTTTTACCTTAACGTACAGGAGATGATTTAGAAGTCTCGAAGCAAATGTACGACATAGTACACCAAAATCGAACATTTTTTTTACACGAAAATTGTACATTTTTTTTTTAAAAAAAAGGGAGTCAAATTCACCCTTTTATTCTGAGCAAATTTTAATCCCAAGCTCTAGTGATGATCAAAATGCCGTAAAGAAACTATACACTATATTTTGTGTAATTGAATAATTTTTACGTGGTTTAGATTGGAAAATTGCCCTTGGCATACAGTATATGTTCGAACTTACATCATGGGGTGGATTATACTCCATTTTATCCCCTTATTATTGATAAAATGCGATTCCAAACACTAGGGTTATTTCTACAAGCTGAAGGAAGGAGTATACTAAAGCATTAAAAACAGTTAGGTTTTAATTGGTCTATTTTTTTAAAAAAATGTCTTTGTTGTATATGTTCAAACTTAGAACGTGAGATGGTTTTTACATTTTAATTCCTTGTCCTTGGTGCGTCGTAAGTCCAAACAATAGGATTATTTCTGCAAGTTCAAGCATGGAACCACAGAGAACGCAGAATGTGATCTAGCAAGGGTATTATTTTCCTTAAGTTTGTGTGAAACATTTCAGAGGTAGTGTATTCAAACTGTTTGGTCCATGATTATTGTTAACACTTATTTTATTCTCACAAATTAAACTTGAATTGAAAACAATGACTGGGAGCAAAATTTATTTTTACCAATATTAAGAACCAAAACAAGCTACTCTCGGATCAAAATTAGAAACGAATTGACAATTCAAAATCACGTGGAAATTTGTGTTGAAAAGGAGAGCTACGTCACTTAGTTTTTAAGGTCGCCGAGAGAGGAGACAATCATAATCGTCGTGGCGGTACTTACAAGTGGAGGGTTTCTGCAGTAAGGGAAAACAACATTACAATGGTGTCGCCTTGTAACATATGCTCAGAAGCGTTTGTCAACCGAGGTTGAAGGAGCACAACGGACGCGTGGGCTGAATAGTCGCTGGTAATAGGGCATTACGTGCTCCCCCAAATGTGAATTCGTTTCATATTTTGATCAGAGTATAGTTCCAATTTTTTATTAAATTTACTCACATGGTAGATTTCAAATTAACTTCGGTCTCTTTATTAATTCTTCACTTGATCTGAAATTGTTGTGCTTACAGAAGCAGTACTAGTACTATTAGTTTAATAATAATAATAATAATAATAATAATAATAATAATAATAATAATAATAATAATAATAATAATAATAATAATAATAATAATAATATAGTAGAGTCTTCATACCCATTTCTCTTAAATTTACTTGAAACTAAATCATATACTCATTGCATTGAACTTCTTTATTTTTTACGTTCAACCGAAATAATTTATACACGTAAATTAGTAGGGATTGGTACTTAAACCAAGAAATCACCTTACTTTTAGTTAGATTCGGATTTGTTTACCTCAGAAAACCACGAAGTGGTTAAAAAGAACTAGGCTAGTTCGGTTGTTAAAACTGAAGCATGAACGTAACAAAACGTGGATTATTTCTAAGATATTCATGGATTAGTACACATTTCCTGTCTTCAATAGATACATCAGTCAAATCAGTTAGTTTAAGAAATTACTTTTGTGTGTCAAATATCTTGTAGATTTAAATCAATCAAAACATAAATAAATAAATTATTAGATCTTCCTCCTTGTAAAATATAAACAGTGAATACATGGTTTTCATTTGGAAGAATTTAGTCTTCTAAACATTTGTAATAAGTAATATGAGAATCCATTGTAGCAGTTATAGGTACAGCACATTAGTAGTTCGTGTTGTTTAAATTTACAGTAATTTATTATAAGACCTGGAAAAGGTAGAAAGAGAAACTGAATGACGGTGAGGGAAACCGAAACTGAGCCAAAATTCTACCCGTTACAATAAAATGTTCACACCATTCTTATGATATACAACAACGTAATTAACAAGTAACCGTATCACGCGTGAACAAGTTTGGGTTGTATGGCGTGATATTTCTCAATATTGAAACCGGAAGTGGTAGTAGAATTACTTCCGTTTTTAGCAGGGATTAGAGTAGAGGTGGAATATATTCTTGGGACGCTGATTTGTTTGCAGAAAATGGCTTCTCTTTATCTATTGCAATTTTTACTTCACAGATATTAAGGTTAAAAGCAGAAGTTGTTGATTCAGACACTTCCGGTTTGGATTGAGAGAAGATGGTACTTATTCTCAGAACGCTAAATCGATTTTTATTTTTATTTTTTTTTTTAAAGCATCTCGCTATCTTTTATCGTTTTTGCTCTATGCAGGTAAATACTGAAGCTAAAAATGACAGTCGACTTCTATCACTTCTGGTTTTAGTAAAGAGTTAAAAGTGATGATGAAATGGATTTTCGGAACGCTTAGTCGATTACAGGAAACATACTCTCGCTATTTATTACAGTTTTGGCTCTATAGGGATCAATTTGAAACGTAAAATAGCTGATCTCCGTCACTTCCAGTGGATCTCACCTCCATCAACGAAATCCATTCTTAACTCTTGACCTAATACGTCCTGGTCAAAGTGGATGGTGATTCATCAAGTAAATCTTGAGAGATTTTTGTCTCCTGGACAGGACACACACACACACACACACACACACACACACACACACACACTCAAAACATATACGTGATTGAAGTGATTCAGATGCTCCACCGTTACCACAATCAGATTCGTCGAAGAAAATCTTCTTTTCCTTTATACATCTATATTTGGATGTTAAAAAATGCCTCAATCCAATGTTAGATTTTTTTAAGGTCTGCTTAAGTATTCAGACAAGGGTCGTCTTTTCCGGGAGGGAGATTGCCCTCTGAATTTGAGAAACATATGTTCTACAATACTAACAAAAAACATGAAATTCTTATGTCCGTGAACTATCTTGCTCTCCCTTCCGTCGTTGCAAAATCTGAAATGACGCTGCTGTCCCAGACCATGTATTTCTTACATCCTTATTTATGGTAACTTTAAGATCTTTAATGTTGTCCATTTCAATATGAAATGAATTATCTTTCGACTGCAGGATTCAACTTCTTATACAGCCCGAAATTTTCCTTCAGATATTCAAAAGGTGTTGAAACTGGAAGAAATATAATCTACCCGTTAATTCTGCTATTCCATCACGGCACAAACACTACATTGGCTTTGAGTATTTTGTAAAACTTTCCTTACTTCTAGTAGTTTACGATGAAACAGTGAATCACTGAAACCTGGTACATGAGGTCCCAAATTCGATCTCCGGCCAAGCAAGTTTATGATGGACAACATCGTATCCGTGGGTTTTCTCGGGATACTCCCGTTTTCTCTCACGTTCGGGATACGGACAAAATCCCTTGGCCGAAACATCGCCGACCAAAATCTTGCGGACCAAAACCTCACGTGGCCAAAACCTTGCGGCCTAAAACCTTGCGTGAACAAAACCGGTTTGGGTACAAAACCTTGCGGCCAGAACCTCGCGGCGACAACCTCGCGGACCAAAACCTCGCCTGGCCAAAACCTCGCGGGCCAAAATCTCGCCGGGCCGAAACCTCGCCTGGCCAAAACCTCGCCGCCCAAAACCTCGCGGGACAAAATATCGCCTGGCCAAAACCTCGCCTCCCAAAACCTCGCAACCCAAAATCTCGCCGGGCCGAAACCTCGCCTCCCAAAACCTCGCGGGCCAAAACCTCGCCTTGCCAAAACCTCGTCTTCCAAAACCTCGCGCCCCAAAATATCGCCATACTCAAAATCTCGCCTGACCAAAACCTCGTTGTAATGATCTCGCGACACAGAATCTCGCCTGGTCTAAATTAAGCGAGACGTAGTGTCGCCTGGGAAGAAATGTCGTCAGGATAAAACCTCTTCACGCCGATTTCTTCAATGTAGAATGTTCTATATATTACTATATGTATATATTTAGTAATAACACATAATTACATTAAAATATTGACAAGAAAAATTCTAATGCATGCTTTGGAAATCTATATATATAAAAATTAAATATGTTTGTTACATTATACCTCTTGAGCCATCCTACCGATCTCAATCAAATTTTCAACATAGATAAGGTTCGAGCCTAGGATGTGTTTTTATAATTTCACTTTGTCGGCACAACAAAAGGGAGGGGGATATATAAACAGCCGTAGCTAGAGATTTCGGCGCCCGGGGCGAAGTAGAATTCGGTGCCCCTACCCTCACGACACCAAGCTCTTCCTTCCTTTTTTCTTTTTACTTATAAGAAAAGCAGCAGATATTGTTATACTACACTGCATTTTTATTAAGCTGCTTGGGCAGACCATTCCAACAGCCAAAAGCAATTATTATGTATTCTTTTACAAATAAGAGCCGTTCTCAAGAGACGTATCCCGCAAGGTTTTGACCAAGCGAAATTTTGGTTCGCGAGGTTTTGGCCACGCGAGGTTTTGGCCCGGCGAGATTTTGTCCCGCGAGGTTTTGGGCGGCGAGGTTTTGGCCACGCGATGTTTCGGCCGCGAGATTTTGTCCGTATCCCACAAAACCTCGTTCCCCAAAATCTCACGGGCCAAAACGTCACGTGGCCAAAGCCTAGCGTGGACAAAACCTCGCTACCCAAAATCTCACGTGCTCAAAACATCGCCGCCAAAAACCTCGCGTACCCAAAACGTCGCCGCCCAAAATCTTGTGGACCAAAATATTACTTGGTCAAAACCTCGCGGACCAAAATTTCGCTTGATCGAAACCTTACGGGATGAAATCTCTCCTTAAAATTTACCCAACGAGTTTTTTTAATATACCATTCCATAAGTATGAAATTCATCATCCGTCTGCCTTAGACTAAAGGGCATAATCATGGGACGTTAAACTGAAAGATTGCATTTTTCACTTCTGGTAGGGTTTTCTGCTATACGCTTTATTTCTCAATTAGTGCACATTCCATCTTGTTTCAGAATGCTATGGAGAAAAGAGATTGCCCATCAGTGTATTTTAATAATTTCTGTGAGCTTGAAAATAGCACACAAATAGCCAAGTAACAATACAAAAGTCACTAAATTCTTACATTATAAATGGACTAATCTTCGTTTTTGTCATCAATTTGTTAAATCAATATATTTAAATCTAATTTTGTTTAGTTTAATGTCTAGGAAAGTTATAAAAAAAAACTAAAAGAAAATATAATTGTATAGCCCCGCCTAAGGTTCGGGTTGCAGACATTTGTCGGGGTTATCACCCCTCTGATAGGTTGTCCTGATGATATGTCTAGACTCAACCTTGGCAACACATTCAAACACTCAATATGTATGTAATATGAATTTTAAAAAACTTGGTAGGTTTTTAAGAACACAAATGATTACCTTGAGTGCTTAAACTCAACTTGAATAAATTCAACTGTGACATTAACAGCCGATAGAGCAGTAATCCAATAACATGCTTGGGATCATTTGTATGTATTCTTTTTATAAATATGTATAATAGATTTGATCGTTATTATATAGTCATCTCAGCTTATGAGTCGATTTTGTGTAAATCTTCACGATTATGATATAAGATAAATCAGCAAGAACAATACCGTGGCAAGCAACACGTAATCTTAGAAGACAAGCTTTATGTATAGAGATGACTAACCCATATAAATTGATTATCGACTTTCTCTTGCTATATAAATGATAAATTTAACCTATTCGAAGAAAATCGTTATGTCTTTAATTCTTAATTAGTTTTACCAAAATTGATATCTACCTAATTATCTTCCTCGCATCCGAAATTTGTAAATTTATCTCATTTCACAGAAAGAGGTCCCACAATCTTCTTATGTAAAATGTCAGATCAAATTCATTAAAATTATTACGTATTGTAATTTTCGAGGTTCTGAACAAAATTTCCAAAATGCACCACTGTTAGAAACTAATAGTGTTTCTACAACAGTCTGTTGTAGAAGTTGTACATGATTTATATGATTCTGGATATATCAATATTTTGACAGCTAATAGTAACAAAAACAAAATTATTTTCTGAGTTTTGTCCCCACTGCATTTTAAAATCAGGATCTGGAGAACTGCATCTGTATTTTAATTTTGGCTATGAACTTGATCAAAACTAGTTTTCAGAACAATTTTTGTGCTTTCTTATACTTCAGTTTTTTAAACGTGAATTTTGTAAACATTTATCAGAAAACATATGTTTCCAAGGTTTGTGGTCTAGGAGATTTCAAATTGTGAGGACATGGATCGTAACGAATCTAAAAGTAGATGGCGCTATCTTCTACTTCTATCTGGACTTATGACTTTAAATATTTTCCTTTTGTCCTTTCCTCTTTACCTTTCCGGTCTTAAACGCAGATATGATATGCATTGGGAACTTATATTGAATGGTCTGTTACCAGTTGGTTGTGTAATATGACGAAGGCTTCGTGATTTATATACCCGATTGTGATTTGTTGGTTTTGAACCAGCAATGGAATGCATTGACTATAGTACGTAGCCTATATATATATATATATATATATATATATATATATATATATATATTACCTTATGTTAAGTTTAATTA
Organism: Thermobia domestica; assembly: GCF_964235325.1. Taxonomy (NCBI): domain Eukaryota; kingdom Metazoa; phylum Arthropoda; class Insecta; order Zygentoma; family Lepismatidae; genus Thermobia; species Thermobia domestica. Next base: position 218,775,973 of record NC_137454.1, on the reverse strand, counting down.
TTTTTGTTTTGTGTAAAAATGGGTTCATTTGTCTCGTGGACAACCGTGAATATATTCAAACAATGTAATTAAATAATCTTTAATGATTCAGATTTTGAGTAACGAGCAAGTGTAAATTTTTCTTTTACAAAATGTACTTTCCAAAAATTAAAAAAAGAAATAAGGATATTACTGTAGGTCATGTTGGAATGGCATGTTAAACATGTTTTTCAGGTTGTTCCTTTTCGGGGATTGTAGTTTTTGCATTTATTAGTATCCTATTGCTATTTTTGTATTGTTAGTTTAAATATTGGTTCTTGTTATTAATATTATTAGAATTGTCAATGCTACGATATTTTCCAAGAACAGTTAAAAGGTTTTCTGAATGAAGTTAAGTAAATTGAAAGTGAGAGAGAAACATTATTATTTTCTGTATACACTTAGCAGTCTTTTCATACAGTACCGGCGAAATCTCTCCCTATTTTTTCTGGATTATTTCTCCGGAGGTCGGGTCCGTGGTTGAAAGTTAAGACTTGTATTTTCTTTATTTTTTCTTTCAAGTACGGACTTTTGCTCCCAGGGTGGTCATCCAGAAGAAGATAGATTAAAAGAGTTACGCTGCAAACTCTGAACCTCGTAAACTAAACCATGTATTAAAATTAAAGAAATTGGACTAATATTTTTCATGAGCAAATTGTGGTGTCCTTTCATGTACAATCAACGAAAAAGTCAGTTGTAGATATGTTTCACAGTATTAGTGTTATAAAAGTATAAATATAAGAATCTTATCATTGCACAACTAAATGCGTTCCTAATTATAATTAGTATTGTATACAAATAGAGAACTGGCAGATGAAGAGATGCCAGAGAATAGAAGAATGACAGATGCATAATATTTTGTCCCGCTTTTATCTTTTACTCGGACAAAATGTCTCCTGATTCCTTTGTAAAAAAATCGTTCTGAAATCCCACCAAAATGGAATTTGTTGCATGGCTTACCAACATAAAAGCTCTTACTGTTAATATTTGCACATAAACCTTATGAGTAGACAAAATATTCATTTAGTGACTTACATTCGTGGACCCATTTGACGGAGCGTCTTTTTCTCTTCTCGTACATGGATTGGCCACGGCTCTGTCGGTTGCTGATGTCACTAAGAGAGCTGGAAATTCTACGGGCCAATTCCACCTGCTCCTCCACCGTCGGGTGCAGATTGGGCGAATAGAAGCTGGACGACGCAAACATCTTCCCTGGAAATAATTGAAAAAAAACGTAAATTGATTTATAAACATTATGAAAAACATTAAATAACTTTTTTATTATGAGTGTTCTGGAATCGTGGTAACTCATTATTTACATCTTAGGAAACTGAAATAGTGTCATTGATAAATGGTCACAGAAGACACATTAAGCAATATTAGTGCCTTGTCAGTGTTTAAAGCAGAAAAATAGCAGAGAGGTATCTCTATAATTTTTCATATATACCAGCGTAAGTTTCTGTGCTTCTATCTCAACTTCACCTATTGTATTTCTGAGTGTCAATATAATATTTTTATGCGGCAGTGTGTTTGCTATTTCATAAAACCTGAGGCACTATAGCATCTTAGCATCTTACTTTAACTACTGGTTACGCAATCGGCAATGATTTGTAGTCGGTTCTGATGTAGTAGAGTTTCACCTAGCACAACAACATTAATTGGAGTCAACTACTGAAACAATATTTCAGGTCGCTTATGTAGTTTGCTTGGGGGTAGGTAAGTACAAAAAAATATTTTTTTTAGTTACGTGAAGTTACATTGTCTTAGTTCTTTGAATAGAGTTTAAAAGTAAATTCAAGAATCTAATTTCTTACTTACTTATTTTTGAGAACGGCACACGAATTTCTACATATTTCTCAAGGAAATGGACCCATAATGCACTTTATATACCAATTTCTTAATATTGTTGTAGGAAATAGGCTCATACTGCACTAATACCATTGTAGTTCTTTCTACTTTTACTTATTCTAACCACAATTCCTTAACCTAATATTCTAAGAAGTGAATTGTTTATTTCCCAAATGGAAGAATTTTAAAGATTTAAATTTGTCGAGGATGCGAGTATAATTTAATAATACTTATTTTATTTTTGAATAGTAGCCACAGTTTGCTATATAACATTGATATACCTTTCAGGGTCCCGTTTCTCAAAACTTACAAGTTCTACAAGTGTTTTGAAAAGTCGTAAAATATTGTGGGTCAAATCACTATAAAAATAGTAAAATTGTTTGTAAAAACTAGACTTGCCACCTCTAGTTTGTTCTAATTTTATCATAAATACCTATATATTGGAAATATTTTTATTTATTTATTTATTTTTTGAATTGTATATTGGCATTATTAGAATGGCACTTTAGAAATAGGACCATGTTCAAAGTAAAGTGTTCATTATGTAAAATCTTCTACTTAAGTTTATCTTGTTCTCATTATTATTAGTGCTAGGGTTTCGGATATCTTCCTTGCTGCAAGGATTGACATATATATTCAGTGGTAAAACAATCAACTAGGCTTCAAGTTGATCTGAAATTTACGTTGGGCAAATATTTGTTCGTTAATTTCCTGTTTATTATCGATTCTGTCCAGAAGTGATTCCATCAAGTGTTTTCACAATTTATTTTAATTTAGCGAACAAGACATAACTATGGATATTTAAGATATAATTTTCTTTATTTTTTTATTTTGAACTTTCTTTAAATATCAAATTGAAACTGCTACAAAGCAGTAGATAGCAATTAATTTCATATATTGTATTATTTATTTTATTATTTCATATATTATTTGTTATTGACTTTCTGGACTTTACTTGAAGTAGTCATATAAACGCTCGTAGGAAAACTAACTTGTAAGCAAGATGTGGAATTATATGCACAAACGATTCGTACAAAAGCGCCCTGCATCCGAGCCCCCGCGCGCGCCCGTGTGTGTTTATGCATTATGTTGTATATTGCCTCTGTATATTACTGTATAGGCATAAATTTTTTTCTTCAAGTTACCTGAACACTTTTAGTTATACTTTTTAAAAAATATATATACTTTTTGTCTCCTTTTTCTTCTTCTAAACTATTGATCCTTTGGAACAGAAACGTAAAGGGTACTTTCATAGAAAATTTAATGTATTTTAATTCTGTACTTATTATTATTATTATTATTATTATTATTATTATTATTATTATTATTATTATTATTATTATTATTATTATTATTATTATTATTATTATTATTATTATTTTGTTACACCATAGCTTTTGCGATATTTAAGACAAGCTTGAAGAATAAAACTACCTTTAAACCCCCACCGCACCGACCTCTCGCCCTCGAAGACTTAGTATCTATGTGTTTTAGGCATTCCCCTCTCATAGCTGTGCCAAATCTTAAAACTACACGATTTGTTATTTCTATTTTTCTTCGTTAACTGGACTAAGAATTCATTTCAATGTTAAAATATCTGATAAATTGCAATCATGGACATATAATTGTTTTTGCACAACCTTGGTTAATTATTGGTATAAAAGTAGAAATTTTAATTTTCAAGACTCTGATAGTTTCTGATTCACTTGTGTACATTTTATTATGAGTTCCTTCATTACTTACTCTGTCTCTGTGGCGTTGCATCTCCGGAAAGGGAGGCAGGCGTGAACAACTTTTCAAGATCGATTTGTTTTGGTTGCACGAAGCCATCAGTCGTTGTTTCGTCCTATAAAAATAGATAATAAGCAAATAAATAAACAGTTTGAGTACACGATGCAAAATTAAAACTCTAACAATTTAATTAAATAGAAAGAAATAATCAGTAACATAATGAAATTATGCTAATTTAGTACGAACATTTAGGTCTATCAGTATGTTTTATAAATTAATTAATACTAATTGATACTAATTGATAAAATAATTGATAGTAATTGATACTAATAAACATTAATTAACAACATTAATTAATCACGATAATAGTTCATTTGAAATATTTGATAACTCAAAGCTAAACTTGAGCCGTTACAGCCGTTAGGGGTAAGATCTCCCTAGCACTTCTAGCGGGGAGTGGGAGATACAAAAATGATAAAAAATAATGACTGATATTAGTATTGAATCCATAGTTTTCGGGGTTACTGAGACGAACATTGACACTTACGATGCAGTTTAAATCCAAATTCATCCCTTTATGTCCAAAATGAAACGTATTCTCCCCGCGCGAAGAGCGTGTATTTTTCTATATATACAGGGTGTTTCAAAACAACACCGACAACGTTGGGAGGTGATTCCTGACACCAAGATAAGAAAAAAGTATAGATAAACCTGGATGCACAAATGCTTCCTTTCGGAGTTGCAGGCTGCCGAAAACATAAAAAAAAAAAGAATTTTAAAGGTCCATAGCTCCAAAACTATGGGACCCACCCTAGTCGATTTAGGACTTCACTTAGGAACTAGTATGTAGCCTATCCAAATATTTTAGTTTCACAGCCCTGTGGTACTTTCGCAACAATTTTTAATGAGGTAGTTGGTGAGTATTTCATATTAATGCCCGTAGCCAACCTTACTCTATAAAAATTGCTACAGAAGTACCGCAGGATTATGAAACTTGTATTTTTGGATAGCATATATATTAGTTCCTAGGTGAAGTCTTGACCCGACTACGGTAGGTTCCATAGTTTTGAAGCAATAGATCTTTAAAATTCATTTTTTCATGTTTTTGGCAGCCTATAACTCCGAAAGGAAGCATTTGTGCATCCAGGTTGGTCTATACTTTTTGTCTTATCTTGGTGTCAGGAATCAGCACCCAAACGTTGTCGTTGTTGTTTCGAAATACTTGGTATATGAAAACCTGCTGCTTATAGTAAAAATTACTATCAGTGTTCTAATGTGTTACTGGAAAACTTTCTGAAAATAGTAATTATGGAATACTGTGTTTCCTGTTGCTTTATCTACGTACATATAAGCGTCAGTCATGGAACGGGTCACAAACCAGTGGCGGATCTAGAAGGTAAAAACTGGGGGGAGCAGCCAGACTGCCGACTATGATAGGTATATCACGAGTTTACTATTAACTTTCAAAAATATACAAATATTTTCGTCATTCAAAAAACTGGGGGAACAAATAATAGCTTCAATTATTTTCGTCTGCCCCCCCAGCCCCGGCCTAGATCCGCCACTGTCACAAACCTCCTGATCAGTCACCTAGAAGTAATCATACTCAGGTATGCACCCAGAATTTTTTGTTAAGAAGGTCCAAGCTTTGAGGGGAGGTCCAATACTATAAGCCATTGCGTCTATGTATATTGAACGGATATTATTCTGCACTCTTAAAGACGATAACTAGTTGTAAAATACTACAACCTATATTTTCAGAAAAAATGATAGAACTAGATTGCTTTTATAAGAGAATGAATAGAGATGAAGCGTAATATCAAATTTCCATGCTACATCAATCATTTCTCTATTAAAACAAGTATAGTTTCACTGAAAAAGTGTACAAATGTATGTTGAGTTAGGAAGTGTTTTTGAGGAGGGATTGAACTTGGTGGACCCCCATAGGTGTGCTCCTGTATCCATGCTCACCAGTGCCAGTGATCTGGAGTGACTCGTGCAAAACTTAAAGCACGAAATTTTGTCGAGGAAGAGCCTTGAATATGCTAACGTAATTCTTATAAAGCAGGATTCTCTTCCTCTTTTTCTCTTTTCATTAAATCTATAATTTTTGTTTCTTCATCTTCTGTGTGTTTGTCAAAGCACTGCACTGAAAGATAACTACCAATGTTATCAGAGAATAAGCGCATGAGAATCATAGAAAAGAAAATCTACATGGTTTCCTTGTGAATCAAGTTAAAATCTAAGTGAGTGAACCTGTAAAATTTGCCATGTAGAATATGAGTGATGCTGCTGTAACCTCACTAACATTTGTGAGATTTCTTGTGTAGTCTGTGTTTAAAACCATTGTATGTGGGTTTTTTTCGGTATAGGAAGACACATAAATATGAAATTGTATTTAAATTTTCAAGAGATGGTATCTTGATTGAGAAATAATATCTTATGGGGAATCAAACACAAGAATATTTACGCTCGAGCAATAGACATCATTAATACATTATGGAATTCCGGAACAATGCTATAGAGTTGACATGATTTCAGCGGATACTTCCGGATCACCGAGTCAAACCGAATCTGAAAAGCAAAACCTATATTACCAGGATGAGAGGGGGGGGGGGATATGTGACTTATATGATTCAAATGGCCCAGCGATCTACTCCATTCCCTTATCTATTGCGTGATAATAGTAGAATAAATCTATCAAGAAGTTGCTCAAAGTGGACATCTGGCATTGCAGATTAGAGTTGAGTTGATTTTGAGTTTAATGTTTCGTTCAGCAGCGAGGCTATATGAGACGTGGACCTACTAATTAACGTGGAATTCAAACCACATGAGCTCCCGCCGGGAATAGAACCCGGGTCTCCCACGCCAAAGGCGCGCACGCTAACCGCTTACCCACGAAGGAGCTCGCTGCAGATTAGAATGAAGCAGTTCAGTAAAATTCGAGACACCCTGTTCATTGACATTGAGCTTATAATAAGATCTATGTATTTATAAACAATGAATTTTCACCCTTTAAAATCTAGATCTCAAGGTTTATTTTTGGGCTATATCTCCACTACTGTCGGATATTGCATAGCATAAACAATCAGTCTGTCATCAGCATTTTGTAGAAAGAGTTCTCAAAATAACCTAAGTCGTTCATTAAAAAAAAAAGTTTGAATCAAATATTATGTGTGCTTGATGTAAGAAAAGAAGAAAGACATACTCATGCTTTAGGTATGCAGCAAAAGGCAACCAAATTTTAAATAAGTTATTAATGATAAAACGTGTCATCGTTGAGTCTTCGTAGGAGTTTCTAATTACTGCACAGATTGACTGTTTGCTTTTTTGTGGCGATAATAAATTACAATAAAGACCCATCACCCATTCTTTCATCAATGTATCATTTTTAACGTAGAGACCCTTCACTTCGTATAAAGAAAGAAGGGAATTTGTAGGTCTTAAAAAAAAAAAAAAAACTTATAGTCATTCATTCTTTCCAGATTATTGACATAGATTTCAATCAATACCTGAGTCCTAGATCGTTATTTTTGTACCGACTCACTCACCAATATAGAAGCTAACAATGAAAACATCACTATAAGAAAGAAATCGGTCATTTGTCAAATGTAAACAGAGGAGCCAAAAGGAGGATTAAAAGAATGCAAAGACAAACAGAGAGGGGAAAGGGACAATGGGAGGGGCAAAGGAGATTTGCAAACTAAATATCCTCTACTGATGTTACCAGTGGTCTGTCGTTGTATAAAATGAATAAACTGGCAACATTGCCTGACAGATGATCTCTTTTCTCTCTTTCCGTCTGTACGGAAGCCAATAGTACAGGGTGGCCAATTTAGTTTATTTCATGCTCGCTTTTAACTTATTCAGCGTAAAATATGTAAAAACGCTTATGGGTTGAGATTTTGCTCAGCTTCAGGCGCAATGTGACTCGAATTTTTCTCACTGCAAGATAAATGTCATCGACTTATCTAATCGTGCAAATAGTTTATAAAAGAAACTTGTTACTCCCTTCTTTTCTCTTCCTACAGTTTCATAGACAACTGCATTATACGTTATTTATGAAACACTATCATTCCACCAATTTAATATCGAGTAAGCAATTGAAAGAAGAAAAAATTAATACTTGTTTTTTTTAAATCACAAATTTATTTTTCATGTTCCCATTACAATGTATATATATATATATATATATATATATATATATATATATATATATATATATATATATATATATATAAATCTATCTATCTATATCTATATCTATATATATATATATATATATATATATATATATATATATATATATATATATATATCTATATATATATATATATATATATATATATATATATATATATATATATATATATATATATATATATATATATATAAATCTATCTATCTATATCTATATCTATATATATATATATATTATATATATATATATATATATATTAAATTTTCTTGTCGACCATTTCTCATTTCATGTTCTTTATTATTTACTATCCAACATCAAGAAAGGGAGTAAAACATATTTCATTTCTAAATATCACCCACGCGTTTGCTTTCGTTTTGTATTTAGAGATCTCTTTTTAAAACGTATAACGAACCGAAAATAACTAAAAGAAATACTGTACCGGTACTTATTTAAGTGTTGCATTTTGGATCTGCCAAAATCGCTACCTCACAATCTTGATAGAAAGATTATATATATATATATATATATATATAATATATATATATATATATATATATATATATATATATAAACATTCTGTTATCTACTGGAAAATAGGAAGAAAAAAGTAGAAAAAAGTTTTTATAAAATCTTGATTTGGTTTTTGACCTAGCGGAATTTTTGGATATTGCGTTGGCAATCCTGACACTATACATACATTTCAATGCCATCTGGACCAATTCCATATTTAAACGACTGTAGTCTTCGGCAGCTCACCGGAGTTTTCATTATAAACGAATTATGTACACGTATATATATAATTTCTCAGAAACAGATGGAAAAGATAGTTCAGGCGTAAGGAGTAACTATGATGTAAGAATTGTCTGGTTGTCGTTTTCACTTTCGTACGTCATAACTTTGAATTTCCATCTTATATTGTCGAAAAATGCACTTGAATTCGAGATTTCGACATATTTTATAAAGTTTCAATGCCTCTAAACTGAACTCCATCGCCTTAAAGTCCATGATGTGCTATGGCCAGCCGAGCAGACGGTTTTTATTGGGTGACGTTTGTTTACTACATCGGTTTCTACAGTCGTTATTTCTGTCTTTTTGGACCAAAATTCGCTTTTCTTAAGTCAGGCATCCTCTAATTGCCTCACCATTTTGGGTCCATATAGGTAATTATATGTGCTCACCAGGAATCGATCCTGAAAGCACGTGCATCAAAGATACACATTTTGTTCATTTGAACACTTTACTCTTATACCCGAAAAGCTATTCATTCTTTGCGAATAGTTTGCTCAACAGATTAGTTAAACTAAAAATAATGAAATATAAACACAGAAGATGGATTCTGTTCATTCATTCATTTCCTGTTACTTCCAGAGACTATCAAGAATGTAGCTCTTCTTAAGGGTCTTCACTACAGCGAAATTAAACTAACGCTAATTTTAGAGTATTTTCTGTAATATCTTCAAAACAAATAAAAATGTTCGAAAAGCAGAAACGTAGTGAACTAGACAATACGATTTTGCATGTGATACCTTTACCACAATTCGCCTATCTACTTTTGGTATGCCGCTATTTACAGAACCCGCAAAAATGCTAAATCTATCTACAGTTACAAATCGAAAGCAGATAGATGAGTTGGGATATCACATGCAAAATCGTATTGTCTAGTTCATTACGTTTCTGCTTTTCGAACATTTTTATTTGTTTTGAAGATATTACAGAAAAACTTAAAAAAAATTAGCGGTAGTTTAATTTCGCTGTAGTGTAAACCCTTAACGGTCAAATGCCAGAGTGCTTCTTATAAGAGAAATAGGCATTTATTGGAATATGTAGTTGATTTCTCATTTCATATTTTGATTTTCGTATATATTGACATTTAATTTGATAAGAATATTATTGGGGTGGCGTTATCTACTTTTAACTTATTTCGTTAGTAGAAAAATTAATATTTGTAAGTAACTTACATAAGTGATAAGTTACTTCAATCCTTTCATAAGATTATAATAAAACGTTTGGTTATTCTCCCGATCAGAGTTCATTAACAATATTTTAAAAGTAGCCCCCCACCGTCCTCCTGTATTGTTTTCGCGACGATGGATGAGAGACATGCTATAATACCACCTAGTTATCTCCAATGATCATCCATACAACCAGCAACTAAACCCCATCAGTGCTTATTTTACGTATCCACATAGAGCCCATTGCGGCTTGCTGACCATTACTTAATTAGGTCAACCAGATGGTTGAATAATTCCAGAGGAAATTTTATCCCTAAAACTATTGCTGTAGACAAGGAAATGTCCGCTGGGAAACCACAGATTCCAGTATGTAATTGCACATAGGCACACGTGAATGTTTTATGTTTGCATCATTTGTGAATGATACCATGTAAATATGTACACTTTTGAAATCAGATGCACATATTGGGAAAAAAGTGTGAAAAGTAAAATAAATATTTTTAAAACGATTTTTTAAAGAAAATGAGAAACAAATTCAAATACATAATACTAAAATGTAAAACAAAATTTGTTTTCAAGAAAATATACAGTGACTAAAAATGAAAACTTGGGGAGTGCTCTCATATTCAATCAATTCATGAGTTGTTCAATTCTCATGTAAATCAAACAATTGTATATGAGAGTACTTTAAAAGGCTTTCTTTCTAGTCACATAAACAGAAAGTTTTTAAAATAATTTTCTTTAAAACAATTATTTTTTTTTACTTTTTAGTACGATTTGTTTTAGTTTGTTGTTTATTTTTTAAAGGAAGAATGTTCTTTAAAAAACAGTTTGTTTTATTCTTTTTCAAATGTGTTATGAAAATTAGTGAAAATCTGAATTTTTTCGAACTTACAAATGTTAACCCTTGTGTGAACTAAATAATCCCACTTTACTAAAGGGTAAAACTGTTGCATACGGAAAAAAAATATCAGTCTTTAAAATTAAACAAGAGATCTATATTTAAGTTAGATTATATACAGTGGACTCTCGTTAATTGGAACGTGGATAATTCGAAATTTTTGGATAATTCAAACAAATGTTTATTGTCCTTGAAAACTGTATTGACCTCAATGGTAAAGATCGTGCATATTATATATATATATATATATATATATATATATATATATATATATATATATATATATATATATATATATATATATATATATATATATATATTTCACATTACTATGATCATCTACAATAGAAAAAAATACTGTAGTTGTAATATATTATTGTGCAGAAATTACTGTGTAACAGGTAGTATTTCGGAAACAGAATTTTATTTGCCGCAGTCTCTTACACATTTCTACAGCTATTTCTACAAAGGCTGTGAAAGTTGCCATTCCCTTTTCTACATCCTACTTAAGTGGTGCAGGATTTTCTGCAATGATCACAATCAAGTGTAAGAACAGGTCACAACTGTTAACTCCGGAACACGATATGAGGGTGTGTTTATGAACTATCCATCCACAATTGAAGAAAATTATCCTATCGAATGTACTCAAGTTGCACATTAATTTTGCCTTGTGCACCAACCTGTTTTCCTTATTTTTGAAAAATTGTAATCTTCATATATTAGAAAATATTATTGAACAATTCTAACCTTTGTGTAATATTTAAAAATTGTAATGTAGATTAACCGTGTTAATAAATTATAAGTTCCATACTGTGTTACTTTTCTGTACATTTTTAATGTCGAAAAATGTACTTGTTATCATTGTTATAACCATTATTGCTTCTTTATTGTTTCAAACTATTTCGTAACTTGAAATTTTAAAATATCATTCAATTCTTTTGACAAAGTAAACATTGCATACAAATTACCTACATTTATATTTTTAAAGTACAAGAGATTTGATCGTTCGATATTTAGTGATCTTCCTTCTTAGTGAAAGGTTGGATCTAGTTTTCGAAAAAGAAAGTGTATTTTTGAAAAACTGAATCCTATATTTCATTGCAATTATTTTCTATTTTTAAATTAGAATGAAATAATAAGCATAATGATTTACCACGGGGAAAACCAGTAAGCTTTCTTCTTTATGAGAAGGAGACCAGTAATCACAGAAAAAAAAACACGGTATTTTATATTTACAAATGAGTGTGCCCCGAGAATTAAAATTACACCCGTAGTGTGCCGCGAGTTGAAAAAGGTTGGGAAACGCTGATCTAGAGGAAGCTATAGGGAAAAGTGACAAGAAAAAATCAACCTGATTGTGATAAAGAAGATGAAGATGAGACAGGTTATGAAGTAAAGATCGTGTGCCAAGCTCATGTGGTTTCTGAAATGTTTAAAAGTTTATTAAGGTTTATTGAATGCCAACCATATGTTACTAACGACTTCTTTCACTCAATAAATTAAATTAATGATAAAATAACCAATTAAAACAAACGAAGATAACGAACTTTTTTAAGTGAGAAAAGATAAATAAGGTTACTATTCGTGTATGTGGTTTTGTGCATTAATTCATTTTGTGTATGTTTTCAACGATATGTGAGGCTTAATTTGTGTGCGAGTAAATGTCGTTTGTTTATTTGCGGTCATGGATCATGTAAATATGAAATCATTGAGTTTACGTTCCACGATTATGCTGGCTACGCTAAAGGAGATGGTGATGATGAGAAATGAATGAAAAGGCTAAATGAAGGAAGTGGGAGGAAACAGGAAAACTCCAAGATGAAAATTTGCAACTTTTGGCTCCAGATTTGAGAAATATCTCAAAATTTACGTTTCAGAAGATAAGTATAGTTCAATTGTAGGATAGTGGCATCCAAGGAAAAGTTGCCATAGATAATGGAATAGGTAAACTCAAATATGCGTGATACTATATTATTATTAATAATAGTAAATACTAATATTGAAGTGTATACCTTGCTGATATGATTTGGAAATAGCTGTAAAGGCTGCAAAAGAATTTTAAAAATTTCGTAAAAAATTCTTATTCTTCATATTTTTTGCCCCGGAACTCGGAACTGTATAAGAAATTTAGAGTTAACCCAAGTAGTACTTACTACTCAGCCTTACAAGTCGTATGACCGACCGTAAATCTAATCCGTTTCGCATGGAGTCAAATTCACGCAAATTCCATTTTGGATGCGGCAAGTTTTTCAGATCATTTACAAACTGATTATTTCAATTAAGCTTAAAAGAAACGTGATAATTGAAGTGGTGTGTACATCAAAGAAAAAAAAAAGAGAAAAAAGAATTGCTATCAGTGCACCGACTAGGAAGGGAAGAAGAAAGTTAAAAAAAGAAAAATAATAATAAAAAGAAGATAATTCCTTGTTCAAGACGAGAGACGCAATGTAACGCGGCCAAAGTTATTTCAGGACGCAGTCGCTCCAATGGCGCTCCGATTTTGTAGAAGAATCTTCGGTGTAGGATGACCCTCTGGCAAAAATAGACTTGCGGGCGGGTTGTACGGACGTATGTACACACGTATATATTTACATATACACATAAAAGAAGAAAAGAAAGAAAGAGAGTGCGTGTGAAATAAGATTATATAGAGATAGATTTTTTTTTGTTGTTGGTCCATTAGTTTAACTGGTTATACTATAAGCAAACACGCTGTCAACGCCAGTCAAATACATAAACTCTGAAGACTAAGCTAGGGGAAAACGAACTGCATTCGTTGAGGTGACTTTTCGCTCTTTCTTTCTCTTCCCAGATGCATGTGCAGCAGCAGTAGCACTTAACTCGCACACGCTCTTCACGGATGAGATACCAAGGAAATCTAGTACAAGGACCTCCAAGATTAAAAGGCGTTAGAGACACGTTAGTTATGTTCTGACATAAGAAGCTACGCTATTTGTCAGACTCTTGTAGTGACAAAGCATGTTTAAAAAAAACGGAAAGAAAAAAATCTAAACTTCCGGGATAAGTTTAAGCTACATTAATAATCTGAAAATGAATTTTAATTACGACTACTTATATGTTGTTACTAGTTATTCAAAATCTGAGTAGTCAAGGTGTCCAGCTAACAAAAAAAAAAAAAAAAAAAAAAAAAAAAAAAAAACTGTTAATCCAAACACTTCTACAGGAATTTGCTTTGTAAATACTGATAATGAGTTACTGTTATCATTCGTTTCGTTTAGTCCAGTGTTTCTCAAACTTTTCTTTTCTTGGAGTGATAAGTTTTACTCGTCAGACCACCCTATTATTGCTCCCTTCGAAAGTATACTTATATTTCTTTAAATATTTGAACCATGAATCAATAAAAGTATACTTATTAAAATAGTATTGATTAAAATATCCTTAACTATATATTTATATTAATAAAAGAAAAATTACTTTCTTTTTAATAACTGAAAGTATCAAGATTATCTTACAGTAACATAGTTGTTAGAATAGTTGTAACAGCCAGACAATCACGTAAGACACATTTTCTCATGTGGTACCACCTAGACCAGCGTTTCCCAACCGGTGTGCCGTGTGTGCCGTGAACGGGCCGCTGGTGTGCCGCGAGGAAATCGAAACAAAATTATTAATTCTATAGCATCAAATTGCAAAACATAGGTTGAAAATGTATATTTGTATTCCACATTACTATGAACCTCTACTAGAAATTTACATTGCTTCATTAATGTTGCAGACTATTTCGTAACTTGAAAATTTAAAATATCATTCAATCCTTTCGACAAATTACCTACATTTGTGTTTTAAAAGTAAAAGAGATTTGTTTGTTCGTTCGTTATTTAGTGATCTTCCTTCTTAGTAAAAGGTTGGATATAGTTTTCGAAAGAGAAAGCGAATTTTTAAAAACCTAAGTCCAATATTTCATTGCAAATTGTTTTCTGTTTTTAAATTAGAATGAAAAATAAGCATAGTGATTTATCACGGGAAAAACCCAGTGATCGAGTTTTCTTCTCTGTGCTAAGATCAGTTATCAGAGAAAAAAATACCACTGTTTTTTATATTTACAAATGATAATATCTATAACTGTGCCGCGAGAATCCAAGTTACACCGCAAGTTGAAAAAGTTTGGGAAACGCTAAAATAGACTGTCAGTAGTTCAACGGTCTCTGTTCTACAGCTTTCCTAAGTTATACAAGTTGTACACCCGTAGATATAATTAATTCTAAAGCTGCTTATAACTCTGCACTACGACGTCATTTTAATGGATAAACTCCAATCAGCTATTGCCAACCTTTCTTGTTATTACTTAGATGTTATTATTATTATTATTGCCTGATGTTATCATCTCTTAGATTTGTTAGATATTCCGGCGTAAACTGGCGTTCAGCTGTATCTGGAATTATGTTCGTAAATAAATAAGTAAATAAATAAAAATGAAATTCTTTCGTAAAGGAACATTGATTGGAGTAAGATGTCTTCAAGGATTTGGACAAAAGACAAAGCATAATATGATATTTCAAGAGGCCTCTCTTTGTCACTGAGATCAATGATAACTTCCGGCAACTTCTTGCCTTGGAATAAGTTAATAGTCACATTGTAGTAAACAGTGATAGGTATCTCGTCGAGAGAAAGTTTTACCATCTTTGCTCGATGTTCCAGTTGCTGATTCAGCAATCGCTATGGAGTTATTAGTATAGGGAGAAGAGGTCCAGTGTAGTTCGGGAAGTTAACCTGGGCCAGCTGGCATGTCTGTTCTTGCTTAAACTTGGGCTTAAATGTCATCATCAGCCTAGCGACCCCGAGAACTACGGATTGGACACTAATGTTGGTCATTTTGGACATATAGGTTTTAAACCATACTGCACTAGTGATCTTTTCCGAGTTATTGTACCTTTTCTAAACTCAACATTTCAACAACTCAACATTTATAATCACCAGAACAGTTACTATGAAAGCATGCAGTACCATCTGTTGGCAAAACAGTATAGACACGTAGTGGTTATTTTCCGAACCAAAGGATATATCAAAAACAAAAAAAAAAAAAAAAAAATCACTATGCAGCATCGTCGAATTATTAATATAAATACATTTTATAATGAGTGGTTACTAAATCGACCACAAAACGTTAAACATAATAAATAACAAAACAAAGAATAACTCATAAAATTTTTTGTAAAAATTTTTTCATAGTTTTAATGTCTCGTGATTAATCTCCGAAACTAGAGAGACAATAATAATGATAATGACTGAAATGGGGAAATGAAGAAAGTAGGAAGAAACAGAAGAACTCAAAGAAATTCCACGCACACGATGTTTGTTCACTAAATTCACATCAAAATACTTGTAGGTACAAATTTAAAAGTTATGTTAATTACACTATATTTTGAATTTTATATGGTTGTTTCCAATGGGGCATTAGAAGACAATTTATTGTCCGTTGGCATTTGCTTTTGTTCCACTTTCTTGTAAGTTAACGGAAGTGCTTGAGAAGAACGAGTTCAGTGAACAATTAGCATTGTAGCAAGTAATCATTAATCTTTCTTTCTTTCTATTTTGTATGGAAAAATCCTTTTGAACCTTGCACATAATGTGAGTTCTTCTAAGAGCGCATCCTCGCCAATATAATTTAAATACGTGACGTGTTTGTAGGTTAACGGACGTTAAAATAGCTCTAGCTAATTAAATTGCTTTTTGTGCTGGAACTTCTACACTATTTATAAGTTCTTTAATTTTTTTTTCACATAATATAGAACACAGGAAATAAGTATTTCATTAAACTGTTAATTAACATGTATGCTTTGATAAAATGTTGACACTTACAATGTATCATTCTTCTTCGAAGGTACCGGTATTTTAAATCTCAAGATTTATGGTACATCCACAGAATACATTAATAATTGTTATAAAATATGAATATATCCTTACTAACTCATTTGAAATACTTTTGTACACTTCTGCAAAACCATTTCTCTGTCTTTCTATTGTAATATATGATGTTGACGTAGTTCATTTTCTATTACTGAGAATTTTGATTCTTTCCAAAATTGAAAATCTGAAATATATCTGAAATAAAAATGCTTAGTCCTCTAATGTCAGCTAAAGCTCAAAGGGACAATCTAAATCTCAAGATCAGTAATAGAGCGTTCACCTCTGGGGTCCTTGGTTCGATCCCAGCTAGCGCCAAATGAACTTTGTGATGGACAAACATCATGTGCGTGGGTTTTCTCGGAGTTCTCTCGTATCCTCACACTTTCTTCATTCCACCATTTCATTCATTTCTCATCATCACTGTCTCCTTTAGCCTAGCGGTATAATCGTAGATAGTAAACTTTAAAAATTTCATTTCATTTCTAAATCTCAAGAACATAAATCATTCATATCTTCATTACCCATTAATATAATAAAGTATATGGAAATTTTACACTAACCAATTCCCTAGAATAAAAGAAATAACTATGAAGTACGCGAACTTTGCATTTCTATATATTACTCTGTAAACAATTATTATAAAATATAAAATGTAGGAAATTTGTATTAGCAATTTACTTTTTCCATTTTCATTTTTCCTTCTTTTTTGTTTGTTATTTTTCTGTAACTTGCTTATTATAGTAAAGGGTCTACAGTTATATTTCAGCATTCGTGGATTGTCATTGGCCGTACAATGAACAAATACGTAGTAATTTTGTTCAATTAATATCTTTGAGTGGTGGAAATAATCAATGTGTCTTTCACGGGATAAAAAGTAATACATTATATGTTTCGCGTTTAATATGACTAATATACAACACAATAAGGAAATGTTTAAAATATTAAGGGAATTTAGAGATAATAATTAAAGACATTATTTGAGACAAATAAAAGAGGAAAAAGTAATAAATGTAGGATGATAAATTTCCATGTGAAAAATATGGAATGAAAATCAAAAACAAAGAACTTCCAAGGGTAAAAATAGAACAGAAAAGTGATTCTCGTTATCAAGGAAGTTTTATTAATCAAGATCTGAAACATATATAGAAAATAGAGGTAGAGCTCTCACTTCTTTCTATAGTGGGTTCTTGGTTTGATTTCAGTTCTCACGAAGTTTAGTGTGTAATGAACAAACACCGTGTGCGTGAGTTTCATCGGGGCTTTCGTCGCTTTTCTTCCCACTTTCTTCATTCTAACATTTCGTTCACCACCGTTCACCACCCTTAGCCCGGGAGCATAATTCTAGGACCTTTAACTTTAAAAAAAGTAAAATTAATGCAAGGATATGAATAATGAAAGAAAGAAATCGTGAAAAATATTTCGTTTGGAGTAGTGTACTGTATGGAGCAGGAATGTGGACACTATAAAAAGAAACGAAAAATAACTAGAGGTGTTCGAAATATGGACGTGGAGAAGAAGAAGAAAATTAACTAAATAGAACGGGAATAATGAATAAATATTGAGAATAGTTTGGAAGAAAAGAATAATGTTGAGAATAAAAAAAGACTGAGGGACATGAAGAAATTATATTATGTTATATATCATTATAGAAATGATGTTTTGAGGGACATGGTAGAAAGTGTGTTAGAAGGAAACGAGGGTTTAGATAAGAAGAAGACAGTAGTTGCTGGACTTCATTGAGGCGGATAGTCCGTTCGTCATGAAAAATTATTTGGCCGAGGACTGTAATGCATAGGAATTTCTCAATTGATGCCAAGTGATTTGCTAATAATGAAAAAAAAAAAATACTTATAGTACTGGTGATGATTATGCAGGGTGGACCATTTATCTTCATATGCCCTTGTAACTTTTAAAGTAAAGGACAAACTACGCTGAAACTTTGTATCATCCAAATATCGGCAGCGGGATATTGTTTAACCTACTCTGCAATGCCACAAGATTAACAGTTTGCCAACCATAGGCGCCGACTTTGGTGGGGGGAGGGGCAGGACACTTTTGACCACCCCAATACTTAAAGGTGGGGTCCCGTCCCTCTAATATAATCCAGTCGAGGAAGAATTAACAAAAAGAGCAAGAATTTCTGTCATAAGCTTTGTCGTGCCTTTAATTAAATATTAGGAAGATCCTTCTTATTCGATAGAAAACGTCGTTTTCAAAACTGTGTTTAATAGAGCACTGAAGCTTCAACCAACACTCTGGCAGCACTGATATGACAAGTGAAGATCAATATGGTGCGTAAAGTTGCAGTGAAGTTCCCAAATTTTAAACTTGAATTTGTTTTATTGGCTTTAGGCAAATTTGACTCAGGTCGTGAATTTCGCCACGGAGCGGATGAAGCGGAGTAGCAGACCGAGAACTTGGGAGGGGGGAGTAGAAGAAGAGGGGCTTCATCAAACAGTTGATAGAAAACGGCTGAATGTGATGATGTTCATTGTTTCCCCCCCAATATTTTCTTCAAGTCGGCGCCTATGTTGCCAACCCAATATAAAGTTGT
The DNA here is from genome assembly GCF_964235325.1 of Thermobia domestica. Taxonomy (NCBI): domain Eukaryota; kingdom Metazoa; phylum Arthropoda; class Insecta; order Zygentoma; family Lepismatidae; genus Thermobia; species Thermobia domestica. The sequence continues at coordinate 218,756,900 of NC_137454.1, read as the reverse complement.
ATTTATTTCAAAATGCACTGCGTCAGGTTATTATATACTATATTTCAAATTTACATGTGAACCAAAATCATACAATACCACACTTGTCAGGCATTGTTGCAAGCTAAGGATGCTACAGCATTACAAGGATTGGAAACAACTAAACTTTGGAGAATTCGACGACAAACATAACTAATAACACAAGTGAGACGGATGGGATAATGTAGTCTAAAGTACCTTAATGTTGAACACTACGGTCGTCATATGACGTATTTCGAACAAATAGAAACAAAGTTATAAAGATTTGGAAACTTGATTTTTTCAAAGGACTTTATTTCGAAAAAAATGTTTAGATAAGTATCACATCGAATTTTGTAAATGACTTTAAAATAGACATAAAGACTAAAGACTATAATGATTTTTTAAGCAGTTTGATATTTCAAAACATTCAGAAGACAGTGGTGAATCTAACGCGGGGCTGAGAACCAGGGTCTTCTCAGTATTTTGGGTGACAAAATTAATTGAATTTGTATTTATCTATATACCTGTATTAAAATGCTAGGTTTATAAAATGTTTGTCTCCAATCCTCTCGACAATGAGATCTCAAAATCCACAGGTGCTAGAAACGTGCCGTTTTCGCTGGCCTATTCCTAATTATGTGTATATTGTTCAGTTCTAATTGAATATTTAAAAAATGTGGACGTTATTTCTTGATTACATTATTTAGGGGTACACTGGAAGTGTTGAAATTTTAAAAAAGAATCATATCCTATGAGTTATAGATTCCAACACAACATAGTTGAATATAGGGATTCTATATCTCTCAGGAGTTTGTTTCATGGTGAAATGATAATGAAAAATGAAGGATAACCATTTCTCCAGGCTAAGATGAATCTTTATTGTTCGGAGTGTTTTGCGCAATGAACATCATATAACACTGACATTATAATTAATTGTGTATGTAATGTATTTGCTTATTACATTCTGCATGCAAGAAGAAAGAAAACTCTCATCATACCTAGGTACACTCATGCCCAAAATTATTGTCGCATGTCTATAAATATGTTGTTATAGGAATATAATTTGATAACGAATTCGCCCGGTATTTCTTATAATGTTAGTATGTGTATAATAGGCGAGGACACGTATGTGGCAAATTGCATGTGAAAAGAGCAGTAAATAAGAACAATAAAACGAAAATAAAACTTTCTTGTCCATTTAGCAACATTTGATTTACTCATGCTAATTTTCGTATTTATAATTCTTTTCCTACGAAATTTACCACAAATATACACATAGTATCAGTATAAAAAGTACCCTGCAAAATCATTATCAAATTATATTCTTACAAGAAGACAGTTCAATATGCGACAATCATTTTGGACTTGAATGTACATGAATTAGAAACTCCAACCAGAAGTATTCTCAAATCTTGCAAAAGGTGGGAGATATTGAAAAAAATAAGAGAAAAAAATCTCCCTTTTATGGTACCGGTACCCCTTGCCGATTTTTATAAAGACGTCTTTCACTTGTATCTGTAAAGGAACATGTACAGATGTAAGAAATGACAAGGAGATTCGTGCTCATATGTGAATATTGTGCTGTGTAGAGAGCACAGATTCAGCTAGTCTATATATTAAAATGCTAGGTTTATATGTTTGTCCTCAAAGAAGAGCTTATATGTTTTTCTCCAATCCTTTCGGAAATGGTAGGGGCGCGGTGGTTCAGTGCTAGAGCATTCACCTCCAGTGCTTAGGGTCCCTGGTTCGATCCCAGCTCGCGCCGTGTGGACTTTGTGGTGGACAAACACCGTGCTCGTGGGTTTTCTCCCGTTTTCTCCTACATTCTTCATTCGACCATTTCATTTATTTCTCATAATCACCGTGTCCTTTAGAGTAACCGGCATAATCGTGGGACGTAAAACTCAAAGATTTAATTTCATTTCCTTACGGCAATGAGATCTCGAAAACCACAAGTAGTAGAAACGTCCCGTTTTCGCTGGTCGATTCCAAATTTTGTGGAGATTGTCCAGTTCTAATTAAATATTTGGAAAACGTGGCCGTTCTTTCTTTATTACATTTTAAGTGATACACTGGAACTGTTGAAATTAAACATATCCTATGATTTATACATTCCAACATAACATTCTTGTATACAGGGGTTGTATATCTCTTAGGTGTTTAATAATTCATGGCCAAATGATAAAAAACGAAGGATAACCATTTCTCCAGGGTAAGATGAATCTTGATTGTTTGGTGTGTTTTGCCCAACGAACACCATGTATCACTGACATTGTAATTAATTGTGTACGTAATGCATTTGCTTATTACATACACCATGCAAGAAGAAAAAGATCACTGATCATATATGAATTAGAAACTCCAACCGGAAATAGGCTCAAATCTTGCAAACGGAGCGAGATATTGAAAAAAAATAATTGAAAAAATCTTCCCTTTATGGTAGCCTTTGCCGATTTTTTTTTTTTTTATCAAGATGTCCTTCACTTGTGGCTGTAAAGTGCCATGTACAGATGTGAGGAATGTGAGCAAGAGCGCCCATGTTGTGGTTTCCAAGGGGGGGGGGGCAAGTATAAGCGACATATCAAATATAGTTTCAAATTTTGATGTAACTATTCTAAAAATTCTATTGGGTTTTCGATACTCCGAAGTAAAATTTCCTCTAGCGGGGGCGAGCGCCCCACCTTGCCCCCCCTGATGGGCGCCCTTGAATGTGAGGGAGATTGAAGTTCATATGTGACTGATGCGCTGTGTAGAGAGCGCAGGCTCAGCTAGTATATTTTTAAAAGTTTATAGTAAGCGTTCCCTTTTATTCTTTATTGGGAAATCTTTAAAACATTAGAAATAGTTTCAATTGCAGTTTTTCTTTTATGGAATGTATAAAACAATACTTGAGGTCCATAATGTCAACGTCCGACCAGGCCATAATATCCATCGAGAGAGAGAGTTAAGTTAGAAACATCTGCAGGATCCACGAAAAATTTTAAACTCTTGATATACTACCATAGTCTGGGTTCTGCCTGACCCCAAATTTTTACCTTCTAGATCCACCCCTGTCGGGAGATATGAAAAAAATGGTAAAATTTGATACTTTATTTAAAATGGCGTATTTGTGAGAACTTTTCAGAACATTTTTTGATTTACTTCGTTTCTATAAAACTACTACAATATATTTTAGTAGAAGTAATTACAATAATTTGTTGGAATTACATAATTTTAACCATTGTTGCAAACTTTATTTATTTATTTATTTATTTTTGCCATATTTCCAAAAGAGTTTGAGATGCCAAGTTGCTGTAAACGACATCGTGATCATCACATCTACTGAAAACCATCTATGTAATTGGATGAGGTACTTATCAAAGCAGTTTTGAGAAATAAAGGCCTTTGAAAAAAACTGAAATTTCCAATTCTCTGTAACTTTGTTCGTATTCATTCCAAATTCGTCATATCGTGATCAGAGTATTAGATACTAAAGTACTTTGGATGTGCATTGCCCTCCCTCTCTCAATTGAGGCTATCAAAACTAAGATATTTGTGATACCGTAGCATCCTTAGCTTGCAACACTGTATAACAAGTATAATATTGTGTTTTCATTTTCTATGTAGATTTGAAATACGTAATAATCTGACGTAGTGCCATTTGAAAATATACAACTTTATCTTGAATTGGTAACACTGTTAATCTTGTAGTATCATAGAGTACGCCAAATAATGTACTCGTGCTGATATTTGCATGCTGCAAAATTTTAGCGTTTTTTATACACTAGCTTAAAAGTTACAAGGGGGTATCAACGTAAATGGTTCACCCTGTATATATGCATATACACAATATGGCAAATATATTTAATGGACAACCAGTGGTGTATTTGGGGGGGGGGCTTTCGGGCTTAAGCCCCCCCCGAAATCTTACTTACTATAGTAAAGTATATGAAATATCTTGCAGAATTTTCATATTTTCAGGCAAAGCCCCCCCCCGAAAGTTAGCAAAGCCCCTCCCGAAACAAAATCGTAAATACGCCACTGTGGACAACATAACATGCTTAGAGTTCTCTTTAAAACTTAAATATTGTGCAGGAATATCTGAGCCCGGGAATTATGATTCCTTAAGTCACGTGCACAGATTTCCTGTCGATAACAAAAGAACTGAAAACATTTTATTTATTTACACCGTTTTCTAAGTAATAGACCACGGACTTACTTTCCAAATATCCAACAATTGTCTTTTTATCATCCATTGAAATTCGGAAAAGTGGTAACAAGTGCAGTGAAAGAACCTAAAATCAACAGAACTTTTTCTCTCTTTTAAAATTAGTTCTTTCAACTCTGAAATTAGGAGATACATTCTTGCAACTATATTAGTGCCTCTGTACTGCATACGGATATGGTCTCAACATAGAAGGGCATTATACGAGTACACTGCACTCATGCTTTCTTAATTTCTATCGAGTGCCTCTTCATCTTTACTTGTCGTCGTCATATCATCAGAAGATTGACGTAATATGTCCACAGGTGGCTTGTTTACGGAACTCAAGTGCCTCTGTACATGGCTGCCAGATATACCAAGTTACATGAGTCACGAGCATGGCTTTGACCGTTGTCAATTCAATACTGAAAAAACTTTTTTCGTTACAGCTGAATCAATTAAATCTCTCATTAGGGACACATTCCCGGATTCGAATTAAAGAGGTAAATCATCATCTTCGATTCCATTTATATGCTTTTCAAGTTCTTAAAATAATTATAAATATTACTTAATCTCTTCCTGCGCTTTCTTCCAAAACTAATCTGAATATGAACAAATCCTAACAATAAAGTAAAATAATAGAAATATTTTTTATCTTCTTTTATTTTTTCTTCAAATGTGGAAGTGTTTCCAATGATCTGAAGATCTGTTATTTCCTTAACCTTTGTTTATGTAATATTGTTATATATAGTCATACTATTGTCAACAAGGGGGCGCGGTGGCTCACTAGTAGAGCGTTCACCTGCGGTGCTTGGGGTCCCTGGTTCGATCCCAGTTCGCGCCGTGTGGACTTTGTGGTGCACGAACACCGTGCTCGTGGGTTTTCTCGGGGATCTCCCGTTTCCTTCCACTTTCTTCATTCCACCATTTCATTTATTTCTCATCATCACCGTCTCCTTTAGCCTAACCGGCATAACTGTGGGATGTAAAACTGAAAAATTTCATTTCCTATTGTCAACAACCAATGTAAATTAATTCTGGTTAAAGGAAACTCCAACACGTTCCCACAACTACCTATATTGGGCTATTTTTCACCTTTGTGCACAGTGCTTATTTATCCAACATCCATATCAATCTCAAGAGATCAGTTTAGACTGGATTAACAATCAATCATCAACAACAGTAACAACAACGGGAATAGAAATGGAAGGAAGACGCTCATGGCCTGTATTCAAAGTATCATCTCGGCATTCATCTTGTGAAATTGAGGAAAACTTGCAGGAAAGACCTGTTTGAATGGGCGACCTCCAGGATTTAACCCCGGACTTCACAATTGCAAAGGCAAAATGCTGACCATGGGCCCACAACCACTATTGTTACTTCTACATTTCGTGGTGTAAAATCAGGCCCGTAGCTAGCCCCAAAATGTAGGGGGGGCGACCCAACCATATTATAGTTCATCACAATATTATTGTTCATTTGCAAGTCTACCGTGAAAATTTTAGGGGGGCAGTGAAAATTAAAAAGGAGCCCGGCCCACTAGTCCCTCGTGGATACGGACTGTGTAAAATGTATTCTATGTTCTTTCTTGTTTTGTCTCATCTCTTGAAGTACCGAGTTAAAGATCGCTTTATATCTACTGATCGTCATTTCTTCTTTTTTACGAGATGTCCCACTTACCGCTATTTAAGTATCTTTATTTCGCGACAATATCTGCTAGTTATTTCTAGTACTAGCAGTTTGTAGCAATCGTAATAATCAATAAGAAAACATTTTTTCTATACTTATTGCATGAGCGACAACGATCCTGTTACTTTTATTATTCCAAATCAAGTTCTGATTAGATCTAATCTCAAGCGATCATAGGATATTGGTTACCATTACTTACTTCCTAATTGGATAGTTTCAACATCGGATCCTGACAGAGGTTTCTCAGAAAATTTTCCTGAATTGCACGAGACGAATATGGGATTGTGCCTTTAAATACAAGCCGTAGTCGCCTTCCTTTCCCGTTATTGTAGGTAGTTGATGATCCTAGTGTAAAATTGTCTCTTAGGCTGTATCTGGAAGCTCCCTAATTAATTAAATAATTAAATTGGGCGGTCACACATTTGACCGTGCAGCTGTAGTTCGAGATCGTGTTATGATATTTTTAAAAAGTGTTTGTGTCCTTATATAAGAGCGAGGTTATGAAAGAAGAGCCTTTCTGTTTTAACGTTGACTCCAAATCACGGCCGGGCATGAATCCGGTGCAGTGCAATCTTCTTCACAGTGTAGAGTGTTCTCCACTATACTATTTCAACTTAAAAAAAAAAAAAAAGAACGGAATTACTGTGATTCTGTTCTGGCGTATTCGGCTATCTGTCAGGTGTATTAATCAACTAAGTAATACTTTATATAAGATTTCGTATTCTAGTAATCATACTAAAAATGTTATTCTACAATGTAACAAAAAGTTCTTGCCATTTTGACGTCCCATTTGATGAAGCGTTTACAAAGAAGGAACGAAGTCACTTACGCGCCGGAAAGGTTTTAGTGGGGTAATGTGAAAATTTACCTACTCCAATACAGGCACTTTGTGCACACATACCAACTACAACTCATCCAGTATCGCAGACAAATGAAGGTATCAAAGCAGCTCGTTCACGTTGTTTTTCTATTACTTTAAAGTGGGCCTGTTAGTAGCCCCATCAAGTCGTTGTATACGTTAGGCATTTGGGGAGGACCGCCAGGCATTGATTTCAAAGGGTCAGGTTGGGAGATTTAAACCTCTGTGATGAACTCCGCCGTGGACGACCATAGATATTAGATGACGAGGCTTTGAAGACAGTCATAACGGAGAACAGCAGTCAAACATGTGGCCAAACCTAGAGAACTTTTTCAGGTTTCCGAAGAAATAGTCAGTTTTCACCGGTACTGCATAGGGAAGATATACCTAGGTATGAGTTGAACAAATGAATGCTTCACATATTGTCGGCAATCAACAAAGAACAACGACAGACAGCCTGTTTGTTGTTCCTATCTTTGCACCGCAATACATCACCAGTGACGAAAACTGAATGCAGTGTGAACTTCTAGGCGTACCAGGCAAGGTCTATGTGACCTTGTGCTTCGCATTTCAAAACCACCTCTGCACCCATGCAAGATGGTGGACTAGTCATCAGGTGGTGCATTACGAGCACCTACACCAGGCTACCTCATCACTAAGGACCTGTACCCGCAGTAGCTGCAATTGGTGCAAATGCGTTGCAGGAGAAGGACCCAGCATTGGATAATCGCAAAGGTACTAACGAGAATGCGAGACCACACGTGGCAGGAACAACCGGGGATATCATTCAGCGACTTGGCTGAAAAATACTCCAAGTCATTCATCATACTCGCCAGACCTGGTGTCATCAGAAAACCAGTTGTATATCTATTGTTTTTCTATTACCGCTATTATTATTATTATTATTATTATTATTATTATTATTATTATTATTATTATTATTATTATTATTATTATTATTATTATTATTATTATTAAGATAGAGGGTTCTCCCATGCGGAATAGACCAAGTTTACCCACAGGGAATGTAGACAAAGAGTGCATATTTTGTTAACTTTTGAACATACTAGGGGTAAAGTAGTGAGGTTAGAACTACATCGCGCCCACCTTTATCCTCCAAGTTCCCCATGTGCCCATTTTACAAGGGCTGAATGAAAATAAGGAAAAACTAATATTTTATGACTTTGAAATGTGTTATTCCTTGCCAATCTGATAAGACGATGATTTTTATTCTGCTGAAATAAGTTACATCTATTTATTTATATATTGTATATTAAAAGTATACACTGCTAAACTGCAGATTGTATCTTGATTTCCTCTAATAGTGGCACACATAGTTCTAACAGTGACGCATATATAGCCCTAACAGTGATACATATAGTATTAGCAGTGACACATACAGTCCGAACAGTGATCTTAACAGTGATGCATATAACCCTAACAGTGATGCATCTTGTCCTCAGTGACACATATAGTCCGGACAGTGATGCATATAGTCCGAACAGTGACACATACAGTCCGAACAATAATCTTAACAGTGACGCATATAGTCCTAACAATGACGCACCTAGTCCTAATAGTGACGTTCATAGTTCTAACAGTAACGCGTATAGTCCGAACACTGATCCTAACATTGATCCAGTTGTCCTAACAGACACATTTATAGTTCTAACAGTGATACATATTGTCCTAAAAGTGATCCAACAGACACATTCCTGAAGTGACACACATATAGTCCGAGTAGTGACGCATATAGTCTTAACAGGGACACATATAGTCCTAACAATGACATATATAGTCCTAATAGTGACGCACATAATCCTGGCAGTGACGCACATAGTCCTAACAGTGACGCATATAGTCGTAACGGGACGTATATACTACTCATAATATTATTGCTTCAAAGAAATTTTAAAAAGTAAAGTAGAAGTAAAGTATATTTTCGTTCTTCGATTGATTTTAAAGGAAAAACAAACTAGGGCCTAATTACAATATGATTTGCGCGTTCCAGCAAGAGTAGCCTCCTGTTAATTCCACTACTCCAAACTAGGGTAGATGGCGCTGATGTGTTTTTCATAAATTATGGCCAGTAGATTTCGATTTATTTTCGGGGGAAGAAACAGTGGACGATTCTGAAAATCGCCTGAAATTTTACTTAAAATTTCCAAGTTAATCGTTGTACTTTAGATAATTCCTCTCTTTACTGAAGACAAACTTGGTACGTTGGACGAAGGTTTAAATCTGATCTTAAAAATTGAATAAAGACTTTATCTGGTTAAGTGTCTAAGATTGGTTATTTTGTTTCATTGTTGATCTTTCTAATTGATTTCCTTATGTAATCATATCAGAAGCACGAAAAAAAGTATATCTCGAGCAATTTAATTCGAATTTACGTATAATATGGATGTGCACAATGTTCTTCTTAACTTACTTACTTTAGATTATTTGAAAGAAATGAAAATAGTAAAAAAGTTTCTCCCAAATTGTCGAGGAAAAATTGTTGTAATTTTGTACTGAGGTTTTAAAAAGTAATGGAAACGATTTCACAACTGCTTGAAAGTTTTTGAAAATATTATTATTATTATTATTATTATTATTATTATTATTATTATTATTATTATTATTATTATTATTATTATTATTATTATTATTATTATTTAAAAAAATAGATCAGGTAATTTTAATTAGTTATACCAAATAACTTGAGAAGAAGTAACTTTATATTCCAGATCAGTGACGACATAGGGGGCAAGGGGAGGAAGCCTCCCAAAGATTAGCACTGCCCGCCAAAATGATGTATTTTAATGAAATTAAAATACATCATCTCACGGTTATGTCGCTATGCTAAAGGAGACAGTGATGGTGAGAAATGAATGAATTGGTGGAATGAAGAAAGTGGGAGGAAACGGGAGAACCCCGAGGAAACCGACGCACACGGTGTTTGTCCACCACAAAGTTCAGTTGGCGGGGACTGTGATGGAATCCGGGACCACAAGCACCAGAGTTTAACGCTCTACCACTGAGCCACCACGACCCGCAATGTAAGTTAAGTAATATAGAATATCATTTTCGGTACACACACAAACACAAAAAAATAGCTGCCTCTCTAAAAATGTCTCTGCCTCTCCCTTGCCTTTCAAAAAGTAAAACTACTGTCGCTACTGTTCCAGAAAAATTGGGTTTGCATTTTGTGAATTTATAGAATTATTCACTTTTTAAAAGAAAATGAGTTTTAAAAAATAAATATAATACTTTTATTTAAATATTAGTAATAAAAATGGATTTGTTTGTTCCTTGTCACAGTGATGATTTCATTGATATAATGGATTATTTTTATTCATACTATATATATTCACTTTTATATTATTGTTGCGCGTGAATTTGATATACCAGAGTGTATATTTCACTTCGTTAATTTATTGCAGCGAGTATATTTCAAACCTGAGGGTAAGCATTGAATGTTGTGACTAATGTATATTGCACCATGATATAACTCGATACGAGAAAATAAGAAGCCTGTGATGATTTCCTAACAATTTGCTCTGATACTACAATCTGACATGTAAGATATTTGCTTTTGGGCAAGCGAGCCAAACATATTTATGAAATAATTGCAAACAGAGTAAATTTAATTTAATAAAGGTCTCGAGGTTTCTGATGGTTAAATAAGGATGTTATAACAATTTTCTAAAGCTGTAAGCATATTGTGTGTTATTTAGCTTTAACACTGAGATTAGATTATTTTACGTATTACAAATAACATGTAAGGATTTGTCAGTCTATAATTCTATGAATTAGCCAAATTTACTTAGTTTTAATGTCAGAAGCATGGTTTTTGCTCATTGGATTGAGCATGCATTTATTTTTATTTAATGTTTACATGGGTTAGTGTTGTTTTAGTGTTCAATCACGTACCAAAGAAACGTGCCACAATTTGGCGCTGAGTGTTGTCAGAAACTCTTTCTTGAGAGGGTCGTAGCGGTCGGAAGGTTTGAAGCCTCGCCTGTTGATCACGCTCATTGCTCCACTTCCGGGGGGGCCGCAGCCAGCCGCCAGAGGGCTCGCCGATCGTGCACTCGACGCTCGCTCGCTGCCTCGTCTTCTCGATCTTCCACTGCCCGACAGGAATAGCCAAGGCAGCCGAGCGAGGAGCGCTTCTTGGCATCCTCAGCTGAAGGTGGTGAGGCATCCGTCAAGACACAAGCCTGCCAACCTATGCGTGCCATAACGCGCAAATTAGAACGAGATGTTCACCCATTTTTCTGCTCGTATATATATTTCTTTCTTCTTCAAGAGGCGGAAGTGCTGTATTCAAGGACACCATCTTCACTATTTTTCTTGTTTACTTTGGGCACGTCCACCTGTATGGAACATGATGTTTTACCACCGAGGATTACCGCCGATACTGCTTGGTTGGACTATCTACAATGTGTGTACTTTGAAAAGTAGGTAATGCTGAAAAGGCGATATAGATAAAAATCACACATGCCTATCTTCTACCTACTCATCTGCCCTATATTGTTTCAAGAACGCCTTTTTATAACTCTCATGTAGGAGCAAAGCCAAATTTAATGGGTACAATCTGTAGAAGAAGGAAGCAATTCATTCGTGTGTAGATTTTACTCCTGATAATGTTTAACTCTCTCTCACAAATATTAACTTTTTTATTGTTCTTTTCATTTTTTTTTACTTATGTATAATACTGATAACTATACACAATATCGAAAATACAAATAAGACATATTTTTTCATACGGTAGATCTCCTGTTAACCGATCACCACGGGACCGGGCCCTCGTCAGATAACGAAAATATCGGTTAAAACTAAATCACCATTTTATAGGCCCTAAATTGTACAGCGTCTTTATAACAATTTAACCCTACAATGCATAGTGGGACAGATATGGGTCATAGTGGTAAATGTAAACTGTGCTTTCCTACATAACGATATGTAGTTGCTAATGCGTATTGAACCAGATTGGGAACGTTCTAAGCTAGTTGTAATTCCACAATTTCCGCTTAGATGGCACTTTAAGCGTACCGGTACTTCCCTTACTCATTTTTCTTTTCTCTTGCAAAACTATTTATTTTGTACAGAAAACGAAATCATGCATTGTAGGGTTAAAATAAAATAATTTTGCAGTATTATAATTCAATAAATTAAATTTACCAAATTCAAAAGTTTCGACCACAAGCTGCTTCAGTGTAGGGTGACCATACTTCCTACTTAATCGAAATTGTCCCATTTTGAGAACACAAAATATTGTCCTAATTTTTTAAAGAAGAATGACACACTTTGTCCCATTTTTTTATTACAACATGTATAATTTGTTTTGATGACTTGATCTAATTTTAAGAAGTATAGTTGTAGAGACTTTCATAGTTGGTAAATATGTCTTATTGAATACAATACGGACTTGAAGCAAGTGTAATTGAAGTAATTTAGGTATTTATTTATTTATTTAATTTTCCGCCTTAGAAACTTTAGGTTCATGGTTCTGATGATTAGCACACGTCAGGGTTTGCTCAAGCGAGCCCAGCCCGAAAAAAAGTGGTTTGCACTCATCTGGAAAAACCTACTTAAAAACTCATCTGAGTTTTAGACCTTTTTATTAGTATATTATTGGTACAACTAAGCCGTATCACATTGCAAGTTTTTCCTTCTAGATTTTATACTCTTACCGGGCGAATTAGATACTTTCACATATCATTAGGATATACTACAACGTTTAATAAATACCAAGATTATTCTACGTTAATCGTAAAGTTTTGAATATGTTAAATCAATGGGAGGGGGGGGGGAATTCTCACCTTAGTTTGAGATGATTGAAGAACAAATTAATGTGTGGGTTATGTTTATATTTGAAGCAACATAATTTATTCAACTTTAAACTTAAAAAGATACTGTAAAGCAAAAGACAATATCAAAATTTCGACCAAAAGGGAGATCATAATGGAGGAGGATCGAAATTCGATCTTAGTATCACTCAAGATCAGTCTGACCAATTTAAGACATTTTGTCACCTAAGAAAATATACGTATATTTATTTTGGCACGCTAAGGGATGACGAAGAGGTCAGTGTGAGAAAATTCAAGTGATTCGATGCATAGGGCTAAGTATTTATTTCATCGCGGGAAGTATAGAAGGCACGCGATTGAGGAGGCTTGAAATTCAAACTCAACACTATCATGACCGATTTTAGACATTCGTGATACAAGACTATACTTTCGGCCTATATATATATGTAGGGTGTGAAAGTCCCCTGATATAGGGTAACCCTGTTATTAACAGAGTTACAACAAAATGTAAGAGGGGAAACTATCTCCAAATATGATGTTTTTAATCTAAAGTGAAGGTTTTTTTTAATTAATCGAGCCGTTTTGGCTGTACACTCTTTATGCGCCCAAAATTAGATGAAAATGCAACGTTGCCATTTATGTAGACCCGCAACATGAGTGAATAAAGTTACTGTTTGAAATGGTGGCAGGCTATCGTCACGTTAGCGTAGAAAACAGTAACTTCATTCACTTATGCTGTGGGTTCCGGTAAATGGCAACGTTGCATTTTCGTTTAACATTAGGCGCATAAAGAGTGTACAGCCCAAACGGCTCGTCCGATTTAAAAAAAAAATCCTTCACTTTAGATTGAAAAACATTATATTTAAAGACGGTTTTCCCACTTACATTTTGTTCTAACTGTGATAATAACAGAGTTACCCTGTCAGGGAACTTTTGAGACACACTATATATTAGCACGGGATCAAAAGGATATCAAAAAAATTTGGAATTCATATTTAACATCATCACATAAAACTTTGCTAGACCAATTTGAACCAGTTTTGAAACAAGATTAGGTCCTCGGTGTGAGAAGAAACACAGTAGCGTGAGGATTCCACGATTCAAATTCAGCATCAACTTGAAATATAGGCTTGATCAATTTGTATAAGGTTACAACTCGACCTCGAAAAATCTACATCAGCTGGAAAATAAAGCCAGGTGGAAGCGGAGAGAGCCGAAAATTGAAATTTGGTATTAATAACAAAAATGGCTTGATTTTTTTCATTATTTTTTAAACGTATTTTCCTCTTCATTCATGAATATTTTAAATGCAATTAATTTTGGGCAGTTTTCTCTAAAGATGTTCCGATTGTAGCTGTTGAAATTATGCTCACTTTACTCCAGTGGGATTCACTTGAGGACACTAGACTATTACACACAGCGCATACTTATTAGGTGTATGTGTATCGCTTGAAGTGAAACATAAAAGTGAAAAAAAGATTGAGCTTACAATACCGACTGAAGTACAGTACTGTGTCACCTTATAGTTGTGAGACAGCCCAAGTTTATTATTGTGAGGCAGTAAACGCGACAGATAACGAAAATGATTTATTTCTTGGAAGATGGGCGATTAAAGAGAGGGCGGTTAAGAGAGGGTCCACTGTATTTACATTCATACTGACATATATATTTAAGAAGTATAACACGTTAACACGTTGATTCAAAACGTTACTAGGTTATTCATAGATTTTATCACAAAGATAAGACTTTACTAGATTATTCATAGATCTATTCAGAAAAAAGTCCATTTAATTCAATTAGTAGCGTCATTTGAAGTTTTTCAGGGAGAGCTAAACTGTCCACCGACATAAACCTTCACGTTCTTTTTTATTAATATATAAGGAAAGAATTTATTTAAAAAGCACGTGTTTCTCAAACTAAGGAGGCAATTGGCCCTAACTTTCCCACATGACACCCTTGTATTCAATCTGGGCGAACGCCAATATAAAGTATATATTTTTCCTTATATAAAGTGATTTTCAAATCTTCATACAATTTCCCTGATTTCATAACGGGCAACATATGACTAACTACCTGTTTCCAACGATAAAACTGTTCACTATTCAATATGGTCGCTTCGGACATTTGTTTATGCGGACGATTATCTGGAGGCCCGAATGAGTAGGCTGGAGCTTAGGGCGGTATGCAACTTAGGGGCGACATATTAGGTCCCCTTTCCCCTGCCTTAGGAATTACAGACTAAATTAAGTTATTGTCGTAGAAATTTCCCATGGGAGTATTTCTGTATTACAGATTATAGAACGCATACTAATGATTGTGCGTACAAACACCTATTAAACATCCAACAATGATGTGCAACCGCGATGACAATTCGGTTGTTATAATTTACCACACAAGAACTGCATTTTGCGAGTGGAAGGAGTGGAGAGTGAAAGGAAGTTCTGAAACTATTTCATTATTATCATCGAAAGTATTCTATAGTTTGCAGTTCACTTACTGCATATTGCAAGCTTCTGCGCATTGCCGCCCTCCACTTCCTCTGTGTTTTGATGTGAAAATCGTCTTCTTCAAGATGGTCACTTCATTGCGATATTTTTTTTTTTTTACCACATCATTAAACTTATCGTATTGCCTCCCATTACATCCCTTACAACATATTTTCTTTTAACTACAGTCACAAGCAGCTTCTTTCTTCTGAATTTAACTATGTCCACTATTACATTTTTGTTAACACTGTTAGTACTGGTTTTTCCTTTAACCTAGCTAATTTCTTCATTAATTAGTATACCTACATTTCAAACGTATTTACGCAATCTTCATGTTTCTGCTCGATACAGTAAAATAAACACAGTACTCACATCATAGAAGCCGATACATGGATGTTCCGGAAGTCAAGCACTCATTGAAGATTTTTAATGGGTGTTCAGTACTCGTTAGATTTTTGAGTCGGAATTCATTTCGAAATTATACAATTCATGCATAATGTTGCTTACGAGACGAGATGTGTCTTTGTAAATTCGAGACAAGATGAAAAATTTCTCGAATTTTGCAGGCAGCACTAGTCCATGTCTTAAAACATTGTTTTAATGTTACACAAATCATAGTATAAATTGATAAAGTAATTGTACGAACACAACGAAGAATATTTATCACCATTTAAAATTATGCAAGTCATACTCCAATTTTATATATATATATATATATATATATATATATATATATGCTTTAAATGTTATTATATCAACCTTTCGTAGACCTCTCGTGATGCGAGAGGATTCTAATAATGTCTAGATGCAATCAAGGGGAAAAAATCAGGGGACAATTTTGTAGAATTGAAACAAGACGAGAGGAATTCTTCGAGATCGAGACGAGACTCTTACAAAATTTTCAAGATGAGTCGTGGACTGAGTTTTTCATGCTATGGAAAAAGAAGATAATCTAATGTGAACTTTATCAATGAACATAATCTATTTAAATACACAATGCAGTTTTAAAAGTTAAGTTAAAGCAGTGGCATTAAAAGTTTTGTTCAATGCAAAGTTTAGATAATTGTGGCATAAAAAAGTGAAGGCTTTTCCAATTTAATAGTATTTTCACAGTTGATTTTATTTCCGTAGCATATGTTTATCTTGAAGGCCTTCCAACTATTTCAGAAGGAATCCCCCACTTTGAGACAACTAATCAATTGGATCTATTAAAAAATAAGTTGATTTGATTTTGATTTTAGCCTCGTTTTCAGCAGCGAGACTATATGAGACGTGAACCTGCAACTGAAAGTGGAATCTAAGCCGAATCACATGAAATCCCACTGGGAATTGAATCCGGATCTCCCGCGCCAAAGGCGCTTAAGTTAACCGCTTAGCTACGAAGGAGCTCTTTAAGAAACATACAATATGAGGCGTTATTTAATATATCTCATAAATAAATATTGAAAAAATTAAAAGTAGGCGTCTTTGTTCCACATGGAAGATTTTATGAGTCGTTTGCACTACTTTGTACTTAATAGCCAATACAATTCCTCTCACATATTAATTATTCCTAAAAGACATAACTCTTCATAGCTTAGCTTTTATTTCGTACTCACGTTTCAAGTCTTCACTAATAACGCTAATTACGTACCTAAAATTAGTAACTGTTCTATTTTCTCCTCTCTAACTTCGAAACTTGACACAGTTTCTTTCGTTCCAATCTCATTGTTGTCGTTTTGTTAACGTTTATTTTTACTTAATATTATTCTCTGTTCTTTCGCAATTAAATGCACTGAGAAAAACCCGTTATCCAGACAGCAGTATATTGTACAAATATACGGAATTCATATGTTTACTACGGAAATATGTACGGAGCATACATTATTCATTTGATACATACATACTGTTTTTCCCGTTTAGATGTTACATCATGCCGCAGCAGGATGTCTGACATTTAACGGTCTTCCGTATATTACATACATATATACGGAAGCTATATGTTATATACGTTCATTTGTATATGAGAACCTTACCACCTATTACAGCTCTTTCACAGTTCTTTCTTTCATACGGAAAGCACGTATAGATAGAACACTTATATGGAAAATATTATAAAACATACTTTTTCAGTTATATGTTTGCTGCAGGATGTTATACGTTGTCGTGCGTTGAGTCTAAAATCTACAGGATTTATGCATGTAACCTACATTTTTACGTACACAGCTTTTTCTCTGTGTTATGTTACAACGATAACGTTGTATATAGTATTTGCAATCTGTGCCAGCTTATAAAAAGGGGATCAGAGGCGAATTATTTGAGCAGTATTATGTATAAAGAAAAGAAAGACACACAGAGATATCGAGAGATTATTTTGTAATCGTTAACTAAAAAAAGAGTTGTTGCTATGGAAACGTAGTAAATAAGTGTGTGTATGGATGTAGACATTTTGTTAAATATGCATAAAGTTGATTATGTACGCTCCTCACGATTGTATATTAAAAATCAGCTAAGAAAGTGATAAAACGTATGAATTATTTTGAAGATTACTAAAATTGAATTTACGAACCACCTTCTAAATTGGTGCCTCAACACCGGGAAATATAAAAGTGTCGTTTTGAAGAATAGTAAAAACGGCAAGCTTTCAACGTGACATTAGTGTTACCATATTGAGAAGTGGTAAGGTGATACACCGAAATATGGCCATGAGTGCAACAGATAGTGATATAACTGGTGATCAGAGTGTGTATCCAGAAATGAATCCTAATGAAAATTTGACTGACATTTTAAGAGACTTAGCTCAACAAATTAAGGATCAAGTACGAAAAAGTGATGAGATAGCTCAGCAAATTAGGAACCAATCTGAGCAAATTAGGAACCAGTCTGAACAAATTAGGGAACAAGGTCGACACTTTGATGAGAAACTAGACCAGAAGATAAACCAGCTAAATAAGGACTTTGATGAAAAGATAGCGAGATTAGAACAATGTAATGAAAGCAGATGGGATCTTATTCAACGTCAACTGAGTCAGACGAATCAACACATAGTAGAAAAATTTGAACAGTACGACGAAAAAATGGAAAAAGTAACACAAAGATTTACGGAAGTTGAAGATTCAGTAGATGGCCTAGAGTCAACGGTAAGTGCTCACGCCAATCACATTAAAATATTGCAAGATGAAGTGAACTTTATTAAGGAGAAATGTATTCCCGAAGGTCTATTTCAGGACAATGGATACATGAATGTGGTGCATCCTACATCTACAGGTTGTGAACCTACTCGTCATCACAGACCAATTTTGGAACTTAATGAATCTTCGAGCTGTGAAGAGAGTACTGATAGAGAAAGAAGAGTGAGGCAAACATCCCGGCGTAAACACAACTCCAACAGATGTATGAAGACAAATACAGGTAAACCGTTACGATTCAGCGAAGTTAAGTCGCTTACTAAATTTAGTGGTGTGCCGGAAGATATCCCCGCTAGGGCAGTTCTTGAAAAATTTCAGGATGAACGTGAGCTCATGGGTGTAGATGAGTCTCAGTTTTTAAAATTATTGCCGCATATATTATTACCACCCTGTTTAACATGGTTCAAAGCTATCAGGGGCAGTCTTCGTACATATTCAGATTTCAAGAATGCTCTCCTATCAAATTATGAAAATGATTTTATGATAGCGAATAGAGATGCCGTCTTGCGAACGAAACATTTCAATCCAAAATTACACAGGAGTATTACAGAATTTGTAGTATCTACATATAATGAGTTAAGATCACTAAATCCAAACCATCCGGAATCCCGAATTATAGCTTCCATTAGAATCTTATTGCCATTTCGACTACAGCAGTTGTTAATGTCGGCGCAGTGCATTAACTTTAATCATCTAATTATGCTTATTCAGAATTATGAAAGTCAGTCGGCAATACAGAATAACAATAAAATGCAGGATAGAGGTCAGGGTAATTATGGACGCAATCAGACACAATATGCTTCTGTCCGTAATGTAAATATACAACCTGAAAATAATTCTAATGTCCATAGTTTTAATAATAGAATGAATAGTTATAATCGTACCGATAACCAAACGCAACCTAATCACAGAAATGGAGCTAGGAATTTTAGAAATAGCAACAGGAATTCCAATAGGAGTAATAATTATCGCCCATTCTCACAAAATGAATTTGCAGATGGCAGGAATTCTGTAAATAGGAATCAAAATATGGTATCATCCTATGAAAGACAAGAATGTACACAAGATTGTGCTATACAATGTTGCTTAAATGAACCCTTCGAACGTATAACTTGAACTATCAAAAAGGCGTCCGATGGATTTGTATTAAATTGACCTTTGCTTACGTCTATGGTTAATATGTTCTTCATTCGATTTATTATTAAAATGTATGTTAAAAACATATGTAATTGTGAAATAGTTCGAAAAAGTGATGAAATTAAGTTATGGTAGTCAACTGAAAATATTGAATTTGTTCCTTATAGTTTTGTTGCAATTTCCTTTTATAGTATTAACTGAGGAAATGTTAATTTGTGTTTCATGCTAAGAAATTATCTAAAAGCTTTATTGTAAGACGCTACTCATGTTTTCGTGTTTTTATTCTATGCGAATTTCATGCGAATATTATAAATATTTAAAAATAAAAGATCATAATTTTAATGTAAACGTATGAAGGTAGTGACAGATATATAAAATAGATGCAACTTATTATATGGAAAGAATATGAATAATGAATATCGAATCTCTTAATTTTTCAAAGTTTATTAATGTATTAAATGATAATTCTCAATGTGTTTATATGTTCTAATTTTGTTGCCTTCTGATCCTACTAATATTTAATATTAAAAGATCTTTATTTGTAATTAATGTTGTTTGAACATGAAGGAAACTATCAGTTAGATTTAATTTTTGAATAGCCTCATCGACGATAATTGTAAATCGACGTTCTTAGTGTTGATATATATTGATAAATATAAAAATGTGTAATGTTATAATATGGTATATATATATATATGGAAGAATAAAATATTTGTATTAAAAGTGATATTAAGTATATATGAGGGCTATTCAAAAGGTAGGTACTTTATAATCTTCAACCCAGGGTTCTTTCCTTCATAGCAAAACTATTATTGAAGTCCCGTCCGGACGACATTCTACAACGATAACGTTGTATATAGTATTTGCAATCTGTGCCAGCTTATAAAAAGGGGATCAGAGGCGAATTATTTGAGCAGTATTATGTATAAAGAAAAGAAAGACACACAGAGATATCGAGAGATTATTTTGTAATCGTTAACGAAAAAAAGAGTTGTTGCTATGGAAACGTAGTAAATAAGTGTGTGTATGTATGTAGACATCTTGTTAAATATGCATAAAGTTGATTATGTACGCTTCTCACGATTGTATATTAAAAATCAGCTAAGAAAGTGATAAAACGTATGAATTATCTTGAAGATTACTAAAATTGAATTTACGAACCACCTTCTAATGTCCCGTTAATTTTTAAGGAGTTTGGTTTAGCAAAATTCCTTTCTTCCTAGATATATTTACCTGTATGTCCGTGTGCCCATCTGTCCGGGAGATAAAATATGACCAGAACTATTTGATGGAACGTCATCAATGTTGGTCAGTATGTACAAGATCAAAAAGTTGAGTATATCGAGTAGCAGTATCCTTATCTCAATTAAGTGTCCCTAAAGTACATTCATTTCCATCCTTAACGCCTTGCTAAAATCGGAAGTGGTAGAAATCTACTACAACTTTCGAAGTCATATTGTTCTACTTAGAGCAAAAATGATAAGAGATAAATAGAACCTTTCTTAAGAATCGATTTAGAATTCTGAGAATAGGCACCATGTTCTCTCTTAATCCTCTAATCAAACCAGAAGTGACAGAAATTAACCATTTTGGGTTTAACGTTGACCACTATAGTGTAACAGCTGTAATAGATAGCGAGAAGTGGTTTACCTGCAAACCAATTAAACGTCCCAGGAATATGTTTCATCCCCACTCTAATTTCTTTACTAAAAGTGGAAGTGGTAGAAATATATTACTACCACTTCCAATTTCAATATTAATTGAGAAAATATCACGCTATACAAACCAAAAAAATCTTCATATTGTGAACATGTGACACTGCTACTTGTTTCTTTTACCAGATTTCACATTAACATCCGCAGGTCTTCGCTTGACACATCCTTCTTAATTTTTTTTTGTAAATATATACGGATATTAAATGATGTAGAAAAGCAAAAACTCTGTTGAACTTCTCTTCCAACTGCACTTTTGTCTTCGAATTCTCAACTACGGTCGCTTACTTTTAGGGAAGATTACAGACTGAAAGTATTTGGATATAAAATCCGGAAACGAAAGTTCGAAAAACGGGAATGGGGAATGACACAAACTCCATAGCGAGAATCTGCATAATTTATACCTTTTTTTCTAACATTGTGCGGGTCGTCAGGTCTAGGAGGTTCATTTGGGCAGACGCAGAATGAAAGAAAATATAAAGTTTTAACTGGAAACCCAATCGAGAAAAGACCATTAGGCAGATATTTGCGCATATGGGAGGATAATATTAAGATCAATCTCACAGAAATAGGAATACAACGTAGAAACTGGATCCAGTTAGTTAAGGACAGAAGTGAATGGAGAGTTTTTATGAATGTGGCATTGAACCTTTGGGTTCCATAGGCCATACAGTTAGTTAGTTTAGTTTAATCAATTCTTGTTCCTGAGTAACCACTTTTACGTAAGTTTATCCTATCCTTCATTTCCATTCCAATCTTCTTTATTACTGTACTTCCATCAAAAGAATCCATTCAGTAGGTTAGAAGCTCTTTCAAATCAGTAATTATTACATAGGGATTCTTTCTCTTTTGATTTTTCCTCGATTACACTAAATAAACTAACTCTACCTTTTGTATTCGTCCCTAAACACAACCTGTTCTGACGTAGTATCTTTTACTCAATAGTTTCAATATAATAAATTAATTATTTAATAATGCGATATTAAACTATTATTTAATTTTTATCTGCATCTAGTTTACAGAAATTCGTGGTCGTTATAAATTAGAGCTTAAATTTTCTAGTCTCATGACCTTAATTAAGAAGTACGGGTCGTTATACGTCTACTTACAGAGGAACTTTGTCTTCATCGGATAAGCCGGGACCACCTGCACTACAGCTTTGCGTAATAACTTTTCATCTATTAACCCATAAAAACCAACATGATAAATTTTAAATAGAACCATATTCTAATATGCCATAAAACGAAGATAGTTGTTATTGATACTTCAATAAATGTTGGGGCCCCGCGGTGGCTAAGTGGTGGAGCGTACACTTCTGTTGCATGGTTTCCCGGGTTCAAACCCTCCTCCCGCCAAGTGAACTTTGTGGTGGACAAACACCGTGTACGTAGATTTCCTCGGGGTTCTATCGTTTTCTCCCACTTTCTTCATTCCACCATTTCATTCATTTCTCATCATCACTGTCTCCTTTAGCCTAACCGGCATAACTGTGGGACGTAAAACTTAAAGATTTCATTTCATTTCAATAAATGTTATAAATTTTATACTTAGCCATTCCAAACTTATTTTTAGGGAGGCACGGTTGATCAGTGGTAGAGTGCTTACCTCTTGTGCGTGAGATTTCTGGTTCGATTCCCGGATGTTTGTGGTGGACAAGATTGTTTCCTTGGGTTTTCTTGACGTGGTACTCCTGTTTCCTCCCACATTTTCATTCCCCTAATTATTCCCCAATCATTCACTTGCTTAAATCATCCGTATCCCTTACCCTAAAGGGCATATTGTGGGACGTTAATCTTAAAGATTTCGTTTTATTTCATTTCCAAATTTATGTTTTTAAAGTTCTTAAATAAACGCCTTTGTTATATGCAACCTTGCTAGACAGGTGTGCCATGTGGGCTGAAAACTTTAAGAACATTCTTCACATTAGTATTTTTGCCCTATCTGATTACCGATTTCATTAACACTTCTTAATTAGCTTTAGTAGTTTTTCAAACTAATTGTTCCACAGAAGTCTTCGACCTGCTGCACACTATAGGTTAAAACTGTACTTAATTAAATTTTCTAATTGTTTGTATTAACGTTTTTTTTTTAAATTTTTATTTTTAGTTTGCCCAGCAACTGCTACAAACTTCACACCATGTTTATGGAATTATTCAATAACTTCGTTATAGAAGCAACCGATAACGCAGATAGTGATCTTTATTAGCGTGACATTATTATTATTAATATTGGCATAACGTACGAACTGAGTTGTTTTCCTTTTATTATTACCCTGTATTAGGATATCTATTCGTTAATAAACCAAAGTTACACTGGGCAAAAACAAACTATAGCCGATTTATTAACATTTAACACGTAGACTGCCATATGCATGGAATTTCATACACACGGCTCTCCCATACAGCGTCGCCTGTATGATTTTCCATACACAAAAAAATATATTTAACTTCTGTCGCGTTTGTTTGATAGGTGTGTATGCGATTACATACACATGGCGTAGAAGACAAATTTAATGTTCACGCTGCGTGTATGCAAAACTATACATGGAGGAAATCATACATCTCTGCACCTTAAAGAAAGTCGAAAACAAAATATTATTGGCGAACTGTTGCCAGTGGCACACAGGTGATAGAGGTCAACAGATATGGTGGAAGTCAAGATGTTAAGAGAGGAAAGGAGAAAAGGGGGAAAATAAGAAAAGATTGCAGGAAGACTAATTATCAAGTTCACTTTCGTTCTTGAGCTATAGTTTTCTTTTTTTATTTTACAAATTTTTTTGAACACATGACAAGATTATTTAACTAACAACTCTATAGCTCAAGGAATGTGAATGCTCATTGCCGCAGTAACAAGCACCTTACTCGATCCTGTCCTGTGCGAAACCAATCCAATCGAATTAGGTAAACCCTATTTCCCAAAGGATTTGGTTCACGTTATATTCCATTTTCTTCCAGTCCTACCTACAGGTATTTATTCCCAAAGGCTTTTCAATTTAAAATTTTATATACCTTGTGGGAGTTTCTAATTCGAGCGATGTGTCTCGTGTTTTTTGACGTGTCTTAATCTACCTAACAACTCATGTAGTGTCCGTTAACGCGTGCAGAGAGTATACAGTGTATATTATAGTATTTCATGTTGCATATTTCTCTTTTCACACGCTTGTTCGTTTGTTTCGTCTCCAAAATTCTTGCTCAAGATAATCCATTTGAACACTTTCGGTAGTGTTGCTCACGAGATGAAACGAGACATAACGTTTTCTTGTCTCGTCTTGTTAATTTTGTAGAAGTCTCATCTTGTCTCGATTCTCTTCCCCCATTATCTTCCTCATCTTATTTCTTCCGTTATCTTCGAGTTTAAACCATCAATGAAATTTCACGTTGTAATTCCAAAAAACGATTGAATGTTCATTCTTGTTCTTCGTAGAAACTATTCTTAGCGACAGTTACCATTTCTCCCGTTGGTACACGCATATTTGAGACGATGATAACGCAACATCGACTCATCAGCACAACTTGATTATCATAAGTTCTAAAAGAATACTATTTCTGATGTAGAATTCTTAGGTCGTAGATTACGAGCTTGTGTTTAGTCGTAGAAAAATGTGTATCGCTTTATAGCAACATTATAATTCCAAGGCCATCTTTCTTTGCTAATATTTCTACATTAGCTCTTTCTATTTCTTCATTCAATGTCTGAAAACTCATTTGTCTTATACAAATTCCCAACCTAAATCTTTTCTAATTAGCTCTGTAGATATCTTTTAGTAGTCCTGCTTGGAATGGATTATTTTACGAATGAGAGACTATTTTACGTCCAGAACTCTTTTTTCGCCAGAAACTGATATGTAGAGCCTTCGGTTGCTTCCGTTTGACAATGAAGTTTAAAGAGATAGAGCTGTCAATCTTACGCCAAAACTGCACCTCCGTTGATTATCGAATCCATCGGACCGATCCTAGAGAACTGATATTAAGATCTACCTTACATGTACTCATTCTTCACCAATGGGAAGCTTCATAACACCGTGCTTGACACTACATTGCTAGGATTATCTAATTATTTTTTGTTAGTATTATAGCACTACCATTTGAAAACATAACCACAAACAAGAGTAACAAGTCACAATCCATATATCAAATTAGATAGTAAATTGTAACGTCATAGTGTACAGTGTACCTACCATTTATTTTACAGACACCAGTTTTACTTTCAACTGATTTCTCGGGGAGTGCAATTAGTTCCTTTCTTACTAAAATATTACTGATGAATATAACATAGGTAAAGTAATAGATAAAAACCTTCAAATTCTATTTTTCCCCAGACTTTTCATGCCATGTTATCCGTCAAAGGAGAAGAACCGCCATTTTAGACCACGAGCGCGAAACAACATAGTATTATGTAATGCTAGAAAACTGAAAGACAATCTCAGACAGACTATGAAGTTTCAGGGCAGGATACGAAGTTGAGAAAGTTCAATGTTTATTTCGTCACATTTTTGGTTCACAAGAGTTAATCTCTTCGTGAAATGAACTACGAAACGCTCACTCTAATTATTATTAGCAAACCCATTGGTTGACTTCTTTGGGCTAATTAAATTTATCTGTCAACAAGATTTAGTGTTAATCTTGTGACCTATCTTCAATATGTTTGAGTGTGGAGACACAACAACAAAAATATTAAAAGTTGCATTATTTTACTCACATTTTTGACCTATCTTCACAATTAATGTAACCTTAAATAAATGTAAGGTTACATTATATTTTTTAACTATTGTCATTTTTTCGACGAATTAGATTGAATTTAGAGTTTAGCGCCTCTTTCACCAGCGAGGCTTTATGAGACATGGACTTATAGCTCAACATGGGATTTGAACCACATGTACTCCTGCCGGTAATCGAATTCAGATCTCCCACACTAAAGGCGCGTACGCTAACCGATTAGCGACGAGGAAGCTAGTTTTTTTTCAGTGAGTTTCAGTAGTTGCAAGGTAGGTATTATCTGAATGTGGAACAAAAGCAGCGTCCGAATAAACTCTCTTCTCATACTAACAGTGCTCATGCGATTACAGTAGATCAAGCATCGTGGACGTAACTGCTAATAGGACCAGTCGGGTAGTAGGGACGTTGTAAAGGTTTATGACATTTACTTGCCGAATACTTACTATTGACTTAGGAGCTACATAGCTTAAACACCGTTTATTTGGACCAGAAGGTATCACTGGCAAAGTCATGATAGAGTCACACACGTACATAAAATTCTGATAGTAGAATTTAAAAAATGAGATAATAGGTTCTAGTTGCTTAGTAGAATCAAATTCCATGGTGATTTTTGAGATCTGTTTCTCTGAACGTTTTTACAATATATATATATCCACAAAGAATAAATTCAGCATTTGTCGCGTCAGAGACCAAGTCCATATAAAAAGTGTATTTCTCTTCCTAGTTAAGGGAAGCGGGTTTCCAGGATGCATGGTGTATCCTCCTCTATCTGTGGATGTTTAAATAGATGAAAGTAGTATTCTATTAGTATTTAGTTATGATGATATTATGGGTAATTAAGATTAGCGACAATTAATCCAAGGACAAGTAGAGGATGTTTATTATGTTCGTATTCTGTACACAGAGAAAAATCCGTTCTCCGAACAACGGTATATTATACAAATATACGGTATCCTCTTGCTTACTGTAGAAATCAGTACGGAGCGTACGTTATCCATATGCTACATAGGCACTGCCCTTAGATGTTACATCATGCTGTTGCAGGATGTCTGACATCTCACAGTTTTCCGTATGTCACATGCATATACTTATGTTACATTCCTCAGCTATATGTTATATACGTACATTTGTATGTGAGATCCTGACCGCCTATACTGTTTCATACGGAAAGTACGTATAGATGGAACACTTATACAGAAAGTATTATGAACCATGCGTTTTCAGTTATACGTCTGCTGTATGTTAAGTCCAAAAACTACAGGAATTACGCACGTAACCTATCTTTTTAAGTACACCACCTACATTTTTTTCTCAGTGTATAAATACCTTACTCATAGCTTCAAATACGAACATATTTCAAAGATGATTCTGGTAATAAGTTGCTGTAACGTATCTTTGGAAATTACAACTTACTCTTGATAATTTTAAAATACAATAACTCAAAATATAATACGTAAAATTACAGCTGATTCATCTATGTAAGACAGTGTAAAACTTATTAAACACTGAAGTAACTTAAATGATACACTATTACACACCTTCGTACCTTTGCCATTTTAAGGGACTTTACAAACCCCTTATCCAGATGCCTACTGTCAATAACTAACTAACCCTATGGCCTATTTAACTCGGAGATTCAATGCCGCGTTCACAAAAGCTCTTTATTGACTTCCGTTCTTAGCCAACTGGATTCAGTTTCTACCTTTTATTCCTGTTTCTGCGAGATCCATCTTAATATTGTCCTTCCATCTGCGCCTAGGTCTTCCTAATGGTCGTTTTCCGATTGAACTACAGTTAACACTTTGAAAGCATTCCTACTTTCTTCCATTGTGGCAACACGACCTGCCCACCTGAGCCTTCTGAAGTTGATGACCTTAACAATGTTTGGTAAACGGTATAAATTGTGCAGTTCCTCGTTATAAAGTGTCCGCTATTCCCCATTCCCATTCCTCTTGGGTCCAAATATTCGTATCAGGATCTTGTTCTCAAATATTTTCAGTCCGCGTCAATAGTTTTGAAATATGCCAACCAGAACTATGAAGTTATGTCATGCATCATATTCAAGAAGATCCGAATTTTGGTTCGAAAGTTGATAGAAACAACATCATGAGAAAAAAACACGTTAAAAACTAACCAATTTATAACGTTGGTTAGTGTTATCATCTGCGACCCAGAAAATCCAGGTTCGGTTGTGATATGGATAAATGTATTAGGATGTCTTGTTTAGACGAAGTCAACGTCTCATAGAACTTCAGTGCTAAAAACAAACGGAAGACTTCAACCAAATCAAACAAACAACCCACTTTATGCAAGTAAAGTTAAGTGGCGTCAGTAGAAAATTAAAATTTTAATGTAAATGGTCTCTCAAAGTTTTTATTTTATAAGATTGCATTATGCAACATGGCATAAAATCCAACATGACATGCAGGTGAAAATTAGAGAAATTTCAATTACGTACGCTAAACGAGTTTCATACGATGTGAAAGTAGAAGAAGTTTAAAGTTACTCAGGGTCAATCTGTGTGTTTCCATTGACACAGGCGCCTCCTCATTTGTATGTTTTGTAACATTCTTGAATAGCTTCCTAAGTGATTGTATTCGCTAAGTGATTAGCATATTAGTTTTGGCATGGGAGACTACAGTTCAATTCCCCATAGAAATACATTAGATTGAGACCCATGCTAGAAGTCAACATCGTATGTAGATTTGAAGGTGAAAAAAAGGTTTTAAATAATGATCATATGAAGAAACATGATTGTCTTAGCAAGGACGGTATTACGTGTTCTTCTGAAACTTAATAGTTCACCACTGACCTATTAACTCTTGTTTTCAGATTCAGAAGTCATGATATGCTGCAGCCTCGCAAGAAATTGAAAGTCTAAGTCTTTGCATAATCTACTTTATGCAAGGGAAATGTTTAATGTTTATCAAATTAGGTGTAATTTACAGAATTAAACCGCGAGCTTTCAGTTTCTGGGCAGCACACATGACCTCGTGTATTAAGAAAACAATTACACCATGCTGAAATAATATGAAACGTAGTGGAAGATACAATTTTGAAATTAAAATTTATATACCTTCACGATAAATAGTCAGAAAAGCTGTAAGCTGTTTGATAGTTTGCCGTGTACCTACAAATTTATCATTGCGTAT
This sequence comes from Thermobia domestica, assembly GCF_964235325.1. NCBI lineage: Eukaryota > Metazoa > Arthropoda > Insecta > Zygentoma > Lepismatidae > Thermobia > Thermobia domestica. The sequence goes on along the minus strand of NC_137454.1, from coordinate 218,728,002 downwards.
AAAGAGAAGGTACACGAGTTTCTACTATTTGGCCCAAGGGGAATTTGTTAATTTCTTCATCTCTCTGTCTGTTCCACAATAAATCTCTAAAAATTTGGCACTCTTAATGAAATTTGACACGACATTTCATTTTATAAGCCTATTGGATTGAATCCATCAAGAAATGTGTTAAATCCACAGCAAGCAGAAAATTTGCATTGCATTTTGCATATAATAACAAAAGTTTTCCAGTAAGCTATGTAAAAGTTATTTAGCTTTGATACAATACAGTATATTTTTTGTTTTGGGTTTTCCGATCATCCCCATTGCTTGCAACTGGAATCGGCTAAGGGAAAAAAGATAAAAGGGCTTGTTTTCCCAACTTCAAGGATTTCTTATTTAGACAATAAGTAATAATAGTAAAAAAGATATATTATTCGGTACTTTCGTCAGAATTATTCGATTTTCTTGCAACATTGCATATATTTTAATATTTTCCAATCAACCTCCCTGCTTTGGGCTAAAATTTGTCAAGAGCGAGAAATTAAACTTGTACCTGATTTGAGTTTCTAAAAAATGTTTCACAATAGCTTTAATAAAAATAATAGATTCTGATACAATATGGTGTTTTGATTTTGACACAATGTGGCACATATCCTTCTTTGATATTTTACAGGGTACCTGATTAAAAAATATCCTGCTATTGATTTCGTAAAAGTTTTCCGATTCGTATGGAACATAATGTATGCTCTTTTTGAGATTAGAAACTTACTCCTAATTACTTGAGGTTAAAATTAGAAAAAAGAGCGTGAATGAATTAATTTCATTCTATTAAAGCTTGATAACAATAATTTTATTTAAAATTATTAATTTTCGTTAATCATTGCGTAGCTTTGTTTTAGGCTTTCCAATTAAGATGTTTGCTTTTGGTTGGCATCAATCAGAGGCCAGGGGTCAATTCTTCTTCGACTTCATGAACGTTTATTCGGACAACTTTCACAATAAATAAGAAAGCAGCTGATTTTCGTAAAACAAGGCATGTGTTTTCTTCGACACCTAAGAATTTCTCTTGCAGATTTGGATAGAAATTGGGGCAAAATGTAGTGTAAAAATCTTAAACTAAAAAATCTTTCGGTACTTTCTACAGTACGCAGAATATTTAGTAAATATTTATAACTGCTCCCTTAGACCAGTCTTCTTCAAATAGTTTTGGTTCAAGTATCGATAGTTTTAGAATACACCTTACAGGCTCCCACAACCTTCTGACATCAGCACGTGCATTTAATATTTCTCATCTAGAAAATATTCGGAGACAGACTAGATACTAGTTATGATGTCAGTTCCCGCCATCGGCGCGAGAGGTACCCTATAGGAAACTGAACCAAAGTACGGCTCAATGCTGCTATTTGCGATAATGTTCGCGAAAAACGCTGATAAACATAGGTTAATTTGATGTCGACACTTCCGTGAAGAACGTCAGAAGTTATCTCCGTGTGCACAGTTCAGAGTTTGGAAAAGCAGTCCTCAAATACAGAGTTGAGTTACACATTAAGTAAAGTATTAATTTAATACATAATTTATGGTTTATGATGTACTGCGATAAGTGAGTTAGATTCTTTGAAATGTAACATCAACCAGAAATAGAATTAGATTCGTATAGTTATATATTTCTGAAATACAATTGAAAACAATACATTAATGCGGTACATTAATTACATATTTTCCTCTTTGCAGGAAAAGAAGAATCAGAACACAGGAATTACATGCATAGAGATTCGTCGATTCATGTAAGTATTTTAAGGTATTCCAAACAGGTAAATACTTCCTTAATATAGATAGTTTTTAGTAGAGATTAGCTAATAGTTTATTGATTAGGTTAAGCGTAGAAAAGTCATTTATTGCAATTAGTTGTCAATGATAGTAGTAGTAGTAGTAGTAGTGATTATAACATAGATTGAAATATACGGTTTTATTGTAGTTTAATGACAAGTGAGGTATAATTTAGAAAAAGTTTTAGATTAGGTTATTTCGTACTAGAAGTCAGGGTTTTGTATTCCATAACTATTGATAAAAATTATAATGCTCCATATATAATACAAGGAATGTTAGTCAGTAATTCATAAAATTCAAGTGACGGAATGTAATTTAGAAATCAGCTTAGTTAATAAGAGTATTTAAATGGAAGTAAGGATAGGTTTAAGAGAAGGGATAGATGTGCTTGGTAATCTTTATAAAGCAGTACTGAATATAGAAAGAGTATGTATTTTGCATTTGCATACTAATTCATTTTAAAAGTATGATAAGTAATGTATTTTCCCTTACTTATAGCTTCCTAACACGAATTTCTGGTGGTTCCACTCCATCCATTACATTCCATTTTCTTTTGCAAGTTTCACCGTAATTATCTTTACAACGATCTACTATATAAATACTGTGGCGCAGTACATAAATATAAATTGTAATTATACCATAATCTTCATAATTACGAGTTGCAATCGCAACCTAGTATAATCTTAATAATATTAATATCTTATTACAAATTCAATCTTGATATGGAAGAGGTAGGATATCAACATTGCATAATACTTCTTAAATTAAAGATACGCAGTAATAACATGCAATTGTGCGATATCCTATTCATCGAGCAATCAATACGCAAAATTATCAGTAGAGTAAAGACGTTTGCATATACAGTCTGTTGATTAAATCAGTTACCACTTAATATCCTTCGTTCTTAATGAATCAATGCACTACCTGAGGTATTCAGGAAAGATATAAAACTACCAAAATTTAAAATCACTTTTACTAAGAATTTAGAAAACATTTTAGATGGTAAAGACATTAGTATATAGTGGCATGTGTTATGGGAAGAATGGACCTTTTCATATAGTGCAATTACTGTTGTATCGTTATCTTATTATCCCAACCTACAAAAATAAACTTCAAAATTTATTAAAATCAGCTTTACTTTTCTGCATATTTATTTTGTTATTTTAGAGTTACCAGTTTCTGGATTAACTTCAGTTTCTGGATCGTATATAATTATTTTGTTTTCCCCTTGCTTTGGAGGTTCACGGAAATCTTTTCTGCGTATATTTAATGTTTTAAGATGTTGTAAATAAAATTGTCTTTTCAATCGGGTTTTATTAATTCCAACATCTGACAATCGAAAAAATAAAATTAGTAAAATAAGAATTTTTGTTATTTTTTTTTACAGCAAAATCTTTGTGTTCATTATCTAAATCGCTTATGAAGCAAATGAAAACGTTTAGAATATTAAAACTATTAGAGAAATAAAATGAAACAAGTACCGCAATTCTGTACGCGTACTAGCGAGGCGTTACATGTTTTTGTTAAAAAATCAGGAAGTTACGTCAGTGAATAGTCGCCAATTAATATGTCTATTATCACTTTTCCATTGATTACCTCGAAATGTGTGAAACGCATACTGAAATGAATGAAAATATTTGTCAATTTATTAACTCTCCTGTCAAAGGAATCTGCAATACTATGGAAAAGGAGATTATACTTTTTTAAAGAACAAAATAATAATTGCAAAATGTTTATTATGCACAATAACTTGCATATGATGGGTTCAGTGCACAAGGAAATCAAGTCCACTTTTTCGTCATATTGGACATATTTAATCCTTAAGATCTCTATCTAAAGCTCCTTTCGGAGCTTAAAAGATTCATGTACAGATATTGTAAATAACTCTTATGATGTATAGAACAGCGTTAACTTTTTCGGGTACTTCGTGTCTGCCTTACTAAAAATAATACGAAATTTACCATAACATTACCAATTAACATTATTATTTAGTTTTAATAACTGTATGTTAAAACTATTTTGTTTATTACAAACTAAATACAACTATTATTTAAAAAGTAGTTCACAGGAAACCAAAACAATATGATACGTAACCAAATGCAGTTGAGTTTGTTCCTCTACTCGCTGCCTTAACTTAGATTTCAGGGAAATTGTTTTTCTGGCAACACTGTAATTTCTATGGATGGCAACAATGAACATTCTTCAGGTTCATATTTCCTGTTGTAGAATATCATTATCTATGATTGTGGTAACTTGCATTTCATTATCTCCTTTCACTGATGAATAAACAAGCAAAAGAAAAATGGCAAATTTTGTATTATTTTTAGTAAGGCAGGCTCTTAAGCGTACCGTACTCTTATTCTCATGACTTCGCTAGTTAATCTTCATTTCCTTACGCTTTGAACGCCCTATATGATGCATTAGTTTTCGTGATATGCTTATAGATGTTCAGTTTGTAAAAAGGATTAATTAAGAAAGTCAATATAAAATAACAACACGGAAAACATGTGTTGAAATTGTTTATTTACCGTGTTAGAATAGAATAACAAATCATCCTTGGTCATAAAAATCATTCTGCTACAGTTATAATTTATAGGGCATGCCATAAAATTAATCTGAAAAGGAGTTCGGGCGTTGGGATTTCTATGGACTTCTTTACTGACATATCATTCGTAGCTAAGAGATAATCACACCTAGCATTGAGCTAAGCAAATTATGAATTTTTCTTGAAGCTATTGACCATTAGATATTAATGAATGTTAAGTTGATAGATAAAGTTTTAACTTCGAGTCTATTAGATATCTAAGAATGGGCACTGGAAAATACTTGTTTACATCCCATTCTAGAAATAAGAGGTGTTTTAGGTAACTAACAGAAGGACTTTTGCGTTCTTTCCGACATTTCTTTGAATCGACTAGCAAGTAAACGAACTGCACGGATTTTTGTAATGATATTTGATACTGAGAGAAGAGTTTGTGTTACCAGAAAGCTGAGGGAAAAAATGAACGAAAACAAATTATTTCAGGAGCGGGGTGGAGACTAACAACTTTCATGGAATGGATGAATTTAAAGTTTATGGGCGCTTTAAATCGATTTAAGTGGGTCTAGACTTAGATGAAACTTATTTAAAGCCACATTTGAAGAAGATTCCGAAACAGTTATTTTGTTTTATTTTATTTATTTATTTTTTTACATTTTCTTAAGTAGAGAACAACTTATGTAGTATCAACTTCTCAACTTTTGGGAAGTTTATTTACCTTGGGGATGTTTCGGGGGATCTCAACAAAGTTAAAGGTGTTTCAGATACTCACCTCAATCTTGCATCCCATATGTATGTGGTACTAAATAATTCTATCCGACGAAGTTTCGGAGCTTTTCACTTAATAACAAATTATGCCAGTTTATGATTTAATTTTATTAAACCTAAATAATTTGCAATCAATCAAGGAGCTACTCCTAAGGTGCCTGTTTATCTACAAAGCACAAATTAAATGAGAAATTTGCAGGTTGTGGGAAATAGCACTACTGGTATTTCTCGTTCCCACGATTCTCTGTTCGCCCTGATTTAATATCGGTAATCAAAAATATATTAGACTGAAGTAGCTACACACGTTATTTACACAATTTTCATGTTATGTACTTAATTTCTATTTAAGTTATACTTAGTTGCAAGTTAATTCGCATATGAACATTTATTTCGATTCCTACGTATTTCTTTAATATAAGATTTATAAATAACCTGTAAATTTTACAGATATATTTCTAAACTAGCATTGTACTGTTTTCTGTACATCCAACAACAAAAGTATCTCCCCCTAACTGCTATAACTCCATTAAATTGGGTCCAGTACTTTTCCTGATAGTTCGCCTAGATAGATACAACTCGATTTATACGTAACTTTTCAAGCAGTTGGTAAACCTGTGGAGCACTGAAACAGACTTTTGCTGTAGAGTTGATACTCAAAAAAAATTTCTTCATCTTCCGATTACTTTCTATTGTTTAGAGCATGTTCTTCAATGAGTGCCATATATCAAATACAATATATCTTGTGTTTATAATGTATTTTTTCACTATATATTGCATATGACAAGAAAGAAATAATATTGGTCATACATAAGTTTAGAAAGTGGTTGAAATGAAATGGAAAAAGCAAATCTGAAAAAATTGGAGAAATTTTTTTTAAATCTTTATTTCCATTCATTGTTTTACTCCAATCTCTTGCAATTTTTCTTATTTCAAAATCTCTTTCCTTCTCTATAGGAGGAGATGTTGCTCATCACGCTGAATGAATATGATTGAAACTGAAATTGAATCATGTTAAAAAGTTCGACCTGCTGGGATTCGAACCTGGATCTTCTGCTTGCTAATCCAAGGCACTGACCACTCACCTACGCTATCAGTTCATTTAACTTACTCAAGAACTGTTAGCTAGCTAAAATCCTTTCATATAAGTATAGACGAGCCACTGAGGCCCTATGAAGAGATGATCATTATTTAATTTTCTTCATCCAATTTTATTGTTAGGTCATTGTTATTGCAATACTATTATTTCTTTATTATTACTTACATTCATTGCAACCTCTGTCATTTCACAGATTCAACCTGTTTACATAAGTTATTGAAACGTAAAAGAAAATCTGACTCGTTCAAAAGATACAGTTATACGCGTAAATTACAAAAGATATAATTTTCCATTATACGCCGCAAACTCAGACTATCTGACTGTAAAAATCCTAGTGTGGAACAGAAAACCATTTTACACAAAACAAATTTAATCTAGCGTACAAAGCAGTAGTGATTTGGGAAAATAGTTTGTTAGTCATGTGTTCGTATGTTGAAGTCCTGGACAGGTCAATTTTTGGTCCTAACCTTCCTGGAGACTGACAACATTTCTTTGAATAACCATTTATCAATTCTTTTCTTTTCAAATTCTTTTAGGAAAGAATATCATATGACTTGTAAATGTAAAACGCCATTGCTGAAAACAAGGTATTACGTATCTTCACTATTCTATTATTATTCTCTCGAGCGCGAGGAACCAGGGTTGTTTTTGATAAGAGCTTATGTGATTCGCTTTACTCATTGAGTTGTGGATTCAGGGCTCAAATTTTATTGTTTGTTGAAAGGGACGCTAAATTCTAATTAACAAACTACAGTATTATCCTCTGAGTTGTAACATAAAATCATTCCGCAATGTTTTCTTAACAAATAGAGGAGTTCATTTGTTTCTTGATATTCATTTTGAATTGGCAAAATCATAACTTTTGTAGAAATGAATGAGGAAATATGTAAGTTGTTTATTATAATTATCTTGTATAATACCGATTTCCACGGAAGACTGGAGTTTGGCTCGAATTAGAACTCGAGTACTGTTTTATATTCCACTTTAAAGCCCTGTCTTCTATAAAAAATAGTGTTAGAAATGGACACTAAATCAATATTAATTAATTAATTAATTTAACACAGTAACAGATATGGCACAGTGCGTTGTAGAAAAATAAGAGTAAAACTGAATATACGTAAGTTACGATTTGATAATATGAGGTTCAATACAAAGTATTGAGCCTTTAGAGTTCAAACTTCAGAAGAAAATAAAGTAAAACAGATTGAATATGTGAAAAGATAGACGTTTCAATGATTGTAAGTAATAATAAAGAAATAATTGAATTGAAATAGCAATGACCTTTGATGAAGAAAATGAATTAACTGAATTAATGATCATCTCTTCATACGGCCTTAGCGGCTGGCACGCCTTGACTTATATGAAAGGATTTCAACTAGTCAACAGTTCTTGTGTAAGCTGAAGGAACTGATTAGAGTAGGTGAGTGGCTAATGCATTGGGTTAGCAAGCAGAAGATCCGGGTTCGAATAACAGCAAGTCGAACTTTCTAACATGGTCCAATTTCAGTTTCAATCCATATTCAGTGTGATAAGCAACATCATCTCCTATACAGGAGAGAGATGTTATAATGAGAAAAATTACAGGGAATTGGAATAGGACGATGAATAGACACAAAGATATACAAACTTAGTTCTTCCAATTGTTTCAGATTTGCTATTTTCAGTATATTTTAACCATTTTCTAGCTCATGTATGATCAATATTTTTCTTTCTTGTCATAAGCAGTATGCAGTATGCAAAATCTCTAACAAGATATAATTTCTGATATATGGAACTCATTGCAAAACAGGGGCTCAGTGGTAGAGCGTTCACCTCTGGTGCTTGGGGTCCCGGGTTCGATCCCAGCCCCCGCCATGTGAACTTTGTGGCGGACAAACACCGTGTGAATGGGTTTTCCCAGGATTCTCCCGTTTCCTTCCACTTTCTTCATTCCACCATTTCATTCATTACTCATCATCACCGTCTCCTTTAGCCTAACCGGCATAACCGTGGGACGTAAAACTCAAAGATCCCATTTCATTTTTCATTGCAAAACACACTCCAAACAATAGAGATTGATGTTAAAGTGGAGAAATTTTTTCGAATATCAACTACATAACAAATGTCCGTTTTAGTGCTCCACAGGCTTACTAACTGCTCGAAAAGTTACATGTACGTTGGGTTGCATACATCTAGGCGTTAATACGTAATACCAGCATATGAACTGTTCATAATTTAATTGAGTTACAGCAAACATGAGGAAATACTTTTTCTGTTGACTGTACAATTGTAGTAAATTAAGCAGTAGCAGTTTATTATAGGAAAAAACTGATATAAACGTAATTATTCAACATGTAACTCGATTGGTAAAACGATAATAATAATTAAACAAATTACTAAGTGATTTTAAAGACTGAGTGACATAGAAACATAATTCACTAGACCAAAGTTCGTGAATGACGTTTCCTAGTACGGGAGGTTCCATAACAGGAAAATAGTAATGAAACAAAATCATCATTGAAATTTTAGGTAGGATCGGGAAAAGATTATGAATCAATATCAGCTAAACATTTGTGTACATGTAATAATTACAAAGAAAGTTCATTTTAATTACGATCGTACGCAGGGTAATTGAAGATCAAAGCTAGTGAAAAAGTATAATATGACGTGTTTTTTTCTCTGGAGTAGGGTACAATCCACCACTAACTACGGGGAGATAGGCATGTCTAGCTACTGAGTTTATTTAAGAAAAAGCTAAGTAAAAATTTATTATTAGCTTGTCCATAATCGAGGGTACTTAATACAAATGTGGAAATACTATGTTCTTAAACTGAAAAAAGTTTGTAATTCTACCGAGTAAGTTCAAATAAAATGTTTTTACTTATTTGTCTAGAAATACAACTTAGATTGTCTTGAACCTTCGGAAAAATTTCTGGAAATGAATAAGATAATATGAAATTCAGTATGTATATTTATCTTTGAAGGGTATGATTTCTGAGATTTCCGTAAATTAGGTTCATTTTTGTAAAATTTCTATTCCATTTTTTTTCAAATATTAACTAAAATTTCCCCTACGTTTTGGAGACTCAAGCTCAAACTAAATTCACAGATCACTTCTCTAGCAGTTGGAAAATAATGTGGAGGAAACTCGTTTTACTTTGAATCAAACAGTCATTATGATTCTGGGTAAAATTTTATGAAACCCTAGTTAGTCTACCTCTTTAGCATATATACCGAAATGAAAATTCCCACGATAATCAAGGAGTTCAGGCAGAATCTCTAATGTTAAAACAAGGTTAATATTAAAAAAATAACACTGATATGTCCTGTTAATTTATGTTAAATAATTTATTAATAAAATGAAAATAACTTACTTGTATGTTTTCTTTATTCTCATCTCGTCCTATATCTCCATTCTGCTGTTGGATAGGGGCACCTCCTATTTTCTGGTTCAGTTCTTGTGCTATCTATTAAAAGCAATAAATATTGATTGAATTGTGGTCATAAAACTTCGAATTATGTCCGAACATAGTATTCTATTAATAAAAAATATAATCCTAATTCTGAAATGGAAACATCAAAAGTCATATAGGTTTTACAGCAACTACTTTACTTTACCTGATTTCTTTATGACTAGATCAATGAAATCTCAATGAAACTTTTAAGCACAAATTTTGTTCTAAATTTATCCTATATCAGAACCTACTTCTTAGATATGATATGGATAAAAAGTACTCTGACGTATTTTGATAATAAAATTCGATGAGATTGTTATGTATACATGTAAAGTAATATTATTGCACTTTTCATACTTATTTGAGTCCAGTGAAGCTACTTTGAAACATATTTGTCCTTGAGATCGCAAGAAAAATGACCTCAAAGTTAGGATAATTATATTTATTTCGAGTATCATCAGCAGAGGATTGATATGGTGATCTGAAATTGCAGAAAACTGATCCATAAAATGAAACTAAAATAATTGGAATTCATCTTAAAATTAACGAGAAATTACCTTAAATTTGCCATAGTTGTTCTAAATTATGTTTGTTTGATTAATCATCAACTGAAGTTCTCAAATGTCACTAAAATTTATAAGAAATGTCACTAAAATTTATTGGTTACTGAGTTATTCTTTAAAATATGTTTTGGGTTTCTACGAGCAATTAATACATATGAAATAGAATAATGAACTGAAATTATTTTCGAGACGTTTCCATATATAACGAGACAGTTGTTTCAAATCTAATTCATCATATTAAAATTTGTCCAACTTTAATGGGCAGTAATATGTTGATACTGAACTCCAAAAAATTTACAAGGAAATCGTCACGAATGTAATTTATATCTTCTGTATTCCGGAAGATAACCGTAAAGATGCATAAGTTTATACATTATATATGACTGAACATCACTTGTTTATTAACATTCGTTTGGATAAATTTCTTTCAACACCAACAGAAACAACTGGGCGAAAGAGTACTTGAAATATACACATAAATCATTGAGAGGAAGATTTCAGATTCGGATGAATTGCATACAGTCAACTTCTCAACACTTAATTCCATATACATTTGTTACACACATACACAAAATGAATAAAAATGTCCACAAAAAGTTTTAAAATGACATAAAGAGACCTTGAAATTATATTTAAGTTGTGTACTTCATGAATAAAACTTATATAAGCTCGCACAATGGTTCTTGTAACAGAAAACGAATTTTAAATGTTAGTTAAATCGGGAACTTGATCATCAAGGAAATAATAACATACTCTTAGTTTATACCAAACTTTCTCAATCTATTTCGTATCTCGATGTTCTTTTATCACATCGTCTTGCCAGGGATTCCATACGTAAATTCCGGTTTGTAATAAGCTTTCTGATTATTGCTAATTTAGTTTCATATCTTTTTTGAAGTATGAATATAAGATATAAATATAATCAAAATAACAAATATAAATTAGTATTTAAAAATATGTTTCCACTATTAGATCCTAATTATTATTATCATTTCACCTCCCTTTACAACTCCCATGTATCTCTCTTGCGACTCCCTAGGGATCCCGATACCAGGTTAAAACACCCGCTCTTTATTGTAATTTAAATGACAAAACCAGTAGAACGATCACTGAGATAAAATTAAACATGACATGAAGGATGCTGAAAACCTTTGTTCCTACTTTTCGACTTCTTTCAAGATGTTGTCTAAATCAAAAGACGACATTACAATTTCTCTGTGTAATTAATTTCCCAGTAGCTACGAAATACTACTCAGCAAAGTAAATTTGATGTAGGCTATGTTCATTGCTTAGTTGTTATATAAGCCTATGACATCATAACTTGCGCTGAGGACGTAATCTTTCACAATGATAAACACATCGACAACATAATTATTTCATTAATTCGTGTTTTCTAAATACTAAATAATTAGACAGATGAATTTTAGTACTATTATTCGATTTTCACAGTTTTTTAAACATATATGTAGGGGAGGGAATGAGTACATAGAAACTAACATTACATAGATTTATTCAACATGACTGCCTCTCATTATATTCTGCAAGATAATCCTATCAGAACATACCATGAACGAAAGAGACTAAAGGTTTTATTGTATTGAAAGATTTTCGTTCATTCTTAAAAAAGCACAACTACATTTTTATTAAGCCATAATATAGAAAAATATGCAATTTTACTTCTATAAGGACTACTCTAAGATACGAACATTTTAACATTAGTAAGTTAAAACATTTGCTACAAGTTTTGTTTTCCGAAAGAGACTAAATGAAAACACAAAGTTTAATTAAAAATATAATTCTATTTAAATCTAATCTACATCAAATCTTTGTCTACGTAATAACTAGCTACTTCATTAACAAATCTACTTCAAGCAATATATTACATTTCTCACTGATATACCAACCATATATTGAATTAACATCTTTTTCGAAATTAAATGCTAAGTTCATAAAGAAATGTTATCGATTAAGCAAATTTATGTTACCTACCAGTACCATATTAACAGAAATATAGTAACTCAAAATATTCCTAGATAAATCTAGATTTAGAAAATGTAGTTTTGAAGCTAAGGGAGCAGAATATAATATTACCTATGTACAGTATGAATCTGGGACAGATACCATAGCTTTTTGTTAAGAGTTTACATAATCAACAGTTATACATCTGCAGTCGTAAATATAAATCGAAAGGAGAATGAAACTGATATATTTGATGAAAATATTTCGATAAAAATAGACTCATGAAATCCATGAATACTAGTAAAATATGTCTATTTTCCTATAGAAATGATTAATATTAAATTTAAATGATCATTTATTGACACAGATTAATGTTCAAGGCTCCAACTTTAAGATAATGTAAATAAAAACGTAATGAAAGCTAATATTAGAAATAATTTCATTTACAAAAATAAATTGAAGGAAAATCAGATTGAGATGTTTTTAATAAAGCAGAAGTTCAAGTATATTTACATTAAATATAAGTAATTAAACGACGTTTTTTATGTAAAAAAACTTCATTCTATATTAGAACACAAGAAACTTATTTTTCATTATATGAGATTTCAGGATACCTTTTAGAATAAAAGAACTTTACATTAAATACTTTTTTAAATAAGTGATCAATGAAATAATCTTTGTGAAATATATTTATATATTCGAGGTTCAATTACTGTTTGATTTACGAAGTTACCATGGTAAAAGAAATTGTCATACAGCTTTGTGTTTATGTAAGATACAGTACAATTCAAAAGATCAGTATGGTACATCTAAAAGGTTCATTATCTGTATTTGTATTTATGTTGATATTTCTTCACCTTCATGCTATCCAATGACACACTCGTTACTATTCGTCAGCACATATTCTTAATACTGAAACAATTGAGATTATTATGTTTTTCAAAAGTTCGTAGAAAAATGAGTATGGCTTTGAGAGTGCGTACTCTTATTTCCGTTATATTAAAAACGTGTCATATGCTTCTTCAAATTATATTTTTTAATAACATTGTTTCGCAAAATATACTGATGTTTCCGTTTCTAAAATATTTAATTAAAATAAATTTAATTAATATAATTTCTTGAGTACCTATTACAACTCAAGCATATTGTTATGAGTAAAATACTTCATAAACTTCAAAATTGCTTTGTCAATTACTTTGTGCAATAGCACATTTAAGCTTTCTTGCGCTCACTCATAGCTGAAAATATTACGCATAAAACCCTAACTTTTTTCTCTACAACATATCTAAGCCCCAGTCTTCGGTTAGATGTCCTCCATAGTCACGAGGTTTTTGTTCCATTAGTAAGACCATGAAGACTTCTTCCGATGATATTAATTATAACTTTGGAAATCGACAAAACTACGTAGCATTTTATTATAATAATTACGTCAAGTATAAAAGATTTACATACATAAAACCCGTTATAATACAACTTTTAGAAAATTAAGCTTTAAATGGTAAGACATTGACACATGTGGGCGTATAAGAATCGTAGTCAAATCTCTATCTCTAACAAACAATACTGATTTCGTTGAGTTTCTGACAATGCCATAATTTCTAAGAATAGCGTGGAAACCTGTGCTTGATTCCCGGTAGGATTATATGTGATCTGGATCTCACATAGTCTGTATGCTCACATCTTCTAGCCTCGATGAAGAAAAAGACATTAACTTCGAAGAAACAAACAAACAAAGATGAGATACTGATTTCAGCATAATTTGATATTTTGCATTTTTTAGACTTTCAACTTTCAGATTGTTGCTTGCCCTCAACAATTCTTATCGCTAGAAGATTACAATCTCATTGAAAGCTATATATAGCCTAATTGAGGGTTATGATTCTGTCCATATAAAGATCTCACCAAAATTTGCCGGAGTATCACAAAAAGGTTTGTCACGCCTTTGAATTTTAAATTTTTAAACAAATACAAACTTTTACGGCATAGAGCTGCTTTAAATTTGACCCCATTCTTCCTTTAGATCGGAATGAATTGTTAGTCATTAATTAAGAGTGCACTTCAACTTAAAAATAAATACGTAATATTACCATTCATTTGTATACCTTTAAAGTCAGCATTATTTGTTTTAGATACATCTAATCACATAGTCTGGAAAACATACGGAGTTCGTAAATAGTTTAGTTATTCTTCTACCATTTTGTGACTACACTCCTAGATGAGCCTGTAAGGGACATATTTCCTTAGAGTCAAAATGAGGAAAAGTATATATTTAAATAATTAACGATTGCCTTGTCTAAGGTGTGCGTTAGAAGATTTGGGTTAAGGTATCCAAGTAGGGCCACTAAATGAGCAAAGTACGAATAGGATGATCAATTACTTTCCCCTAAGATAATAAAAGACGTACGGAAAACTAGAAATTAAGGAGTTGAAATGGATGGATAGAGAAAATTAGGATTGGGGATATCACGTACAGAAGTACTGATTTTGGCCAATCAAATAAAACTTTACTAAACAAAATCCTGGAAAGTGATACAAGTAAATAGTCCTGAAATATTCAGATATGTGCCCCACCGTGTAACCGTGTAACATGTCATTAACTTTCAGAACCATTTACATATATTTAGATAATTTCCTTTGCCTTTGTTTCAGCACATTGTGTGCAGTGAATTTATACTTGAAAAAACATTCTACAGAAGAATAAAGATATAAAAATCTACATGCGACATATTGGAGTTATACGACATTATTCAGTATTTTGAAGGAAGAAAAGCGCTGAACATATCCATTGGTGCATATATCTTATGTGAATGCACATTTTTATGAAAGAATATCAAAGGAGTAGACAACAATCCTGGTATTTTTAATATTTCACTCGGGAGAAACTTTTGATTTCAGTTTATCCATTAAAATTAATTGTCTAGCCTGGATCCAAAAAATCAATAATAAATCAATTTCAATTTTTGTCAGCAGGAATCAAGTAAGTAATATTTGAATTTATAATATGAATTGTTGTAGATAGTGTTACATTATAAAAATACAGATAATGTTCTGTTTGAGAATGATGATCATTTTCAACTTGTAATCTTAAAATAAATAAGGGATTAATTTCATCATCGTCGATAATTTTTGCAATTTACATAATTACTTATGACAAAACTCAGTAATATAGGTAACAGAGACCAAGATCGGAAGATATAAAACCTCAATTGAGTTAAAGGAAGGAAAAAGAACTTAAACAAAATACGTAACTCTCACCTTGTTTGAAACTTTCAGAAAGAGTATTTATTGTAAAAAATAAACCCATTTTTATGTTTCTGGGAGCAGGTTCGAGTAATAATAAACAAAGCTTATTTTTATACCTTAATAGAATGAGTTCTTAATATAATTTAATAAGTGAAGTTTTTATTTTAATGTAATTGTATTTATATAATATTTTAGTATAATTTTTATTTTTTAAAAGCAGAGCGGAGTTTCCTCAACAACTTCGAGCAATTTCTCCTTAAATTTCCGTCAAATTAAATAATAATAATAACAATCATATTAGTTACAAATATGAAACCAAGAACTTTTAAAGATAAATATCGGTGATACTGACGAATATGCTCCGACACAGTGTTTTGATAATTTGCTTGTTAGTACGTTTGTCTAAAATTCTAAAATGGCTAATTTTTAACACTACTTATCTGCTGCTTAATCTAGTATTTCTTTAAATTATACTTTAATAGTTAATTCCATACATACAATAAGTAGGTTTATAGCAAGTTAAAAAAATACCTACTACAGACAAGAGACAGGGAAGACATACACTATAACAAATGGTTAGTCGGTGAGAAGTTATCTCCATTGGTTCATGCAGTAGGCTGAGAGACACAAGACGAGGGCTACCTTCAGACTTTGCCACAGGTGAAACAAGTTGGTTGGGGGTAGAGAGTGAGGTCTCTTCGCCCCCTGCGAGAGCAAATAGGATAAAAGGGTTTGATCCGCCAAGTCCTGAAACAGTAGAAGCCATATTGGTTTAGGATACAAATACATTCACTCACTCGCCACACATAGATGTCTTTAAATCATCAATATATTTATTATTTTGTTTATTATTACATCATTTAAATATTTAAGGTAAACAAAAAAGAATTGAGCGATTATAAAATCTTAATAAAAAATGGCGCGTATGCAGTATAGTAACATACAGAAGGTTTGTTTAAAACAATGGTAGTTCAAAGTGTTCCTAGTCGGCACATAAAATCGGCAGTTAATAGCACATTAAACTGATAGAACAGCTCTGATCTTACAGACAATAAAGTAGTTATTATCAAGAGGATTGATGTCTCAACCCTATTGGCAATAACTAGGTATTTAGACTCTTTAACACACACATGATAAAAAATAGTATATACTCGAAAGAGTCTAGCACAAAAGAGAGAAACAGCAAGGCCAGGAGATTTTGTAGACTAAGCTGTTAGTCCCTTGCTACAAATGTTTTCAGAAATATCTATACTTGTTCATGTGTGATAAAAGGAAAACAATCCACGTAACTTCGAGAGTGAAAAGATGGCGGAGAAAGAATATAACGTTTAAGGCACACTTGATTCGAATCGCTCTTTGAAGGTTAATCACATCTTAAGGATCTGAAGTTAATCGAAATATAAGAATAAATTCTAAAAATTCTTGATTGAGTCAAAAGTGGTCTAATTCACTCAAACAGTTCTAGATTATTTTTTAAAAAAATTCAAACTTAAATACACCTTTAATTTCAATACGAGTCATTTATAAAATAAAGTAAGAAAATTTTGATTAAGGAGTGTAGGATGTATTTACTTTTAATAAAGCAACCAAAGATATGACCGAAACTACTTTTTGAAACTAAAAACTTGATTTAAAGTAATATGCTCACATGGATGACAACATTATCAATTGGACAATTACCGTAAGTGCTTCAATCTATCAAAAACATAAGAAGATTGTAAACTTAAACTTCAAAGTCAACTTTGAAATATAAATCTAAAATTCGATTTTAAGAATTGTACGATTTTAAGAATTGTCTTCATCCACGGAGATTATAACCAACGTTGCATCTTCTGAATGAGTAGCCATAGGCATAAATAAACCGATACCGATTTCCAAAATATCAAACCGATAAAAGCAAAGAGCATGCGTGTTTCTTTGCAAAACTCACCAATCCGAAGTCTTAATTTGTGTTTGAAGACTGAAACTTATTAAAGTTACTACTTTCGAAAAAAAGTCCATATCTCCGAAATTTCCTGGACTCTAGACTCATTTTTTTAAAATACAAAGCCGAACTCTTTATTTAGTTCTTCAATAGTAATAGAATTTTTACAATTTTACATACTATAATCAAAGTTTTCAAAAATATTGGAGCAATTAAATTCTCCATTGTAAATAGATCTTTATTCAATCAATAGCTTCGGAATGACTGACTTCAAAACTCGTTATTCCACTGACGCGCCTTGAGCCATGTCACAGATAATGAACTAAAATTTTATCGGCACAATTCGAGCTATAAGGGAAGCTCATTATATAGCTTATTTAATCTATTAATTCTTGCATACAGCTTTTTAAAGCTGTATGAAGCTTTCTTCCTTCAGCTTATAGTAATAACAATTTAAATTTTTACCTATCCGACTTCCCTCAAGAGCTGCCAGTGGTTTACTCTGCATTTATTATCATAATACTGCCACTTGTATGACAATTCTGTAAAATTATTTGGTGCTTGCATGCCATTGTATAAATCTTTATTTTATCTACTTTCTCTGAGCAATAACACATGTCACACAAATAAACATTTACTGCATACTAGCATTTTATTGCTGAAAAAAATTTCGCTTATATTCATTTTACACTTGCAGCTTAACAATAAACTGAAATTGCTCAATTCTTCTTGATTCACCTCTAGACTTAAGTAAATATAACTGAGTAAACTAAAAAAAAGCAATTAAAAATGGTTAAAGCAGAAAAGCAAATGATATTGTGAGAAATGTATTATCATTCATATTATGAAAACATAAATAGAGGTTATCACCCTCAACTGTTGCTGAAAATATTAATAATAAAAAGTAAATAATAAACTAGTTATCTATCTTAGTTTTTATCACTTTTGAGATTTAATGTGCATTTTTGATTACCTTGAAATTATCATTTTGAACACTAATACAGAAAGCAAACATACAATAGTCATGAATGGAGACAAGAATCTTGAAATTATATATAAAACTTTGCTGTGGGTGAACCTGGATTCGATTCTTTGTGCTTGTGCAATTCTTTCTTCTTATTTAGGGTTTTGAGGTAATGGGCGGCGAGCAACTTAAATTAAGAGGCAGAAACCTCTGTCTAGAACGCCAATAATAAAGACATTGGAAGTCGGTATGGCACCTAACTTAATATGCGCCATATGCCGAACCATAGTCCTTCAAAATGCTGAAAAGTCTCTTCGCAATCCGATTTTAGAGTCGACACTGACAAATATCTCCAGTTCGACCAATAAGACTACTTGGAAACGTAATGTCAAGTTGTCTGGTACGTTTTAAATTCGTTCCCGTTGAGAACACTGTCGAGAAAATGTAAATATTTTTTCAAGCCAGCCATCCTGAGGTTTTTCTGGGTTTTCTTAATTCATACGAGACAAGTGCCGGGATGGTACCTAACATATAGGTTCTAGGCCGCTTCCTTCCTTCCTTCCCTTCTTTAGATAGTGTGATCACCGAGGGGCGTCATTCTTCATACGTGTACGTGACTGGCTAACATGGCTGTAGATGCCGAAAGCCCAGAAATCTAATTACTAATTTCTAAGTTTTAAATTCGAGTTGCCTGGACCACGAATCTCATAAAGCAATGGGAAGAGAATATGAAGGGAAGCCATAAAACTAAATTGTTTGTGCGAAGTAACTGTTCCGAATACTAAAAGATTTTGGAAGATTACAGGAAAGAAACGGTTTGCTGTTCTATTCATTGTTTCCTATCGGCTACAAGTTACGGATTTGTAAAAAAAAAAAAAAAAAAAAAAAAATCAGGTGCCTTTCTAAGTTACCTTCCATTCTATAATAATGCCAACTTTGAGACTTGCGTTCGTGAATAGTAACTAATATCATTTTTAATAGAAATTGAAAATCAAATAGATATTCTGAAATCAGACTGGTTGTATTTGAAACTTAGCTAAATTTACAATTTTAAATATAGTTACTTTCTAACTTATCCTGGGTACTGCATTAATGTTTCAAACAGTCACTATGGCTGTTTCCATCTACAGTTCTTTTGTCTGGACTGAAAAGTATAATCACTTAGTAGTTCGATTGATTTTTAGGGCCAGGAGAAGACTTGAGTATTAATCATTAAAATCAGTATGTAGAGAAGAAACCATATAAGTGAGAGAAAATAAGTTTATAAAAATGTTTTGAAGCTTTCCTGATTATGTAAATTGAAAATATCGTCTGGGTAATGAGTCAGATGAATTCTGTTGAATATTTCAACATTCAGAGAATAAATACCGAGTCCATTTTGAGGTAAGTGTAAAGATATAAGACAGTAAAAGTAGAGAAACCAGGTCTCTGAAAGTCAACATAGTTGGGCACTCAGCTACCCATTCTAAAGTTAAATTTTCTATCTCGAGAAGACACTACCCCGGATTCTAAGAATTTTAAAAAAATAGACAAAAACGAGATATAAGAGGTTTACTTTTGGAGCTCAAATAAAATTGGGCATTCTTGAGTGAAAATCTGAAATTTATAATCTTGAATTTATGATATGATATCACGAAGTGTGATAATCGTTCCAGAAGCAGGAAAGGAGAATTTGTTAGAAGAAAATCTACGAACTCTCTTATTTTCTTAAAGGTGATTGTATAAAATTCGGAGAAGAAATGGTGTACAGTACAATATTATTTATGCATAGGAAATCAAGTTAATGATGAAAAGATACGTTTGTTTTATGTACTAGTCTTTAGTTGTTGTTTAATGACAATGAAATTTATATAAAGTACCCATATATTGTTTATATTTTACCAAAATAGCTAAGGACCATACTCTTCCTCTTGTTTCTGAAATTTCTATTCGTTTTACACTGATTATGTATTGTTGAAGTCAGGATAAAATTTCCAAGGGATAATCACGTTAAAGTTGTAGAAAATAATGATCGAATGATAATTCATATTCAGGAGAAAAAGAAATATAAAATTTGACAGAACTAGGATACATATTGGAGTACAGAATTTTCACCTCTTTTTCATGGGGAAATGAGGAGTTACTTGAATTAGCTTATTGGCTACCTGGGGCTTGGTGCTTAATATATAAAGTACCATAAGAGCTTCACCTGACCAACATTTGCAATTCTTTTACAAACCGACCATTTTTTATCTGTTTCGACAATTTTTGAACAAAATATAAGTGACAACACTATCAACAGGTTGTAACGAAAATTTAATAAATAAAATAATTATTTGAACAATTTTAGTTGCGAGAAAATTATTCTCTAGTCATTAAATCATTGGTACTTTTCAAACATAGTAATATGGCTTCAATCGGATCCCTATGGTACTTTACGCATTAAGATGTGGCAAGCGCCGGTCTAAAAAACAGGAAAAAACACCGCTGGTGTGCTGATCACCTTCTGCTCCTCCTAGGTTCAGAATCAATTGCTTATGTACCTCCGGCTAGCCATAATCTTTCATGCGCTATAGCCTTAGGGAATTTAGTTAATCTTGTTTTACATAGGGTTAATAACACTTTTATCACAGAATCAGAGATCAGAAATTCACGTTTCATTTTAAATTACAGCCTTACGCAGTGCCAGTAAGGTTCAACGGGAGTAAGCAATAAGTTAGATAATTTTGTATGCATATTATATTTAAACTGAAACACGTTGCAAAACATCATCAAGTAAATCAATAGACAGTACTTTGTAAAACCAGAGTTAGAAACAACGTAAAAAGTTATGTTAAGGAAGACCTGGTAATGAAGTGAAATATACACGTTTCTTATAAACTTAAGCGAACAGAAAGTTGATTATTACAAAATAAATTTCAGATACAGAAAAGTGTCTTCGATCTGAAAAAGTGAGCTTATACAGGGAGTAGCCAAAAAAAAAAACTAAAAACACTTCATACAGGACACGTATGTTCGGCCCTCCACTGTATAAGACGTGTTGCGGTTGTCGATCGTTCTTTGTCTTTCAATGTGTCATGTGTACTTTCCTCTTCCGTCAGCAGTGACCAATTCACCTGTGAGTGTCGTGGTGTGAAAGTGGTGCATTAAAATGGGCGACCTAACAGACTTCCAAAGAGGCATGATCGTTGGTGCCCGTCTGGTTGAAGGTTCAGTGGCAACAGTGACGAACATTGTGTGGGTATCGAAAGGCACTGTGTCCAATGTCACGAGGGCATACACAATTCATGGGCAAACGACGTCTGCAAAGCACAACAGTAGTCGAAAGACAATCCTGTCAGATAGAGACCGGAGGGCATTAAAACGGATTGTAGCAGCTAAAAAGAAGACCACTGCAATGAAAATTACGTCTGAACTCAATTCCGGCCTACAGAACCCGGTTTCATCGAAAACAGTGCTACAGGAACTTCATACAATGAAAATTCATGACAGGGCCGCTATCGTCAAACTCCTGGTAACAGCAGTAAATGCGAAGAGGCGTATTCAGTGGTGCAAGGACCACAAGGCGTGGACTCGTGAGTAGTGGAAACACGTAATGTGGTCCGATGAATCGACCTTCACCTTATTTCCAACAACCGGTTGTGTTTACGTATGGAGAGCACCGTCGCAGGCCTATGATACAGACTGTTTGCTCCCAACTGTAAAGCATGGGGGTGGTTCTGTTACAGTATGGGCAGTGATATCGTGGTTTTCTGCAGCTCTCATCATAGCCCTACATGGAATGATTAATGTTAAGCTGTAGGAGGAAATTTTGGGGGCCCAGGTTCTACCCATGGCCCAAATATTGTTTCCTGGTAATAATGGCATCTACCAAGATGATTTGGCACCCTGTCACGCCGCACAAACGGTGAAATCATGGTTTGAGGAGCATGACCAGGAGCCACACCTCCCATGGATACCACAATCACCAGATCTGAACATCATTGAGCCATTGTGGTCTGAGTTAGAAAGGCGTGTTCGGTCTCATTACCCTCCACCAGCATCCCTTAAGGAACTGGAGCATGTTTTGGAGGAACAATTGTACAAAATTCCACACACTACGATTCAGGAGCTGTAAATGTCCATTCCACGTCGGATTCAAGCTGTTTTGGACGCAAAAGGAGGCCCCACACCATACTAGGTATGGTTTACAAACTTTTGCAAACTTTTTAGATTTTTTTGTCCAGCCCTTGTATTTAGCTAACAATTCTTATTAAACGTATATAATTGTTGTTTCAGAATCTCAAGTATACTATTGTTTTCTAAATTAGGTATGAGAAAGATCTTGATAAAAGTGACTAAGCTTTGAAAGATACTTTACGAGCATTCAGAAATAGCTATTATGCAGGTGCCAGTTTCATTTGGTCTCATCATGAATTGAAGACAATAGAATGTAGTAATTGACATATGTACGCAGTAGAGTACTTATATATACGTGGTATTTTTTTAAGAAACAAGCTTCATTATGAATGAAACACACAAAAGGAAACCTATTGTGATTGAAAACTAACAATTTACCTGTGTACTGCTTGTTGTTCTGGACTCAACAACAGTTGACTCTGATGTTGCTTTGAATCCTGAATCAGTCTTCTCAAATGTCTGTAATAAAACAGAGAAAAAAGAAACAAAATAAATTTTCTCATTAAGGTATATAAAGATGCTAAATATCCTTTACCTAATTATAACGTAATCATTTACAATTGACCAGTTCATGGTTATTGCATACCAATATTTGGCATTTTGGAACAACGTTAAAAAGCATAATTATAGGGACAAAAAATTCGGCACAAATAGGAACAAAAAATGTGTTCTTTCGACGATGAGTATACTTTGGAGGAATACATAAATGAGTGGTCTATGTAAACATAGAATACGTCATTTCGTAAAAACAATACTCCATTTTCAAAATATTCCAGAAGTGTTGTAGGAATAGTTTGCAGTAATATGGGATATTCCAGATTATATCTAGGTAATACGGTTGTATAGAGTAACACTCTTCAAATGAACTTCTCAAGCCTGAAAATTAAAGTTTCGTTGCATACTATATTTATGTAACTCAAAACTATGCCAGGGTTTAAAATTAAATAACGTGTTACGTAACGCTTTATCCATTTTAATTTATTTATTTTTGTCCTTTTGTTTGTGAGTAGTGGGACAATCTTTTGTCGTGTTAGCAACTCCCTAAGTTTGAGAACTGGATAAATGAAATTTTTAGTCAGTGATATGTGATATGAGAAATTGCTTTTACATGTGTCTGGGAATTTACATTTTTATTTTTTTAATTTTCGTAATTTTCAAAATAATGTTGTAGAAAATTACACACTTTGGTCTTTATATGATGATTTAGTACCTGTAAAGTACTGTAAAACAGAATGCCACTGCTACTGAATTATTATTTATTACAGTATAATATAACCACATGTTATATAATGTAATAATTTATTGACAAATTTAACCTTAAAACAATATGACCATTGGAAGTGGGGGTATATTTTGGACAATATATTCTTTAGTATACTAGATCGCTATGCAGCGGTGTAGACAGCTAGTTGCTCTAGGAAGCATGACTTTTCAGGGTAGGCAGAGTTTTCATATATTAAGTGCAAACCGGAAGTTTTCTTTCAGAATACGCGTATAATGAAACTATTAATAGCTTACCATACATAGATACATACATATATTAACACACATACATAAGTAATTACATATTATTATTTTCAATCTGCTATCTTATTGAAATATGGATCTAGACAGTGCGTGAGGTTAGAATTATAAATTGTAGGAAATGTACTAATAATAACTGTTCATAAGGAAAGAAAAAGGACTATGGAAGTTCATTTATTTGACTTCGCTTTTATATGGGTATAAATGAAATAGAAAACACTCCAAACAAAAGATAAAATCAAATTCAGACACTATTGTGCAGTAGTATAGTAATGAATTTGCATCCGTGTGTATTCAATTAGGTAAATGAGTGTAACAAAGTGGATGATTAATTTCAATTGTTTTTATTGGTTTAAAATATTGACGTGGTTTATTTTTTTTTTAAATAAAAGCTTCCATATTCTATTACAAACATTCTTCATGTACTATAACTATTAAATAGGTTTAATAAATACTTAAAAGACAAACCTCATTTGGGAGACCTGGTTTGTATTGGTCTCCCGCACCGGTGGCTACATATCTGTCACTGTTATACGCAAATTTCTACATTATCCTCTGGTTTTGTATTATTTTTAAAAAGGAAATTACTTCAAATTTAGAGACCCTCTTCTGACCATATCTATTGCTTCAAGTAGATCAAGCAACATTACACGTAATAAGATATAAAGACTTTTGTAATTCTCTACCTGTGATTGTTCCACAGACTTTTGATCCGAGATGACTTCTGGCTGAAGAGCTTCATCGATTTCTGAGATGATTTCCTTCAGAGTGCTCTTGATGTCCTCCCTTTGGATCTCACTCGGAGCTTCTGTTGACGTTACTGTGGATGACTTCTGTTCCACACTCTGGGATACAACTTCCATGCTACCGTTTTGCACCTGTTGCGGGGCATTGAGGGCCTCTGGTTGGGCAACTTCTATCTGAGTTTCTGACCCTTGGATAACCTTCTGTGTTAGAGAAAAACAAGCAACTGAAGAATTGATGCTCCAAGAAAGAAAGAAAGAAAGAAAGCAAGAAAGAAAAGATAAACAAAGACAATTACATATATAGAATAAAATTAATGACAATTAAACATTAAAAATAAAGTGTCTATAACAGTAGAGTGATAAATAAGTTTTAAAATACAGGACAATCATTTCCAACTGGCATGTGTGATTTAGGAGCATACTTTTATGATCGGAATAACAGCTGTAAGAATTAGGTGGAGTAAATGTGGTGGGGATGAGAGTGTGAATGGAATGAGACAAGTGTTGGCAGTGTGCAGATAATAATGGATGTTTTGTTTCTCCACAAAAAAAAAAAAAAAAAAAACCTTCAAAAACTTTGAAAGTACTAAATTGCAAGTTGAGATGTTTTCCTGGTATAAGTTTCAATAAAGGTATTTGAATGGAATTTATTTAAAATATTTTATTTTTGCAGTAGACAATGTTCCCGAGACGAAACATTTTTTGAAAATGTAAGGAAAATAAATATGTGGAGAGCTATATCCGAAGAATCCTAAAAAAACATAAAAAAGAAAATTGTAAGGTTTATCTACACACGTCACTTTATTGCTACATTGTAACAAAGAACACGTATACCCTAAAGACATTCTGTATCCTTTGTCTTCACTATTATAGAAAAAATGCACTAAGAAATATGATTCGTATTTATATGTCAAATTTAGTTATGTATTATTACATGTAAGAGTAGTTAAATACTATTATTTACATGGAGTATTTGCTAGGTTAGTTTCATACATTAAAAGCTTTAGGTCACATTAAGATTCTTAGAAAAAGGAAACAGGTAATGGGAAATTCTGTGTCTAGTACATCTTCATTAGGAAGATCGATTTTAGCATTTTGAAGTTACCTAAAAGTGTTAATTGAGGCTTTATTTGCAACCACTGCATATTTTCAATTCAAAGATTCACCTTTATACTTAATTGGTTTTAGGTTTCCACTAGGGATTTATTGTTACTGAAAAATAATAGTTTAAGTAAAAGTATTCACATATAATTATCATGGTTTGAATTTAACATAAATCTAACATTCACACACTATAATCATGTTCCTACATATTATGGTATAATCATGAGCTACAGTTTAAAAAGAAGTCTTAAATTTTTATTCCTAAAGAAAATCATGATTGTAAAAATTATAGTAGGGTGAATAATGTTGTAATAGAAAAATAAAGACATTAATTCATTAGAAATTTATTGGTTTATTGGAAACAACAAAATGCTTTGTTAGAAGTGACTTTTTCCAAAGTGTGAAGTAATCATAACATGGTTTCATTTCCGTTAAATCTTTCTCTAAGTTAAAAGCACCAGCGAGTTAAGTTGGAATAAATTGAACCATTTTAACGATATGTATATAACTGTCAAGAATGTTTAATGGTGTATAAAATATGGAAACCAAAGAAGTGATCAGAAACTACAATGTATGGGATTCATGCACATTCTCTACTTGGTAAATAATCGTCTGAGGTTCTACATTGAGGTTCAGGGATTTCCTCAAGTGGTTGTTGGTTACATTATCTCAGTTACTAACCAACTCGCTTTTCTCAATGCGTCTCATCAAGTCTTGTACCCCTTCCAGAGCTCCCTGCAAAGTTGGGGGCCAACTTGTAGGCGGACCCTCGGCCGTAACCTGTGGAAAATAGGCTTTCAAAGTCCTAATTGAATAATGTTTGACAATAGATAATTACCAAGACGCAAGTCTTGAAAAGAAATTGATGAAGTAGTTTAAACTAAAGAAGATTTTTGAATTCATGTATTAATATGAATTGTTATGGACTTCTTGTATAATCATACAAAAATGAATTGTTATATTTAGGGACAGTATACTCTGCACCTACCTTGTATCTCAAGAAATGAAACTTAACAGGTAAGGCAAAACCTTTTAAAGAGAAATAACGTTCATTTATAATATGTGGAATAGACTTTTTTCTTTAAACGAGCTTAACGAGTACACGAAACGTAGACCTAAAGTTTAACATGAGATTTAAAAGCCAATTAACTACATATATTTAAAACGGAAAATTAACCCACATTAGGTACGAGGAGCTCTTAGATATTAACATAAGTTACTCCACTGATTAGTTTGATAGGAGCTCTTAGATATTAACATAAGTGACTCCACTGATTAGTTTGATATACGTAGTCAATTTCACAGCTGTTACAGGCAGCTAATATTGAGAAATGTTAACTGAATAACATAAATAGGATGACTTCAACAAGTGAACATGTCATTTTTTGAGACACAAGGCAGGTTTAAAGGTTTAAATTATAATAGATTTGAAGTTTAAATTTCTTTACAACACAAAATAAAAATGTTGGAAACATTCTTGAATAAAACTAAAAATGTTAGGTCACAGAAACGCAAATAATAATATACAAAGCAACTCAAAAGTGTTTTGTTATTTAATGATAATTTTGTAAAAATGTTAAATAACAAAGCATTATAATGTTAAATATATTTAATATATCATTTCAAATGTTAAAATTTTATTTATTCTTAACACCAATCAACACTGAAGAATGTTAAGAGAATAGCTACTTATTAAGAAAGTGATAAATTATATCAAAAGTTTAGATATTCAATATATTTTATGTGTAATAGGTGAATTACAATTATCAAATACCAGTATCTGCAACTTATTTTGTATCTGTACTAAACCATTTGAATACGTAAAGTTATTTATTGCTGTTGAAGTATGCGTTAGTTACACACTGTTAAAATTGCTTGAAATATTTATACCTGAAAACCTTAAACCATTTCTTGTTATTTGTTAAATATAGTACTTTAGAAAGAAAAATGTATAAACACTGTTCTATAATATTAGGACAATTCATATTTCCACGTTACACTTCGGCATGAGCAACATAACTTAAATAGTATAAGTTTTTTTTAATTATAAGTAGAACAATGAAATTATATTTTTAATTTAACGTCGTAGGCCAAAGGAGATTGATGATTAATAAAGTAGTCATTATGAAAGAATTGTGAAATGAGATTGTGAAGAGAAATAGAGAAACTCTAGAAAATCCAGAGATATAATGTTGTGCACCATAAGCTCACATGGCCTTCATCGAAGTAGGGGCTCTTCGCACCAGAGATGATCTCTCTACCATTACCCACGTTGACTTTTATTATAATGAAAGTATTATTTTATATGTTACGTGAGAAATCTCATCCGAATAGGTTCTAAGTTTTAAAGAATAAAAATTAACATATTATATCAAACTATTTAAGCTAGGGAAATTCATGAAGGGGAACAAAGAGAAGTTAAAAAAGACAAAATAACAGTGATAAAATTTGGAGATTTTTTTATTAAAGAAACAAAAGATTTGAGGGGGAAAACAATAAATATTAAAATATAATCAAACAGAGGTAATTTCGTAAATATGACAAAATACTGTACACAATTGATACAAATGTAAGAGATTGAATTGGTAAATATTAAGATGTAAAGTAAAATGTGATACAGATAAGGTATTTTATAAAGGAAAATATTTAAGATAATGTTTTTATAAAGACGGCAACTTTTCATGAAGTAATAGTTATGTTGAATGCACAAAGTACAGTTAAATTGCTTTTAGTTGCGAAGCTTTTGTCACAAACTTCCTAATTTATAGCCTTCGGTCAGATGTGAGAGATTCCATATTAAGAAAATGTGAATATGAGATGAATTTCAACAACACAATGAGTTCACTTGTACAAAAATACTTATATTTGTGGCCTTGATATTTTACTTGCGTAACTGGAACCCTTGATTATAGTTTCAGTATTAAGTAAACTAACTTCAGCTCAGAATACCGTTAATTATAATACAAGTTTGATTTTGTATTAGCTACATATTTTGTTCCTATGGGTGCATATAGAGTACATTGAATGAATTTAAGTACTATTTACACTATTATTGCTATCAAACCGACAAATACTACTTGCTGTAAAGTTTACTATAGGATACGATTTTGTTTAGATAGAGATGCTGAAATTTTCTGACTCACGAATTTAAATAATAAATAAATAAATAAACTTTAAAATGTTATTTACTTTCCTTGTTTCAGGAGAAATTCATTCTATTTGGAGTTTATCGTTCATTTTGAGAAAAGATGAAATATGAAATATGGACCTAAATTTTAATATACGCAAATCACAAATAATATTACAGGAAATCAGCATGAAAGGCAAAGATATTATTTATTCAGTCACAAAGTCGCTACTTAATCTACTTAAACCGTGGTTGATTCTAACAATTTTATGATTAAAAACGAATGATGACGAATTGTAAACTTTATGGATAAACATGTGTTGCTACTAGTAAATTTATAATTTTTGATGGAAACTACGTGACTTAATTAGCTATATATTCAGAGCATATCGGTATTGAAAATCGAACTCTCTTTATATTGTGATCTAAAGAAAATAATAATAATAATAATAATAATAATAATAATAATAATAATAATAATAATCAAATATTGCAGTATGAAAGTCCTTTAGATACCATGAATGAGGAGAAGATGTCTTTTCTCTTCTTGATAACATACTTCATAAATTATAAGTCTCTATTTCAAAAATAGACTGCAAGTTCTTCTTTACACTGCCCTCAAGTTTTGCGTGTTCAGAAATATTGAAGAATTAGCAAAATTGCCCATGACAGACAAAGAATTATGTGAGCATCAAATGTTAAATTTTGATGATTTTCTTTGTAAGTCATCATCCAAAGGAAAAGAGCCGAATAATTAGTGATTTTGTTTTGTTTCTGATTCATGGATTAATGAATTACATTTGATCGAGTCAAGAAATGGAAACGTAAAGATATACACCTTAATTTCCAAGAGTATCTAAGCTAATATTTGCAAGTGTTTGCTTGTACTTCAAAAATGCAGTTAAGCTTAAGAATTACTTGTGAGATCATCCAAAATTATCAAACAATATACGTTATAGCGGAAATTGCATGTTAAATAACTTGTAAATAAGGTAATAAAACTACTGCTAGCTCCTTACAATTAAATATTTGTTTGAAACTTAGTCCTCCTTTTTCAAAAAGACGGTGTTTGGGACATGGATCTATAGTACAATGTAAGACTGAGTTATTACATTCACAGCTAAATTTAACGTGAAACTCTATCCCATCAGGCGCACAATTACGTTGCATATTTTCCAAAATAATACGTGAATGAAAAAATAATACTAATATTTCTCAAAATACAATATGTTAGAAAATAGTTTGTACATTCTTCCCTTAAATAGTTTGTATATACATTCGAAGGATACGTCAAGGAATACATTTTTAAATAATTGCGCGTCTTAGTACAATATAACGAAATGAGGAAGTAAAATAAACATCTAAACCATATTGTTTGATTTACTGAGTAGTATTGTGAACTTAAGAAAATTACTCAGAGAAATTTTAACACGCATTATTCGTTATATCTCGAAAGAAGTGAAAAAGTGTGGATAGAGATGATAAGAAATTTTAACGTGGATACAAAACATATATTATCTCGCTGGAAGTTGGATCTGTCTCTTTTTTACTATAGTCAAAAGTGTTAACCATTGATTCGTAAAAAAATCATTGTGAAGAATACGAGTTCATAAGTGCTTTGTATGATATTTAAGAAAACTTTTGAATACAAATCTTTGTATTTTAATTTCGTCTATTTTGTTTCTGTCATTGGTTTTCGCAAGCTGTTTATAATTGAAGGATAATTTAAGACAGTGTTTACCTCTTCTGTCACCTGTGATGCCTCTTTAACTTCCATTGTCTGACTAGTTGAGATGATTTCTTGCTTTGATTCTATTTTGCTTAGCTCATTGCCATTTGCATCCAATCCTAAGCTCACTGGAATCTGCAATATAAAGTTGTTAATAATGTAAAATATTGACAAATAAATTATAAACATATCAATAAATTCGAATCAGTATTTTCTATAGATCTATATTTAGTAGCGCTATTTATGTTATTCCAGTAAGTTAGAAACTTTGGGAGAAAAATATTCAGACATGTTATATTTTGGTTGAGTGTCAGACATTTGGTTGTAACTGTACGTATGTGGCAGCGCTTAAACTTATCTGTTAACCAGAGAAAATTACAGAGGCCAGCCTGTAAAAGAATGGTTCTGGTAGAAATCTAATTTTGTTGCAATAGTAATAAAGGTTTTATAATAGTAATTGGAGCCCTGTTTTAAATACAAAATATGACAATAAAATACTTGAATATAAGACGAAAACCAAAGTTTTGATTAAACTCCATTTTCAGCATTAAGGCCAGTGACAACACAGAGGGGAGGAAGAGGATGGATTTCCCCAATGACATCTTGTCTCCCCACCCCCAGACATGCTGTGTTATCAGGTAGGTCTCAAGTAACATGAAACTATTATGTTCAATATACAAAAATATAACTGTCTCCAAAAATTTCTCTGTCTTTCAACCTTCCCCCGTCCCAAGAAAGTAAAGTTGGCGTCGTCACTGATTGAAGGTATACAAGGTGGTAAAGTCTATCGATGAATTATCGTACTCTTGGGCTGTAATTGTGATGATTTCAGAAGATTTTCTCCAGGTGGAATTTCAATATAGGGAAGTTAAAATTATTACAAAAATACCAATAATTCACATTGAGCATGATCAGAAACATAGCTCAGGGAATAATTTTGCACCCTTGAGGAAATTCCCACTCGGGCCACCCCTGAAATCATCACTGGTCATATAAGGTTCAAAAATTAGAGATGTTTTGAATGCCATTTAACCTAGCTATATCTCCAACCACCTTCATAATTCGTGAAGAAATGAATTTTTGAGAGAAGCTAGGGAATCTTACCAATTCGTTGCGTCTGGTGAACATGTCAATATATTTAATTTTAAACTTAACGCATTTGATTTTGATTTCTTGGTAAACGAAATGGAGGAGGAATTGATCGCCTCCAAATAATGAGTGGTAAGCTCTCTCCCAGTGCTGATAGAAATTTATCTGTTGGACGTAGAGTTTGATGACATTTCAAGAGACAAGACTTATAACAGCAAAAATAAATAAATAAAATAAAATAAAAAAATAAAATAAAATAAAAAAATAAAAAAAACAGTTCATAGTATCTATATTTAGAAACAAATGAATAAGCAGAAATGCATTTTCCACTGTATTATTTATCTACAATATATTTGTAGTTATAGAAGAACGCGGCGAAGAAGAATATTCGTGCCTAAATAGCTATTGCTTTAGACTTTGATTAGGGATACCTTGTTCGATCTCCGCTTTAATTCGAATAACATGTGAAAATTAAATGTCCATATTTTATATAGGTTCAGTGCCAGAAAGCATCTTTCAAGTTCAAAGAAATAAAAATATTTGAAATTAATCAATTAAATATGAGTAGACTTCATCTTTTTATTCTAAATTGCAGGATGTTTTGTTCTAAATAATCCAAAAATTATAACTATTTTTTTAAAAAAAGTTTCCACTATTAATAAATTTCGCTACGTCACCTTAAGTATTGATCACATAAACTTGCCATCATCATTAAAAGTAATATATTAGTATGGTTTGTTAAAAAAAAAAACTATTACAGTATATCTATTACGTTGAAATTATTCATGTAGCAAAATTTTTTATACATTTATTTTTAGTAGATTAAAATAGTGAACTGATATTCTGGGAACTTTGCAATGATATTTCCTATCTTTAATAATGAGAAATTAGAATAAGTAAACATTTATTACCTGTCCAGATTCCAGTGCCGTTTGTTGTGAGGATATCTGCTGAGACAATGAGCTACTCTCTGAGGTAATTGCTTGCGACGACTCAATCCTGGAGCTTTCAGACTGAAAGCTGGACGACTGAATGATCTGAGTACTTTGAACCTCTTGCACTACCTGAAAAGTGTAATAGCATTTATAAAAGCTAATAGTTTTTGGAATCTTAATTTCTCAATGGTTTGAATGTAGTAGCGGACTAGCAAAAAACTATGTAAAATTTTAAATTCCGAAAATAGATCCAGTATTTAGTACCAAAAAGCAGAAAGATAGTTTTCCCGTTTGAATATCAAATTAGTAGTATTCATTGCTGTCATTCTGAGTGACAAATATATTTTAAAAGTAGGTCTAATTCTTCTATTTATTGTACAGTATTTTCTAAAAGACAGCAACTTCTGAAGGAACTTTAGGATCATTAATGGAATTTTGCCTACAACTGATCTACGTAAATAACTAGAGAGAAAGGAGGGAAATAATTTATATGAAATATTCAATTAAAGGAAAATCTTGGGACTCTGAACGGCAACAAATTTGTTCCTTCAATTTTCACTAAGTAATAGTATATTAATTTTATACACTTTACCAATATCAAAGATACTGAAAGATTAGTAAGTAATTTCTCTCCAACAGCCACAGTTATAGATTTAAAACAAAATCTGATCCAAGAATGTTATATTTCATAACATTTGTTTTTTATTACTTAAGAACATCAAATTTCAATTGCAGGTGACTTATCAAATATTACTTTCTCCTTTATTCCTTTCATACTTGATTATTATATTAAGGCATTCCATTATATAGGGCACTCAGTACACAAAGGAACCAAGTCCACTTTTTGGTCATTTTGGACATATTATGTGTAACATCTCTACCTGATACTCTTTTCAGTGTTTAAAACATTCATGCTCATACAGGGCCGTAACTTGTGGCATGGCAGGAGAGGGAACTGCCCCCCAGGGAACCTCCCCACCATTCGAGGGGGCCCACTTTAGGACAAATGTTTTTACTTCATATACGATGCGAACATGAAATTATAAATGAAGCATCAAACAGGTTCACTACATTACGTAAACAAAACAGCACACAAAAGGTAAATATAACAAAAAATGAGTCCTGGGCCCATTTCAGTAAAAAGAATGTCTACCATTAGGGGCCCTAGAAATAATAGTATTCCTTTGGTTTGAGATTTGTCAATATTATCCTCTTAATTAATTTGTTATGTATGGAAAGGGCCCAGGGGCGTGCGGGAGGGCCTACAAAGAGTAAGAGAAAGATGGAAAGAACGGTCCTCTTTTCGAATTGTGCGGGAAGGCCCACAAAAAGTAGGAGAAAGATGGAAAGAAGGGGCATATTTTCGAATTTTGCGGGAGGGCCCAAAAGAACTTTTTCTAGGGGGCCCAAATATTAATGTTTATCCTCCGAGAAAAAATCTGTTATGACACTGTGTCCATATATTGTAAATAACTCTTATAATGTAAAAAGCAGTGTTCACTTTTTCATGTACAGGGTTTTCATAAAGTCTGGACGGATTTAATTTGCTTATAATTTTCATAAAAATGCTCATAATGAAATCAAATAAAGTGCAAACGGTAGCGGAAGGATTACATTTTTAGTTGGCAACACTGTTAGATAAGCAGCAACTCTGAACACGTTGAGAGAGGGAGAGGGAGGGCAAGGGTCAGTTTCTTACCAAATTCCATCCATTGTTGTTTTCATTGTTGTTTCAATGTTGACTGTTAAAAGTAAGTTGTAAGCTGTATTGGTGTGTGTGTCTTTTAAAGAAATAAATAAATTAAAAACTCCTCTGAGAAGACTATTTTTTTTACCGTATCAAAGATGGCGTCGGTGAAAGAGAAAGCGCAATGTGTTCTGTGGTACGCAGAGCTAAAATCACCAATTCTGGTGTGTCGAAAGTTTACCAAAAAGTTCAAAAAGCTGGCACCGACTGAGAGTGCAATCCGAAAGTGGCATGCTAGTTCTTGGAGACAGGAAGCGTCCTGGACCGTCCTCGAAGTGGGAGGTCGCCAACATCGCCTGTAACAGTGAGCAGGGTAAGGGAAAGCATCATCAACAGCCCGCAGAAGTCGACGTAAATGGCGCCCAGTTGGAGGTGTGGCGGTGAATGAACTGAGCTGGTGCAGATTACAGGTAAAAATTTAATCCTTCCGCTACCGTTTGCACTTTATTTGATTTCAATATGAGCATTTTTATGTAAATTATAAGCGAATTAAATCCGTCCAGACTTTATGAAAACCCTGTATTTAAACGGAGCGTAAAACTTTATGTCTCGTTTTTTCACAGCTTTGGTAATTCGACTTGAATCCATCGTGCTCTGAACGCCCCATATCAAAGAAGATAAGCTGACAGAGTTGTGATAAAGATAACACACGTGAGTTAAATTATACATTAATTTCTGCATTCTAAGAACGTTTGAAACATTATTATTTTATTATTAACTGTATTATTTAAAAGTTCAAGTGTCCCGGATTCTCCTGCGTCAAAAGATAGGATCCAGGAATGCATGTATATGCTTTATGTGATGAAGATAAAGCTCAATTTACGATACGAAAGTAGATTTTATATTTATTTAGTTAATACCTTTTTTAATGTTAACAAAATAAAAGCCGCTACTCGGCCTCTAAAACAGCCATAGCTAAGGAAACAAGCTCATCGTCCCTTCACTCCCATTGTATGTGATCGGAGAAATTACACAAATGGAGATAATTGAGAGCCACTTTTGAGTCACTAAAAGTAGTTAAATGTAAGAACAATGTAATTAAAATACAGTACTAGTTATTACTACGCTTTTAGCTCGCAAAATTATTAAATGAAAAAGAAACAAAATCTTTTAATTTTACGTCGTGTAGGCTAAAGAAGAAAGTGATAATGAGAATGCGTGAAAATGATGGAATCAAGAAAGTGAGAGTAAACGGGAGAATCCCGAGAAAAGTGACACATATGGTGTTTGTCCACCATAATGCCCACGTGGTGCGACTCTGGATCGAGGTGAACGATCTACCATCGAGCCACTATGACCTCGAAAAATGACTAAAATCAATTCATTGGCGTTATAGCCCAGAAAGGCTATGGTCATCCAGATGGCGCAAGTTAAATTGGTTTATGTGTGGTCAGTTCATCAGTTACTAACACCATTATTTCAGGTTTCCTGAACGCGGGTTTGTTAAGCTTATCAATTGTCCGAGAATGGTAATCGAAAATTCTGTATCCTACCAGGTCCTTCTAGTCGAATCACACATGATCTTGGTTGGCGTGATCTCTTATTTTATTCTCAACAGAAGTACATTTAAAAAAAATGATATAGTAGCATGATAAATTAGTGAGTTTCATGAATTCAAGCACAGTAAACTTTGTCTAGGATGCTAGAACTGCCAGCATTGAAGCCTATGTAGTGATCATATCACAGACGGTAATGGGGAATGTTGTAAATAACAAGAACTACATATATTTCTAATTGCATGTGATTCAAGCCACTGTTGTCTTTCGTAGGCCATGTTAGTATTAGGTTCCGTTCTTCATAACCTTGGTGATGTATAAGGACACAAAACAAAACTCAAACTCTATTACTGTCTATAACATATTTTATAATACCATCGTTCGTAAGAACAATAATGTAATTTTGAAAGTTATCTTATATTTAACCAAATAGCAGTGATAAGAAATTGTTGCTCTTTGGTATTCACGACTTAAAGTATACTGATAAAAGAAATACTTACTTTACTGGATGTAGTCTCCATGCTCACTGTTTCTGAACGTGAAACGGAGCTCTCCAGAGAATTGTTTGAAGTAGCCATATTGTCTTCAGGAAATGACGTCAATTGCCTGAAACGAGAGAACAACAATATTAAGGATCCGTCCACAAAAGGTAAATTTGCGTCATCGTATACCATTTAACATAAAATATATTTCTGCCTCCGTTCTATCGATGAAAAGTGGGCCATATCTGTCTTATTACATGAATTAACTACACATTAAA
Source organism: Thermobia domestica (assembly GCF_964235325.1). Taxonomy (NCBI): domain Eukaryota; kingdom Metazoa; phylum Arthropoda; class Insecta; order Zygentoma; family Lepismatidae; genus Thermobia; species Thermobia domestica. Next base: position 218,691,288 of record NC_137454.1, on the reverse strand, counting down.
TTAGAAAGTAGACTTAAGTCAAAGAAATAATACAAGGGAAGGCTTTCCCCATAATAGAAACATATGTAAGGTTTATTATGTTTAGTATATCCAAATTATGATTTTAATCAGCTTACAAGCTACTTTAAGTACATTTTTAATAAGATATAATCATCTTAACGATATTTAAGGATTTATTATATCTTGTGATAATCTTACCACTGAATTTTAAGTACAATGATAGTAGTTAAATCATTTCTTTTCTGAAAACAAATTATGTTTTAGGATTGAAAAAAATCAATAACGAATTTTCTGAAGTAATGTACAGTATATGGCTGCGGAAGATATAAGATTTGCTGTCATATGTCTTTTCTCAATGTCTGATGAAGAGGACGTTAGGTCCTTGAAACTGTAACAAAAACGTATAGTTATTAAATAATTTATTTTGTTCTGGTCAGAATTGTTTTAAATGTTATTGTGATTATCCAGAACCATGGAGTTTATTATATATATTATATATATAGGAAAGGTGGAGAGGTACACTCATGTCCAAAATGATTCATCTTGTAAGAATAGAATTTGATAATGACTTTGCAGGATACTTTTAATACTGATACTATGTGTATAATCGGGAAATGTATATTTGTGGTGATATTTCATAGGAAAGGAATTATAAATACGAAAATTAGAATGAGTAAAACAAAATGTTGCTAAATGGACAAGAAAGTTTTATTTTCGTTTTATTGTTCTTATTTACTGCTCTTTTGACATAAAATTTGCCACGTACATGTCTTTGCCGATTATACACATACTAACATTATAAGAAATACCGGGCGAATTCGTTATTAAATTATATTCCTACAACAACATATTTATAGACATGCGACAATAATTTTGGACATAGGTATACATATATAGATTTTAGGTACATATATAGAAAAGTGGAGAGATTTTAGACTGGTGTTAAATGAGATGATCTTTAGGAATGTAAACAAAGGAACAATACGCATGATTATTCATTAAAAAACACATAAAAGAAAAAAGCCAACACAAAATAGAACTTCATTTATATCTGAACGCACTGGCCAGGAGACCAGGAGACGACGATGTATGGATACAGGAGGGTCATACTGTGAATAATCAAGCTAAGAAACCTTCTATGTTAACTATGTTTTTTTTTCTACAGCTCCAATCTTGCTTTCAACTTGTTTAAATTGCCTCATGATATATATTGACTTTTTGCTTTTATGTGTTTTTTAATGAATAATCATGCGTATTGTTCCTTTGTTTACATTCCTAAAGATCGTCTTATTTAACGCCAGTCTAAAATCTTGCATTTTATCAGCCAGCTGTCGATTCATTGACCTAGGAATTCAATGACCGATGAACAAAACTACAAGAAAGAGGATACATAAAGACAGAGTAGATGAAGTCAACTTATGACGAGGATATAAAGAGAAACGCGCCTTTTAAATCCGAATTCTATAACTTATCCAAGTTTCTATGAGTAACGTATTAATTTGCGTATTCTTTGATCGACAACGAGAACGATATCGTTATTAAGAAACATTTATGAGTCGTGTCATTCCACGATATAAGTTTATTTGGATTTTGTAGCTCCCGTGCCGAGCCATCTGGCCGGGGATACGGACAAAATCTCGCGGCTGAAACATTGCCGCCCAAAATCTCGCCGGCCAAAACCTCGCGGGACAAAATTTCGCCGGGCCAAAATCTCGCGTGGCCAAAACCTCGCCGCCCAAAACCTCGCGGGACAAAATCTCGCCGGGCCAAAACCTCGCCGCCCAAAACCTCGCGGGACAAAATCTCACCGGGCCAAAACCTCGCCACCCAAAATCTCGCTTGGCCAAAACCTCGACGCGAATGAAACTTTTCTTTAAAATTTACCCAATGTGTTTCTTAATATGCAATTCCACATTACAAATAATAATAATAATAATAATAATAATAATAATAATAATAATAATAATAATAATAATAATAATAATAATAATAATAATAATAATAATAATAATAATAATAATAATAATAATAATAATAATAATAATAATAATAATAATAATAATAATAATAATAATAATAATAATAATAATAATAATAATAATATACAAAACATCGTGTGCGTGGGCTTTCTCGGGTTATTCCCGTTTCCTCCCACTTTCTTTATTCGATCATTTCCTTCATCCTGGTCATCTACGTCTCCTTTAACCTATAGGACATAATCAAGGGACGTCATAAAAACTGATATATTATTTCATACTTTTATAAATATTATTAGATTTTTGTTAAAATTTTAAGTTTTGGATGTTCCAAAGTTCAAGAAACTAACCTCGTTAGTTGTCATTACTTTCCTTATGCAGACTTTCTTTCCCTATAACCAGTTTAAAAACATCCTGTCGCCCTACCTTCACATTGAAATCCTCTAATACAGAAATAGAATTTTCATATGGTATCGCGGGACTTGGTCAAATACCCGTGATACTTCTTCTGAAACAGCGTCTTTTATACCGTCATCCTTATCATCTGTTGGAACATTTACATTTTGGTCAGGCGAGATTTTGGGTATGGCGATATTTTGGGGCGCGAGGTTTTGGCCCGGCGAGATTTTGGCCCGCGAGGTTTTGGGTGGCGAGATTTTGGAGAGGCGAGGTTTTGGCCCCGCGAGATTTTGGCCCACGACGTTTTGGGCGGCGAGGTTTTGGCCAGGCGGGGTTTTGGTCCGCGAGGTTGTCGCCGCGAGGTTCTGGCCGCACATAACCTGGATTCCATGATCCTGAAGGAGGACGACAAAACACAGAAAGAGTCATCGACTAAGAATCGCCGAATGTTCCAGGCAAGTGCTGTGTAGAGTTTTACCTATTCTAAATCCATCCTTATCTCTTTTACCCTTGTTTCATCCTCTCACGTATCACAATCTGTTTCCAAATGGAAAGCATTCAATTTCATTTGTTAAGCAACCCAGGTCACGAAACCATTACCTCTGCTCTAAATATTTTGGTTCACAAAATCCGGGGATAGATTGTCAGTTTTAAATCCCTAATTTCGTAATTTTGTTTACACTACATCAAATTATAAGAACTGACGAGACCATATTTCACAAAAGTACGAACCTTTGAACCTTTTAGGAAATAGAAAATAATCGCACGGGGCTATATCTGATGAATAGGGAGGGTGAAACAACACACGGTCTCCCTTTTGGGACAAAAGTCTTGCACAATCGCTGCCTCGCGACTTGAGACATTGTCATGGAGCAGCCGCCATTGAACATCACCATGATACTCGTGCCTCACACTGTGATAGGTTGACAGGTTTTCCTCTTGTTGAGGTCGTAGGTTATTATTTACCGCACAGTTTCTTTATTCACTTGCAACTTCTCAGCAAGGATTCACAGTTTCGCATTTCAGTCTTCCGTGATCAGTGTTCTTACTTCTCCACCAATTCCTGTGTTCTCACTGCCCTTGCAGCCCCCAGATGCTCGTCGTCTTCAATTAACTCCCGTTCCTACCTGAAACGCCTGTGCCATGCAAATACACGTGCATGAGATTAACAAGTAGCCTCATACCCTTGTTGCAACATTTGATAAGTTCCTGTAGCAGTTTTACTCAGATGCGCATATAACTTGATGTTCACTTTTTGTTCCATGTTGAACTCACAACGCAGTTTAGCAACACCTGTTGCATTCGCCTTGCTCATACACGTAGCTGTCAGTTAAGATCAATGCACTTGATATCAGTTACTCATGAAACATTTCTCTTTTATTTGTAACACAGCTTATTTGCAGAGCTGCACCACATATTGAGAAAAAAAACAGTCTCGATTTCAAATTGCTTTACTATATAACAATAATCGTATTATATTACTAGACAAAACGATTATTATTTATTCAAATAATTTATTAGATATTTCTTGAAGTCAATTCACAACCTTAAAAAAATTGCGTTTAGTGAGAACTGGTTCTTATAGCCATCAGAACTGCAACCTTGATATATTAAAAGAGGTTCTGACCAACTGTCTGACTGATCAACGCCCAGAACAAACTGCTTAAGCTAGAAACTTGAAATTGGGACAGGGCATAGAATTTGTGGCGTAAGGTACTACTAAGGAAGCATTCTTAGAAATTCAACTAGAAAGCGGGACATAAGAGTGGTAACCATAAACCTATTCTTCCCGTGTGAAGAACGGGCATTTAATCTAGTTTATAATAACTTCCTTCAGCAGAAAGTCTCTAGAATTGGAAAGCGCAGACGAAAATTGGAGTGGCAGGAAATCGATTTGAAAGTTTGCATATATAATTACATATAATGCACTTTCTTCACGAACAGATTAGATCAAATTTCCTTTTAATAATGTTCTTTAACCAGATTCTCAAATGTTAAATTACATGCACTAATACTGTGTTCGTGTCCCTTAAACTCACCTAGAAAGACGTAGCTAGCACATTTGGCTCTGTAAACAAATATGCTAACAATCGCGGAAGCTTTTATACGATCCATGACCGGATGTTTCTTTTCGAGGACATGTGCCAAATGGTGGCGTTGTCCAGGCAATGTTTATTTGGTAGAAACATCTTGATCTAAGGCCAAAAAGAAAAAGAAACCTAAGATTTCAAAATCTCAATCAGCAGGGATAATAATAACAATAATAAAGAAAATTGGAAATAAAAATATAAGTAACAGATAAGCTTTACTGACAAACACGTTCTTTGATTCGAGAAAATAATTTAAAATGTTTCCCCGAATTACCGTACTTTGCAATTCTAATAGTTGAAATACTTTACATGTCTTTCAAAGACATAAGATAGGTCCTACTTTCCTTGTTCTGTATTTTTAATTCTGCAAGGTAAGATTCCGAGGAAGCTGAAACGCATTCTTGCAACAATGGACGATATCTCGTTCGAAACGGAAATAAATATTGCGACATTTTACTATAAATTATTGAAATTACATAAGGTAGATGTTAAATGCTGAGTTAGAAGTCTGTGTGGGCCTAAATTTTTAGCCCCGGCCTGGTCCGTGAATTTATTATGTGAGGCCCGACCTGAGTCCGAAATATGCCTTTAGGCCCGAGCCCGATCCGAGTTCGTGTGATAATCAAATGAGCCCGAAATAAGCTCGAATTACAGAAACTTAATAATTAACGCAAAATTGTATTTTTATTTACAAAAATTAGAGGTTTAAGTTTGCAGTTTAAAAGCTTACATGATTCAGGGAGAATAACGAAATAAAGGTTATCGTTTACATGTATTAACTATATAAATTCTCTTTTCGTCTCTCTTAGCCACGGTGCATACTCATGGACGTTAAATGAAATATTTAATTTCATTTTATTTATATAAATTTTCATAAAATGTCCAACTTGAAATGTATCAACTCCAAATATTTAAAACAAAATGTCAAAGTGCGCAAATTCTTATGCAAATGGATGTATACTGAACTCACTCAGCCCTCAAAGCAATCATTGTTGATTGCTGTGAAGAAAAAGAGTGGAATCCACACTCTGGCTGCTCAAACTTTCATTCACAGATAAGCTAAGTATGTTTATTTCTGTTACTCTTAGTTTTCTCTCCACTACACAGTTAGCTTTATTCTCAATTGTAGAATGATAACACTGTTCTACAAATTTTAACTTTTTTTTTCTTTCCAAAACGAAAGTAGGTGTTCTTTATGGTTTCTGACCTGCTGATCACGAATCTGAAGTCAGATATGCTGTATCAGGTCTACCTTTTGAGAAATGTTTAAATGAAAGTTAGAATCAAACTCTATATTTGGTGAATTTATGCATTTTAATAATATTATTACTTTTATGTACAATAGAAACCATTTTTTAAAAAAAATGTAAGCATGGCATATCTGGATATCACAAAGATAAAAGAATGCTTATACATTAGTATTTCATGGAGTTTTTCATTAACAATAAACTAAAATAAAGTTTAAAAAACACTAAAATTCCACATTTGGATTTGAAATGCCTTTATACATTGCCACCCAAACAAAAGTCATCTTTTGATTAAAACGTAGAGATAGATTGAGACATCGTAAGAAACGAAATACCTACGAAGATTTCCTCTTGTGTGATGTGGGGACAGTATCACGGGCCAATGTCCAGCAGTAGTCTGCGAGCATTGAAACACCAGATTTCCCTTTGTATCGCTGCTCCAGGATCTGAATTGATTGATGAAACCTCTCACCATGCTCATCAGACACATCTCCTAGGTTTTCGGGAAAGAAAGACAGGTGACTATGTAGAAAATGCACTTTCAGCGACATATTGCACCCCATAGTGTGTAAGTTTGACAACAACTCCTCAACTAGTTGCGCATAGTTCGCACTTTTGTTGTTTCCTAAAAAGTTTTCTGAAACACTCTTAAGAGAATTCCAGGTTTTCCTCTCCACTTCAGTTAGTTTTCCATCGAATACGTCATCTTTCATCAATTGGCGTATCTGGGGACCAATGAACACACCTTCTTTTAGTTTAGCATCTGAGATGTTTGGGAACTTTGTCTGAATATACTTAAATCCTTGTCCTTCCTTTTCCAACCCTTTAACAAATACCTTCATAAGCCCTAATTTAATGTGGAGGGGAGGCAAAAAAATCTTCTTGGGGTCTACAAGAGGTTTCTCTTTCACATTCTTAACTCCAGGAGTGAGGGATGCACGGGTAGGCCATTCTCGTTGTATGTAGTGCATTTCCCTGGCTCTACTGTCCCACTCACAAAGAAAACAGCAGTACTTTGTGTAGCCTAACTGTAACCCTAACACCAATCCAATCACCTTCAGGTCCCCACATATGTTCCACTTATGCTCATCATACCTCACTTTTTGCAAAAGGAGTTTCAAATTTTGGTAAGTTTCCTTCAGGTTTACGGAATATCCAATTGGAATCGAAGGGTAAGTATTACCGTTGTGGAGGAGAACACACTTCATGCTTGCTTTCGACGAGTCCAAGAATAACCGCCACTCATCAATTTTATACGGTATTTGTAATGCCTGCATCAGTCCTACAACGTCAGTACAATATATGCAGTCATCACTACTGCTGTAAAATTTAAGAAAGTCATGTTGTCTTTCACGGTAGAATGTAACTTTGGTTCCTTTTTGAAGAAGGTTCCAACCTTGCAGTCTTGAAGCTAGAAGCTCAGCTTTTTGTTTGGGTAAGTTCAAGTCTCTAACAAGGTCGTTCAGTTCCTCTTGAGTTATCAAATGTGGTTCTGTGACACGTTCACTGTATGTAGGATCTTCATTCTCACTACTCACACAACATTCATTCTCATCATCACTACTGTCTACTGTCCATACTGCTGGCGGCACAGGCACAGGAAAACCTTCGCCATGTGGGATGGGTCTTCTAGCTGATTGTAGATTTGGGTATTGAACCGACTTTTTACCTTTGGACGTTATTCCCTTTACATTTGAAAGACAAAAGTAACAGTCATGTAAGTGATCATGTGATTCAAACCATAACATTGGTGTAGCAAATGGCATACACTTATGAGAACCACGTAACCACCCCCTTAGATTCACAGCACAGGATTTACAACAAAATTTCGGTGCCCAGGGCTTCCCTACGTCGACCTTTGATGAGAAATACAGTTCGTATGCTTTCTTAACAATAGGCGTTATCTTGGTGAGTTTCTGTTTTGGAGTTATTCGCCCACACACATAACAGAAATTGTCACGATGATTCTTACATTTCCTAGGCATTTTCAAAATTGTAACACTTAATTTCACAATACCAAACGTTTCCAAATGTTAACTACTTTACAATGAAACATCTACCCGTTACGGGTCACAAAAACACACCTTTCAATGTTCTTTGTCTGCTATAGCATTCAAGAGGAAATAAAGCTCACCACACCAACAAGCAAAAAGTAAATATTGATAGTCAGTTGTTTCACCGTCATCCGGTGTTGCCAGGTCTATGTGGGGAAATTTCTTTCCGACGTCCAATTTTCCACTTTTTCCGCCAAATTTCTTTACCTTTTGTGTGTGAGAAGGGGTAGTCATGCGTTTTATATTAATAAAGGCTTGCATTTTATACATCAAGATGTATGAATAATGTATAGTGTCTGAAATATATACATATAAAACATTATTATAATAAAGTTTTTAAAATATATATTTCCCCGAAATAGTTCCACAAAATAGAAAATTTTAACTACATTTCCCCATTTTTCCAGTAACTGAGACCTGATACGCAAAAATGGATATTATTTTCAGATTCAGCAGAAAAAAATCTTTAAGAATCACCTATTAGTTTACAGGAAAGAAATTCAGTGTTGAACAGTGTAATCAGATTTTGAGTGTGGGCGTCTCAAGTTACAAATTTAGATGTGCTTTAGAAGTTCTCTTGAAAGAACTGTCCGAAAAATATCGTTGTACAGATTATTTACAAAGTTAAACCCGAAAAGGCCCGAGAAATATAGTTGTATATTTAAAAATTTACGGCCCGACCCCCGGCCGAACCCGAAGTGATATATGCTATGTAGGCCCAAGCCTGTGCCGACGTCTATGCTGAATTACTAGCTGAGAAGAGAATTTACGATGTTAGTGTTAGTTTATGAGAAGAGGTAAACGTATCAATTGTGAGGTTTGTTGCTCACTTAAGCAAAGCCTAACACGTTGGAGTTTCTTTCAGAAAATCAAATTTTAGCTAAAGTTGTAGGCAAAGCTTAAAGCATCCCTAAATATCGAAAGTACCCAATAAGTTTCCGTGGAGTACTCAGAGTACATTTGGCTTATATATAATTAATATTATTCCTATATCATCATATTTAACTTCCCTAAATGGATTTCATCTTGTTACTAAAAATCAAACATTTTAAGATTTTCTAATAGCGGCTAGTACTTCTCAACTTTTTCTGTAGTATTACTAACTAGCAGTTTGTAATGAAGTTTGTTATACAAATTTTATGTTGCTAGCTATATCACGATGACCTTTATGTTAAATAACTTTTCTCACTTATATAATAATATAGATGTAAAAAGGGGAAAATTCTAAACTACCTCAACACATGATAAGAATTACGAACTTCTCAAAAGCAGTAATGAGTGCAATACAGATCAGTGGCATAACCACAAATATTTCATGGAGAGCATTAATAATTGTCGTAACGAATAAATGCGCTTACAGGCACACATACACATACACCAAGCATTATATGGCATTACTGGCTAAAATGTAGGCAATATAGTCGGCCAGAGTACTTCATGAGCTCTTATGACAAAAAGTTTAGTGTTTTATTTCATTACATAAAGGTGAGACAGATAAGAAACAAGTTACATTCTTTTCAGTTTTCTTTATTTACACAGTTTTGAATTATTGATGAAATTTGCTAGAAAGTACCACATTAAACTTCCTGACACTACAGCCATGAAAGACTGTGGCCACCCAGATGACTCATGTTCAATTGGGAGATGAATGGCCAGCGCATCGGTTCCCAGATGCCATTATTTCTGGCTTTCTGGATTGAAGTTCCCTACCTCTTATGGTTAGTGCAGATACCTCTCCAATTGTCTCATTACGCTGGGTTAATGTGAAGTCAATCAAAAAATTTTAGTGCTTCCAGCAAGAATAGAATCAGGATCCATGCACCAGGGGTCGCGCACGCTAACAATGCAGTTAAACCGGAGATAAATAATAACATTTAAACATCTACTTCCATTTTTAATGCTCAATATTCGCAGCCGCAGATGGTAGATTTTGATGCTTATAGTAACGAAAGAGTGTTGAAGATTAAGCATACAGTATATATAGCTGATTTCTTGAAATCAAGTTTAGAATTAAGAATAGAGCTCCTGGGAAGTAAGTTTTTCTTTAAACATATCTGTGTAAAGTTTGTTTTTCGTGACAAATTATCTATACAAAAGAATCGTAACATGTCTATAGAAAATAGTCACAAAGGGAACGTACTACATGAAAGCACAATCCATTTTGATATCATTTACTAAAGGGGAAAGCTTGAGTCGAGTCAGCACTCTGTTTACGCCATTGATACTGATTAATCAACTTTATTACTCTCACTCACCTAACTAGAAGCATACAGTTGCTATTTTATCCGCCTACTATGCTATTGAATAACTGTCGGAGAGTGATTGTTTCTTCTACTTCAATTTTTCTATATTTTTACCATTTTAACTTTAGAGCGAAGATAGGAGAGAAGAAAATATGGTGACTGCGAAAAAAAAAATGAATTCGAGAGTTCAACGGATTTACACATTTCATAGACTCTACATGCCGAGAAATGGATTTTTGGATGTCTGTCCGTTAGTCCCGATGTAAAAATGTTTACTTGCCTATAGAGGTCAGTTCTACATGACTCAATCAAGTTTAAAACTTAAGTTTTTATAAGATTTCCTAGGGGTGTTTTTTTTTAATTTTCTTCCGACCCCGAATATTAAAATTTGCGGTTTTCTCAAAAACAGCTCTAACAATTTCGTTTATATTACATAAATCAATGTTCCATTAACAACTCTATAATATGGCATAAGTCGATTTTCTAGGGAAAATCCAGAAGGGGTAGTGCATTTTTGAGGGTGAGTTTTGTGGACGGTTTTCTCAGTTATTTTATTTATATTTCGTAAATAAATGTTTAATTTATAACCTGACAATTGCATAATTCATTTCTTTCGAAAAAATCCAGAGGTAGTTATTCTTGGAGTGAAGCTTTCCCGGAAGATTTTCTCAAAACCGACTCAGGCGATTTTGTTCATCTTTCATTGATATGAACAAAATAATCTCAGTCGTCTTTGAGAAAATTGTCCGGAAAAAACTCGCCTCTAACATAACTACCAATTTGGATTTCATTAATAGAGTTTTATTAATAACCTAACAATACGACATAACTCATTCGTCCAGAAAAATTCACATGGGGTAGTTTATTCTCGGAGGTGAGTTTAAAAAACGACTCAAACGATTTTTTCATATTTAATTAATAACTCTATAATGTTACGCAAATTACTTGTCACGAATATATTTCTAAGGGTAGTTTCTCTATTATTATTATTATTATTATTATTATTATTATTATTATTATTATTATTATTATTATTATTATTATTATTATTATTATTATTATTATTATTATTATTTACTATTCCCTGAAATACGGCTCATGCGATTTTGTTGATATATCATAAACAAATGTTTTGTAAATAACCTTAATATTTAACTTTGAGGATGAGTTTTCTTCGATTGAAGTTTTCTGAAAACATAATTTTGTTCGTATTTCATAAATAAAAGTTTCTGCAATTATTGCAGCATAACAGGATTTAGTTTAAGAAATTAGCTCGAGAGAGCTCAATGGGGGGCGGACCGGTCTTTATATTTACACACATAAAGGTAAGTCAAACTAATGGATTTCTTAAAATATTTTTTAATGGATAATTTATTTGCATTTTTCCTACAACCTGTGGTTCTAATTTTGCACAGTGTCAATACTCATGTTTCAACTGTAAATAATAATAATAATAATAATAATAATAATAATAATAATAATAATAATAATAATAATAATAATAATAATAATAATAATAATAATAATAATAATGTATGTGTAGTCTATGCGTGGTAGGTTATTAAAGCTTTCATATCTGAAACACTTTCGGTTCGCTTTTAGTATGTAAAAGTCCGGTCCCACTGAAAAAGTCTTGGCTCTGCCCCCCAAGGAAATCTTGCTGGGTACACTTCCTGAAGGCACTCATATGGCACTATCAATGGATAGACTTCAGACTTCAAGTAAGGAAGAATTCTTGTTGAAGGCGAGAACCGTTACGAAAGATCAGAAATCACGGCAACTTTTGTGTATGAACTAGAGATGCAAGGGCTCGGAAAAAAACCGGCTTTTTTGGAAAAAAACTCGGTTTTTTCTGCTTTGCTTTTTTGCTTCGGAAATTTTGGGCTTTTTTCAAAATACTGCTTTAAATTGATAAAACAGACTTTGTATCGCTTCTCTATAACACAAAAAATCATTTAATTAGTGGTTGATGCTGATAATAATATAAAACATCGAAAATAAACTATGAATTTCGAAAAAATATTTCAAACAATTTTTCTTCAACATATTTACATTATGAATTCCACAGGATTAACCAATGTATATAATAAGAATTTTTTAACCTCCTATATACAAAAGTAAGCAGAGTTGGCAAGAACCGTGGCTGTTTTTGAAAATGCCAAAAACCCGTTTTTTGGGGGATGTTTAAACCAGGCTTTTTTGACTTAGATTTTTTGCTTTATGTATTTATATTACATATTCACAGAAATAGCCTAAGTTTGTTTCGCCTTGATGTTATTATGCAACAGCGGGGTTATGCCGGAAGAACTCCCATAAGCTTAAAGAAGTGCGGTCAGTAAATAGAATCTCCCGCCCTAGCCATTGGGAAAATCCCGTCATTACTTGAAATGTAAGACAATAACGGATAAATCCTGTTATTGCTTTGCATGTAAAATTTAAAGGTCAACGTACCATAATCAGTACGCTAAAACTGAGGTATTAAATTACAAATTTAGTACCGGTACGTAGATATCATTGAAAGTCCTATCCAAGCTAATGTTGGAAGCTACGTAGGCAATCGATAAATTTTGCCAATTTCTATCAATATATTTAAGCAATATTGGCTTCTTTATAAAACAACACGCATTTAGGCATGTAAAAATATACAATTTGGTTTGTTTCGTATATTTAGGCTTAACATCCTTACGAAATACCGAGGTTATCAAGGAGAAGACTTTCGCTTAAACTGACATCCGAACCGCTACTTGGGTTACGCATGAAAGAAGGATTTTGGTTCGACCGAGAATTGAACATGGGACACCTTGATTAAAAGGTGAAAGGGAAATAAAACTATTTCAGGTAGTTTGATATCTGGAAACGTTACCATGAAGTTCACACGATTCGCATTTTTCATTCTTTTTATTTTTGTGGTTTAAACCAGTTATTAAAAAAAAAGTTGGTGTAAATCAGCCAGCCCTAAAAGTAAACACTTCTTTTTAAAGAATACACAAATAACTAGCAAAATAGTATGTAGTATTTTTACTTCAAAATATTCCATACCCTCTTTTTGAAACAAAATAAAATTAAAATAAAACATAAGAGAAATACTTAGATTTATATGATACACTTAAAGGCTGCACATCTAGAGCTTTTGGTTCTGTATATTCTTGAAATTCTACAGTTAAGTTTTATAGAACCACCATCACAGTTTACCCAATCCTCAAGTTTTCTGAATTTTTAACAAGAGGGATTCAACATATCATTACGGAACTCCCCCCCCCCAAAAAAAAAGACTACGGAATATATTTAAGTTAAGCTAAATACAACTGCACAACAAACATGACTGAGTGATTAGCTTTTGCGCTTCTATCGGGAAGTCCGGGATTCAACCAGCATTCGACCATTCTGACAAAGCTTTTCTTCATTCCATCTGTGAATGTAGAAATAGTGCGTGTACTGTGAGTTGGGCGACTTCCTTTTTTATTGTTTTTAAATCGTTATTATTACTAATTACCAGCAGTGACGGTTTTGCGAAGGTTAGGGGGCGGTCTTTCGTACTGAAGCCCGTTCCCCAAAGTTACGGAATGTCTGCAACAAACGAAATATCTATTATTTATGCCTTTACTCATAAACTTTAAGCTCCCGTCAAATAAAAATTACGAATGTTTAAAAAAAACTAAACATTAGTAAGAAACCCTTCCCAAAGTACTTTTCTAAATCCGCCACTGATTCTCAGTATAAAATGATTTTTAAAGTTGTATCCGGAACATTATTGCTAAACATATAAACGAAACGAAATATTAGTTATGCCTGTACTCATAAACTTCAAGCACTTCCCAAATAAAATTAGGACTTTTTAGGAAACGAAACAATCAGAAAAAAACCCTCCTAAAGTACTTTTCTAAATCCGCTACTGATTGTTTGTATAAATTGGTATTCAAGGTTGTGTCCGGAAAATTATTGCTAAATCACTTCACAGCTACAGTATAACAGAAATGTGGAAGTACGGTTTGACGGATATATTGAAAAACGTACGCTTTGACGGATAAATAGAAAAACGGGCAAGTTTAACTTTTACGCTAGAAGCTAGAGTACTAAAGGCTCTTAGAAATGAAACACGGATGACAAACTAGAGAAGAAAAAAGATGTCGATAACTCAAAAGTTAAAATAAAGTTAAATAGCCTCTAAAATTACCCTCAAATACTACATTCTTCATGTTAGCTTTAATTCGTAAAACATGTGCTCCATCCATCTTGATGGTGAATTTCAGAGCGAAATATCACATTCAGGTCATGGAATTTTTATCTAACTATAGAATATACTATAAGAAAGCTATTTAAATAGAAAAATCATGAAGTTGAAAAAAGCCAAAATTTCCAAAATTCTCGTTTTTTTCCCAAAAAAGCCGGCTTTTTATGTGAAAAAAACCATCGATTCAAAAATGCCGGCTTTTTTGCATCTCTAGTATGAACTGATTTGGACAGATAGACGAAGCAGCCTCAAACACACTGGTAAGTGTTCAGGCATTAATTAGAACGGCTACACAATATTCTTAGTGTTGAATGGATCATGAAATGTTCTCAAGAAATTGTTTACTTCATAGGTAATCCCCCATGTTCCAGATCAAGGGTAATACTTCAGAAAGTTTATAATTAGGGTATGAATTATTAGAAAATCTACCGACGTGCAAGATCTGGCCTGCAAGTATAGCTCCCTAATCTTTAATTAAAAGAGAATTAGTGAGTTCACTTTTATGACAACAGTGACAGTTATAATGCCTATTATGTTAAACCGCTTTAAGTCCACTTTGACAAATTTGAGAGGAGAAAAAAATCACAATTTCTGAGTGACAAAATGCTACTTTTAGACAAGAATGATGCCAATAAATGCGTTATTAGAGCATGTATTGAGAATTGTGTGTTATGTTTGTACGTATAAGAGCGTGTATATATGTACTTTTTTCGCTCCTCTCAAACTTGTCAAAATAGATCAGTGTTTCTAATCTGATGTGAAAAGTTTTGTTTGGAGAACAAGACAGTGTTGTTTTTTTTTTAAGATATGAAAAAATCTTTGCAACAAGTGTATGAACTTCGAGGGGACTAGGTGAATAAAATATGTTAGCTGTTTTGTAGGTATTTTCTTTCCATATTAAGTCAGAAACTTTATAAACTCTCCACATATATTTTTGGTGTTAAATGAGTCAATATGAAGACGAAAGGTAAAAATGACTTTTAGTGACCTACGTGAAAAACAAGCTATGCTAGGAGAGCAAAATAAGAGCAAAGTAAAACCCTAAATATTACGAGTATAAGAGAATATTCATAACAATTTAAAGAAAAGTTAGAGAACTATATTGCCTATGTTTAAATTATTAATCACATTACGACTTTTTTTTAACGTAATCAATTCATAGGTGTGGTAACTAAAGTGTAACGTATCTACTCAACCGATTGACAGGTACCAAGAAGCTATGTATTCAAACTCTTCTTAAACCACAAGTCTAAGCAAATCTGATTGCATAACATAAACATTGTATATTCTATAACAAAGGATTAATGAGAGCACAACTATAAATAGTACTTAAACTCGGCTTAAGACCAGGACTAATTCACTGGCGTGACTTCATGTACGAAATTACCAGCTTTGACTGTGCTCCCATGTATTATACTAGGCCAGTCGTTAGGAATAAGTGTCTCGTACAATGCATGTTTAACAACTGTATAAACTGTACCGCAGATTCTCTCTCTAGTGAGTCATACTATGAATCAGACATCCCAGATTCAACCCCACCAGCGTGCTTTACAAATTGTTTTAATGTTTGTACTATCTTTCACTCTGAAATTCATTCAGCTTTCAATCCACAGTAATCTTGAAGAAATGAGAATTTTTAATATTTTTTGTTAAGAATAATCCTATTTATAATAGAAAAACAAGTGAATTTCATTTCACAGTGTGAAGCTAGTAAATTTCCAAAATATGCGAATTCAATTCTAAAACTACTTTGTGATGGACAAACACCGTATGCGTGGTTTTTCTTGGGGTTCTCCCGTTTCCTCCCACTTTCTTCATTCCACCATTTCATTCATTATTCATCATCACCGTCTCCTTTAGCCTAACCGGCATAATCGTGGGACGTAAAACTTAAAGATTTCATTTCATTTCAATTCTTAAACTTGGAGTAGTACAACTATAACTATTGGTTGAAATAGACTTATAAGGTTAAAGATAGAATCTGTTCCCCAGGCGCTGCATCCATATCAAACACGAATTACTCGCAAGCCGTTACTTTTTTTGTTCTACAGGTGCATGATGGCTCAGTGGTAGAGCGCTTACTTCTGGTACGTGGAGCCCCTAGTTCTACCCCAAGCCAAGTAAGTTTGTGGTGAACAATGTGTCCATGGGTTTAATCGGAAGTACTCCCGTTTCCTCCCACATTTTCATTCCACCTTATATTCCATCATCACTCACTTGCCTTAATCATTCGTCTCCCTTAGTGTAAAGGGCATAATCATGGAACGTTAAAATGAAATATTTCTATTCTTTTTGTTCTATGGCGATAAAAGTTGAAAGCGGAAGTCATTAATTTGAACCACTTCCGGTTTGAATAGAAAGTTAAGGAAGGAGGTATAACCTACTCTTGGGAAGCTAAATCGATTGCAAGAAACCACTTCACGATATATCTGACCGTTTTTACTCTATTGAAATCAGTATTGAAACAAGAAGTAATGGTAAATATGAACCACTTCCGGTTTTGGTGAAGTGAGGGTGTTATTATTTGCTCTCTTGAAACCCTGAATCGATCGCAGGAAATTGCTTTTGGCTATCTATTACTATTTTTGATTTATGGTGATAAATGTTGAAACCGGGCATGATTATTTTGAACCTTTGAATAGAGGGTTAATGTAGAAGATAGAACCTGTTCTTGGGATAGTGAATCGATTGTAAGAGCCGCATCTCAATGTCTCTTAAGGTTTTGGTTTGTGGAAATCAGTATTGACAGCGGAAGTAATAGTAAATATCAACCACTTCCGGTTTTGGTAAAGTGTTCCGGGTTGTGATTATATGCTCTCTTGAGGCACTGAATCGATTATAGAAAACCGCTTGTGGCTATCTATTACCAATTTTGTACTATGACGATAAAAGTTGAAACCGGAGATTGCTAATTTTCACCACTTCCGGTTTAGAGGACTAACGAAGGAGATGAAACCTATTCTTACGGCGACGCAGAATGGTTTTCATGAATCCGAATCTCGATATCTCTTACCATTTTTTCTTTGCGGAATTCAGTATTGAAAACGGAAGTTACTGTAAATTTGAACCACTTTCAGTTTTAATAGAGTGTTACCGATAGTGCTGTTATGTTTCCTTGAGACGATGAATCGTTTTTTTCTTTTCTTTTTTTTTATTTTTTTTTTAAACGCTTCTCGATATCTGTTGTCATTTTCATTCTACGGCGATAAACGTTGAAAACGGAAATTGTTAATTTGAAACTTTCCGGTTTTAATGAAGGGCTAACGGAGGAGTAGCGACAACACGAAAAGTTTTACGCCTGGAGCCAAATCTGACGACTTTCTTAAAAAAAAAAAAAAAAAAAGACGACAGAAACAATTTTGTTATTTTCGAAAACAAAAAGAATCTTCAATAAATCAAATACAAACTTATTATTTGCTGAGCAAAACATATTTACTTTTAAAAACTAAATACTTGTGACAGTTTCGCCAACTAACTTTTTGGTTTCATCAGACACTAGATATATATAGTGTCTGATGAAGCCAAAAAGTTAGTTGGCGAAACTGTCACAAGTATTTAGTTTTTGAAAGTAAATATATTATTTTGCTCAGCAAATAATAAGTTTGTATTTAATTTGTATACAAAAGCAAAGCTTATACTTATGGAAAACATTGCAATTCAATAAATCGGCAGGATTGGTCAATAATGGTGCACTATCGGTAATTTACAATGGGAGGAAACAGAAAGTGCCATGCCATTTTAATAGAAATAACAAAATACAATTGCTGGGTACGCAAACCCATTGAGTGATTTGTAGAATTTATCTTTCACAGTTTTATCTTTCCCTGACTCGACCATAGAAGTGAAAACGAGTATTTAGTAGCATGAACGTAGTGAAATCCACATTGTATAATATGCTTAGGCTCCTTATGCTAGACACCATTTGGGAAGTACACCTTGTCTCAAAAAGGTTGAGCGCATTCTTTATTGGTGTTTTGAGGCAAAAATTTTCTAAGTCCAGCTTCGGGTATCTTCGGGAAAAAGTAAGCCAGGTTCGAACCTCCAAGCCAGCCTTTGCAATCGGGAAAAAGTTTGCAGATTTGTTTTTCTTCTTTTAAATATAATAAGACTTGTTACCAAGTGTTTAAAAAAGCAACATTGATTGAAATACTTAATGATACAATATTTCGAAACCTTTTTTTTTTTTAATGTCAGCACATGCTTGTTTGTCATTTAGCTCTCCATACGTAATGGAACATTTAAATACGTTAAAGAATCTTTCCATATGTAAAAGAATGCTCAAAGTTAAGAAATAGAACATAATTATCGCCTGAGTACTAAAATAAAAGTCAAAGTAGAACAGAAACAGCGTTTGTAATGGATATGAATGTCATAATTATCTTGAGATCCGTTATACATCGCTAGAAGCATAGTTCTAGAAGTCCTTGTGTTAGCTCATTGGTAAGCTGTCGGATTTCAAATCTTAAGGTTGAGAGTTCGAATCCCGTCTAGGTTAGTCCTTTTCTTTAAATTATATTTTCCGCAATGTATGAAAAATTATATAAAATAATTACATTAGAATACATAAGTTGTGTATATATAACATAATCATTGCAGAACATAGTAATTATTATGTTTAAAATATAACATCTGAGATAATTTTCACAGTAGGTCGGTATTATATATGAGGATGTAAATACAACTTAAGAAACTCGTTCAATAGCAATAAATAAGTTATGTAGTGTATTTATTTGCATCTATTTGTCATACAGATGTAACTTCTCATTATTCTCATTACAGCATGTCATTTACATTCGTGAAATACAATATATTCCTACGGATATAGAAAGTGTATAAACAGAGTATCCAAAGTCGTATCCTGCTTCAAGACACATAACTTTTCCCGATCCCCTTAACGTCACGGGAAGAAACACAAACTCTCTTTAGAACGGAATGTCGTTACTTAGAGTCTCATTCGAATACGTTGAATATGCTTTTGTATATTCATCTCTCTCTCTCTCTCTTTCGCTTTGTTTATGTGTGTGTGTGTGTGTGTTGCGGAATATCCCAAGTTGAATACAACATTTGCCAAGTATATGAGCATCATTGTCATCGAATACCAGAAATTGAAAGTCGTGTTTCTTCAGGTTGGGTTTGCGTGTTCATGTTAGCTCACTGGTAGAGTACGGACTTGCCAATAAAGAGGTCTTGAGTTCAAAGCCTACAGCTAATTATCATTCTTTTGTTAGTAGGATTGCACAGAAATCGGATACAAGGAGTGGTTTACTTCTAGAAATATTTTCAGAAGCGTTTAGGTAGCCCTGAAAAGGGCTGTTTTCGGGAGTTAAGGCGGGGACATTAATATTGTGTCCAAGACCCTTCTGAATTTATTACACGCTCCATTCTTCTTTGCATGGAATCTATTACATGGGTGACAAATCTATCTCCTTCCCCTACCTCCAGCCATGCTTCGGAAACAAGATGCCACAGGTCATCCTGAGTTCTTGGTGGATCTGCCTCAGGCCAACTTTCCCTTAGAGTACGCTTCACTTCTGCCCACATATTTTCCATGAGATTGAGGTCTGCTCCACGAGCGGCCAGTCGATTAAATCAATCTCAGGGTGCCCTGCGAACCATTCCTGAATCACACGGGAAGTATGTATTGGCGCCTGGTATTGCTGGAACTGAATTACACCATCAGGCTGAAATACTCGTACAGATAGCACCATGATATTACTGATAATGTCTAAGTACTGAGCATTGTCCAGATGTCCTTCAATTCTATGAAGCTGTCCTGCTCCGCGACTGGAAATCCAACCCCAACATAAAATAGATACATGGCCACTGCGATTGCAAGCAGCCACATATCCATGGTCATATCGGGTGCCTCTCGGACGATACACAAAACGGCGTCCCTCCTTTGATGTTGTGAATATGGATTCATCTGAGAAAACTACGTTTTCCCAATTGAGACCCACATTTGCCTGTGCAAACGCGAGACGGTAAATTTTGTGGTCGTCTGAGAGTTTTTCCTTCACGGCAGCAACACGGCCACGTAACCCAGCATGACGAAGCCTTCGCAGAGTTGTATGCTTTCTACCAGGAAAGAGAGAAACTTCCCTTAGCTGTCTAGACGTCCTTAGTGGGTCTAACCGGGCTTCGTTTACTACTCTCGCATCTTGGGCTTCGGTTGACACATGCGGACGACCAGGAGATCGTAAATTATCAGTCTGACCTGTAGCACCATATTTCCGAATCCATCGCCTTCCTGTAGAGGCCGGGACACCTACTCGCCTGCTAGCTCCAGTTGCAGAATAACCTTCCAACTCCCATAAAGTAATTACTGCTGTACGTCTATCCATAGTTACCAATGTTCTGAGCTGTGAGAAGGAAGCAATAGGTAAAAGCTAGTACCTGACGTGTGATTGGTTACTTGCACGACACGCCTATTGTGGGGAACAGCGTTGCCAGATCTAGCATCATTATGCTAGATCTAGCATAATTTGCATGTCTCTAGCATCTAGCATCTTGCTTTTAGCATCCTGCCCAAATCTAGCACAATTTCAGCAAGTTTATCAGAAAGCCGTAAAACCTGGAGATGAGAAAAAAGTTGGTCGTGGGAAGAAAAAGAACGGCAGAAATGTATCCTCTTCCATTGATTCATACAGTCGGTAAACCATACAGGCAGTCTTATTTTCCGAAGTAAGTTCGAAACGTCTTTGAGATTTTTTGTGGCTCCACCCAGGGTTTTCTAATCCTTTAACTCCGAGGCATGGGCGGAGCTATGGGGGCCATTCTCCCACCAACTTTTTGACAACTTCACCATCTTTATTTCTGACTTCATGATCATATTTATTCCTGAAATGACAGCTCCGAGACCGACCAAAAATCTGCCGCCCCCCCCCCAGCAGACGATTCCCAACTCCCCTTATGCTGCGAAGTAATTTTCTTTCAAAATATGTAAACAAAAACTTTGCATTCATTTATACGATATATACGCCATTGAGTCTGGCAACGACTGCATTAATTTAGCTGAGTTAAAATTTTGGTGCGTGAAGTATTGCATTCTTGCTCTCTGTGTATTTTAAGTTACGTTATCGTATCTCAACTTCGTTTCTTTAAACTCCTGAATTAGTAATTATGAGGATCTAGCATAATTTGACCGAATCTAGCATAAGTTCGATCAGGTTTTGGAATAATTCCGAGCTGTGAGTCTGGCAACGCTGGTGGGGAACGACGTGGTCAACGACTCGCGAAAGAAATCTGAAAATGGTGTGCCGTAATAATAATATCAAAAACAGTTTTTATAAAGGAATATTAATACATACGGAAAGCTGTTTAAAGAATGAATTGTTATACTGACTTTACATGTATAAAAACATATACCATATACCAAACAGATTGAGCGATATGATGATAGCTGTTTTGAGACAAACTCTTTCGAAGTCCAACTTCGGGTATCTTCGGAAAACAGTAAACTAAAGCTGCTGGTTCGAACCTCCAAAGCCAACCTTAGTAATCGGGAAACGATGTACAGATATGTTTTTCCTTCTGTTAAATATAATAAGACATGTTGAAATGGTATTAAGTGTAGAAAAAAGTAACATTGAAATACTTAATGATACAATATTTCGAGACTATGTATTCACACTCTCGTTTCGTCATTGTGATTTCCATACGGAAAAGAGCATTTACGTATGAGCTCAGTTATATTTCAGAAGCAGCTTCCGAAAAGCGGTCATGTTAGCTCAGTGGTACACCACCGAGCGTTTAAATCGTGAGTTCGATACCCGTTCAGGTGAAATTCTTTTATGATATTCTACTTTCCTCAATGCATGAAAATTATGTAAAATAGTTACATTACAATTCATCAGTTGTATATATCAGTTGAATATATATATTCATATCATCAGTTGTATATATCAGTTGAATATATATATTCATATCATTTCACGACATAAGTAATTCTTGTCTTTAAAATATAACATCTGAGGTATTGACAGAACGTCGGTGTGTTATGTGTGAATATTGAATACAAATTTAAAAAATCGTGTAATAGCAATAAATAAGTTATGTAATGTATTTATTTGCAGCTACTTTCATCGCAGATAACTTCTCAATATTCGCATTACAGCATTTAGGTAGAGAATATCGAAAATCGGATCGTGGTCCAAGACAAAAAACTAGCTAGCCCCAAACTGTCACGTAAGAAATTCGCGAATCGCAAAAGTAAAGTGAAGAGATTGAGAGCGGTAATTCCTTAATCGCTCTCTCTCAACTCTCTCTTCTCTGCATTTATACACATAAAAGTGTATGTATGTATGTTCCAACATAACTCATGTATGCCTAGGGCAGGGTTTCTCAACCTGGGAGTCGCGGCCCCTAGGGGATCGCGAAGATAGGCGGAAGAGATAAATATAGTTAGAATCTAATACCAGAAATTATTTTTAAATATTATTTTTAATTTTGTTCTGAAAGGTATACTTTTGTTTTTATACACACTGTAAAGAACACTAAAAAATAAGTCTACTGAACATTTTCAAAGGGTGTAGAATTCGTGTTACTATTCGGTTCAAAGTCTTGTCGTCGCGAATTCTGTCTAGAAATTTGAAGCTTAAAATATGCAAAACGATAATCATGCCTGTTGTTCTGTATGGTTGCGAAACATGGTCGCTTACTTTGAGGGAAGAACATAGACTGAAAGTATTTGAGAACAAGATCCTTAGACGAATATTCGGACCCAAGAGGAACGGGAATGGGGAATGGCGGAAACTTCATAACGAGGAACTACATAATTTATACGGTTTACCCAACATTGTTAGGGTCGTCAAGTCTAGAAGGCTTAGGTGGGCAGGTCATGTAGCTAGAATGGAAGAAAGTAGAAACGCTTTCAAAATCTTGACTGGAAGACCAATCGGAAAACGACCATTAGGAAGACCTAGGCGCAGATGGGAGGACAATATTAAGATGGATTTCGCTGAGATACGAATACAAAGTAGAAACTGGATCCAATTGGCTAAGGATAGAAGTCAGTGTAGAGCTTTTGTGAACGCGGCATTGAACCTCCGGGTTCCATAGGCCATAGAGTTAGTTAGTTAGTAGAGTTGTTTAAAAATGAATTTAAATCAAAGAGGTATGATATAAAACTAATGAGAACTGTATATAGAAATACTAGAAAAATACACATGCAACAAAACCTGCACATTGAAATACAATTAAAATTAAAACCTAATGAGACACCTAAGCATGGTGTAATTTCACTAGTTCAGCAATGTCCGGTTCAATCT
Source organism: Thermobia domestica (assembly GCF_964235325.1). Taxonomy (NCBI): domain Eukaryota; kingdom Metazoa; phylum Arthropoda; class Insecta; order Zygentoma; family Lepismatidae; genus Thermobia; species Thermobia domestica. The sequence continues at coordinate 218,667,782 of NC_137454.1, read as the reverse complement.
TCATGACGAACATTATCAAGCCATTTTCAACTGATAATAGATTTCTTATCTTTGTTTTAATGTTTACCATAAAAAAAACACTTTCGCACAAGTACGATATAGCAAATGGAATTATTACTTTTAAAGCAGCAATCCCCAGACCAGGATATTCTTCTCTCCTCATCAGGCAGAATTTGTCCAAGTCTTCGTTACAAAAAACCAGTTGCAAAGACTTGTCGCATGATCATTCTATTATTTGGTCAAGAAGTTGTGGGCTTAGATCAGATACGTTAATGGCCTCTTCAATGAAGGAGTTTAACATCCATCTTGAACCAGCACCTTCGTCGTTGGGAATATAGATATTACAGTTACTGTATCCACTGTCAGTGCCGGGCGCCGAAAAAAGGGGCCACACATTTCGGAGGAAGTGTGTTACTCATGTTAGGAAAGTGCATGTGCACATGTGTAAAATAGAAGGAAAAACGTAATAAAATGTGCTCAAAATTAAGGAAAGGTAGGGTTTATTTTGAAAATGTTATTGAGCTTCGTGCCCACCATGGTGGCGCATCGTAGCTAGTCTGTCGACGTCACTCATATATACGGTGACATCGTACTATACTCTCGCCCCGGACGCTGATTTTCCATGGCACTGTTCACTATAAACAAAAAAATGGATTCTACTATTATAGAAATAGGTATGTTAAAAATCCCACACAAGCTTATTATAAAACAAATTATAAAAGGGTCGCTGGCAAGAGCGTGTGATAAAAGGGGATCGTGATAGGAATTAGATTGAGAACCACTGGCCTAGAGTAATTTTAACCACATTTCTTATAGTTTCGAAAAGAGTGCTGTCGGGTTACCTATGGTGAATGGGAGGGGGATACATATAAAAGATTGGTAGAAAATGATCGATATTAGATTCATAGTTTTCGGGGTCGCTTAGATAAATAGTGAGACTTTCAATTTCGCTTAACTCCGATTAAGCTCTCATTAGTAGGGATGGGCACGAACGACTTTTCTTTGAAACTCGACTCGACTCGAAACAGACATCTTTGAGGTCTACTCTTGGACTCGGCGCGAAAAATATCTTCCAACTCGACTCGGATTAGAGTCAAGTCGAACCAAAACGAGCAAAATCCTGTGTGTAGTCCTACCTGGACAATACATAGACAATAATTATTCTATCATCAATTATACTACTATTACTACAAATAATAATAATAATAATAATAATAATAATAATAATAATAATTATTATTATTATTATTATTATTATTATTATTATTATTATTATTATTATTATTATTATTATTATTATTATTATTATTATGACAACACCGTGTACAAACATGAACAATAGATGGTTAGTAAAGGAATACTAAAAGCTAGTTGACTGCCGACATCGGTAGTCATGAACTCTACAAGGCAAAGACATCGTTCATTACTCTAAGCTGTAAGCGTCGGTGGACTACAGATGGTCAACTATTGACCTCTCGCCAGAAATTGGTGGCCCCGCAGCGACGATCCGTGGTGGCCCAAGTTCCATTTTTAAAACTTTACTACCAGCAGCAGAGACGCGATGAAACGCCAACGAACCACAAAATTACTCTCCCAAAATATGTCAAAATGCCTATATGTGTGATTTGTTTATATTTAGGTAAATCAAAAAACAAAATAAATACCCGGGGTGGACGCAAACTATCAATATTACGATTACTAGGCACGTGTTCTTCTGACTTCCCCACGGAAACGATCATAAAAAGCTTGGTTGTTGAAGGATAAATCATTGACGTCTTAATTTAGCCAATCAGACAAACCTCTACATCTCGAGTTCTAGAAGGTGATACCGTGAACCGTTTCAGATTTATTGCTTCCTGGTGGAGTACTATCCATGAGCAAAATTTGAGCATAATAGCCGACATGCATCTTCGGTGCCTCTTATCTTTAGTACAATTTTAACCAGAGATGGTGTGGGTCAATGAAAATTTGATCCACGACCCACCATGACCCACTATCACCCACCACCCAAATGCCCCATTGGCCCACTCTGATCCATCAACCATCGTGATCCACTCTGACCCACCACCAACTATGAACCACTCTGAACCATTGCGACCAACTCCACCCACCAAAACCCATCGACATCAACTCTGACCGATGGCCCACGTCCTCCTCTCCATTGGCTAAAGAGGTTACACTTGTAATAAAACAAGACTGTGAAATTATCACTTATCGGAGTTTGAATTTCTACCGTTAATGGCTCAAGCACCTCTCTGTTACAATACTGGTGGGTCTGACCTTTACGATATATAATGGCAAAGTGTTTCTCATCTTCCAAATTAAAATGAATTTAAATTTATCATATATAATTATTTCTTTGTTGCCTTACAGACACATTTCAGTAGAAAATAGGGTGAAATTTGAAAGTTTCAAATCAAGGAAAAGTAGACCAACGTAAAAAAAACAGAGAGAGAGAGAGAGAGAAACTAATTTTCTATATAATTAAGCATGCCGTACTAATTGAAAATGCCCATGTAATTAAGTTTAGAATACAAATTTTATGGCCATTTTTCTCTAACTTTATGGCTTGATTGCCTTATGCTCGGAACGCTCCATATATTAAACACCAGCTTCAGCAATTATAAATAGAAAGCAGTGGGTATAAAATTCAAAAAGAACTTTAATTTGCATTACTCAATTTGTTTCTCAACTAATATCAATCGTTTTCGATTATTTTTACAAATCAACCCACTACCAATTTCCAATATATAGAAAATGCACCCCCGTCCCCCCGCTCATAAAAGATAATTTTAAAAAATGCCAGGACATATTCTCTTTATTTTTAATAAAGAGTTATATGCTGAATTTCAGCTCTCAGTTGAACGGCTTGTGAGATACTCAATTTTTCGCTCATGTGGTTCGGATTCCACGTTAATCAGTAGGTCCACGTCTCATATAGCCTCGCTGCTGAAAGGGACGCTAAACTAAACTCAACTCAACTCAATTTTTCGCAAAAATTCGGACTTCTACTCCCCCTAAGGATATGTATTATAATGAAAGTGACACGCGTATGATAACTTCCCAGTTGGGATTGGAGCCTGATTATATACCAAACGTCAATTTATTTGACTTTGCAATTTGACCGTGATGATTACGCAGACATAGTTACTTTCAATTTTTTATGATACATATCCTTATTTCATATGTTACAGATGATTCAAAAATACTTTCTCAAGCAGTTAGCTCCTCTAGAATCTCACAGGCTGCATCCCAAAATCCAACTCCTACTATCCTATGACAATCCAAAAGTGACTGAACTGTTTTTATTAGGAACAAATGACAAAAGAAAAATGGAGATCTTGAAAGTAAAATGTAGAAAAGCTCGGTGCCCCCAATAACTACATATTTCTCCGCCCCTTCATCCCGAACTTAAAAATAAAACTTAATTCGAATATGGTTAATTAGTGAATTTATTACGAATTCCACTCACTACATGCTACAGCTACAACTATGTAACAAAAAATAACAACTGTGAAACATGTTCTGAATTACTATTAGATTTCTTACGCTATTATTAAACATATTAGAATAGTAAAAGAGGATTGTTCGTGAAATAGTATATTTGCTCTTGATTTATAACTTTTTCATACGGAAAAAAATAAAATATTATTCAAGTTTTAAACTCTGCACTCTGCAAATATGTTGCCCTCTAGGCAATGGGACTAATGTGAAATGTGGACTATTGTGGACTAATGGGAAATGCTGCACTGTTAGCGGCGCTGAAAACTTACGATTCGATTCTAATATCGAATGATTTCGATATCTTTATGTCGCTACGTAACCACCCTGGGTGCTAATGGGAGCTTAGTTGGACTTGAATTGAAAGTAGAACCATTCACCTATCGACCCGTTTCTAGCATTTTTGATATGTATCCCGACAGTACTCTTTTTCCAGACTGTAAGAAATATAGTTAAAATTGCTCTAGATATATCAGAATTATGTTGAAATACACACATAAATCCACTTTTATATTCTGTATAAATAGAGAGTGAGCGAGCGAGCGAGCGAGAGAGGGCGACTGAAGACATCACCACTTCCACATTGCAAAAGCATATATCAGGAATTGAATTGAAAATCTATGTAAAGACTTTCTGCTGTGGCATGCTTCATAAGGACAATTCCAGTCTGCTCACGTGACCTTTGGGGTTCATGAATTTTTTTGTGAGCGTTCCGACTTTGGATTCTCTGTTTATACCTTCTGTTTATGCATCGAATAACTTTTCAAGAACATAAATGACATTCTGTATTATGAATGTTGAGAATTACCCTCTATATGACAAATAGCTGCAAATAAATACACTACATGATTTATTTATTGCTATTGAACGAGTTTCTTAAGTTGTATTTACATCCTCATATATAATACCGACCTACTGTGAAAATTATCTCAGATGTTATATTTTAAACATAATAATTACTATGTTCTGCAATGATTATGTTATATATACACAATTTATGTATTCTAATGTAATTATTTTATATAATTTTTCATACATTGCGGAAAATATAATTTTAAAAAAAGGACTAACCTAGACGGGATTCGAACTCTCAACCTTAAGATTTGAAATCCGACAGCTTACCAATGAGCTATCACAAGGACTTCTAGAACTATGCTTCTAGCGATGTATAACGGATCTCAAGATAATTATGACATTCATATCCATTACAAACGCTGTTTCTGTTCTACTTTGACTTTTATTTTAGTACTCAGGCGATAATTATGTTCTATTTCTTAACTTTGAGCATTCTTTTATATATGGAAAGATTCTTTAACGTATTTAAATGTTCCATTACGTATGGAGAGCTAAATGACAAACAAGCATGTGCTGACATTAAAAAAAAAAAAGGTTTCGAAATATTGTATCATTAAGTATTTCAATCAATGTTGCTTTTTTAAACACTTGGTAACAAGTCTTATTATATTTAAAAGAAGAAAAACAAATCTGCAAACTTTTTCCCGATTGCAAAGGCTGGCTTGGAGGTTCGAACCTGGCTTACTTTTTCCCGAAGATACCCGAAGCTGGACTTAGAAAATTATTGCCTCAAAACACCAGTAAAGAATGCGCTCAACCTTTTTGAGACAAGGTGTACATCATGTCTTAAAAATTATTTGGTCTGAACTTTAACACGTTCAAAGTTCAACAAGAAATCATTAAATTAATTTGAACGATGGCTACATACAGCCTCATATCACATTAACCCTCTACTTAAGAAAGCAAAGATCTTAAAGAATTGGAAGTTTTCTGGGACTCTGAGTAGGTGAGTGCCTCCGTATTACTTGTCATAGATACTGTAACACATTTGTTTGCTTATTATTTTCTCGTTATAGCGACTTACAATTTCATTTGACGCTAAACTAATGACTTTCTTGTAATCTATCTAGCGACTGTACTTGATCTAATGGGCAATACTGGAATGTGATAGAAAGCGAGAGAATCCCGGAAAAAGTCACCTGCACGTTATTTGTTCACCACAAAGCTCATTTGGTGAAGCATGGGCTAGAACAAGGAGTCTCATGCACTACAGGTGATCCCTCTACTATGTCATTAGTTGTAAGTAATAACAATTTTTATTATGCTGGAACAGATAGTTTATTTATTTATGTACTGTTTACTTAAAAATAGACTGTTAAGTAGCAGATTGTATTCATTGTTATTTGTCTTTTCTTAACTGTAACATACATACTCCTAATTGTAGCACACATACTCTTAACAGTAACACATATACTCCTAAATGTGACACATTTAACTGTAACACACATACTCTTAACAGAAAAGCTCATATTCCTAACAGCAACACGTATTGCTAACAGTAATACAAACATTTCTAACTGTAACACACATATTCCTAACTGTAACACATATATTTCTAACGGTGATACAAATGCTGATAACTGTAACATATATACTTTTAACTGTAACACACATATTTCTAAATGTAACACATATGCTTCTAACTGTAACACACATTCTCTTAACTATAGCACAATACTCCTACCTGTGACACATACTCCTAACAGTAACACACATACTGCTAACTGTTACACACGTACTCCTAACTGTGACACAGATACTTCTAATTGTAACACACATATTCTTAACAGTAACGAACATACTTCTAACTAACACATATTCCTAACAGGGATGCAGATGCTATTTCTAAAATAAAGCAAAAATTACAATTTAATGGAGTTTTTTTTTAATCTGTCGTTCTTATGTTTAAAGGAGGACATTTTAAAACTTGTATATTAATTCTCTACTAGTTATCTTATCTATGGTTATCTTTCTCGTACTTTCTCCACTTGTTTTAGTCGTGCCAACCAACCGTTTTCTTTCCTCTTTGGCAACGACACCTTGTTTTTCTTGGAGACTTCTACTGTGGCGTCCTGTGCAGTTGCAGTCATTTGAGGTCAAGTTGTGTCAATACTCTTTTCTACATTTCATGCATCAGTGGCCATACTTTCCTTCTTAATAGTGTAAAGTAAATTTCTTTTAAGAACTCTTTTTTTTCGTCAATCTAATTTCCAAAGATCTTGCACGAAGATGTTGGTATCACACATCTAAACATTTTTTTTTTAAGGACGGGAGGAAAGTTATGCAAGAACAGGAAAATCATTGTGAGCCAAGGGCGTACCCACGGGAGGAGGTCCACCGGCTTCGGACCTCCCAAAACTTCATAACTCAGTATATATTTGTATACTTTGTTAATAAAACTATATTTGTTTAACAGGCAAATTATTGATGTAGCATGAAAATTTGATCTTACACTTCACTTGTGCTCTTTCTCCATGGCCGGATTTAGCATTTTGGCGCCCCTAGGCCCAATAATTTTTTCCGTCCCCTAGTCTGGTTAAAGTTACTTTCCTAAAACCTTTATTAAAAAAATATATCAGGCCTATATGTTAATTGCTTAAACACCACTCCACGATGCAATTTTATTATTGCAAGTTTTTTGAGGAATTTACTTGGTTCTGGCCTTAACAAAATACCGTTAATGTATTAACAAAAAATTGGTAAACTTTACCAACAATTATTTGTTCAAATGAACTTCAAAATCAGAATGCTTAATTAGCCTGATTTTTTAAATCAATTCAAGAATATGTTAAGTTATGGCTATTTATTTTTATTTCTAGATATTTTTTATTTTTTTTCTCTTGGCCGTGCGCCCCCTGGGAGCTTGCGCCCATAGGCCCGGACCTATCGGGGCTATTGGGAAATTCGGCCCTGTCTTTCTCTTGTAAAAACAATCTAGTTCTATTATTTTTATCCCTGAAAATATAAGTTCAAGTATTTTAGAATTACTTATCGTCTTTTCGGCTGCAGAATAATACTCATTCAATATTACATAGACGTAGTGGAGTGAGGTATTGGACCCCCTTGCAACAGAAATTTCTGGGTGCACGCCTCTTGTGAGTATTATATTGAAAATTTTGTTTGAGATTGCTAAATGACATTGAAGTACTTGTTAAAGCTAAGTTTAATATTGATACCTAGGAATTTACACGTAGTTGCGTTAACAAGTAGTATATCACGTGTACATCACGTAAAGGAGTTTGGTTCTACAATATTCCTAGGGAAATTATAATATCCCTTCTAGGAATATATGGGAAGCTATATCTTCAGAGTAACTTTATGTATCATCCCCATCAATGAACTAAATTCCTAACGTTTGACACTTTACATCCTGGTCAAAACTGAAGGTAATCAATCAACTAGCTCTTGAGATTTTTTTTTGTCTTTCGAACGAACCGAGACATGCACAGACATGGTAAGTATATATAGAAGTTTTGGTTTCCAAATCGAATTTCTTAATAACCTATAAAATGTTTTTTTTTTTAAAGCAATCTAAGTCATTTTTACGCTGTGAATGTGCTCACAAAGATCACAAACTACATCAAATGAAGAATTCGAACATATTTTAATCACAAATACAATTTATCGCATATTTTGATCTTTACGGAAGTTAATTGATAAATGCAAGCTTTCACGAAGTTAACTGCATATTTTGTGTCAGTCCATTTAATTGAGTGTTCCACAATAACTTCGTTAAATTTATTCAATTTTAATGTAACTTTATGCTGTTATATATGATATGTTACGTTAAGGAATAATCTTATTTCTTGGTGTTGAAATCGATTAAACATAAGCAAGTAAAAAAAGGTAACTTCCGTCTAGCTTCGTAGTTTCTTTAATTAAATAAGATGATAAGAAAATAATGTTCCCTGATAACTTTCCAATTAAGGTTGTATACTCTTTGAAGCTTCTCAGTCATTCTCACTGCTTGCACATGAAATCTAACAAGAATGCTTTATGATCACCGGGGACCCACAAGGGCCGGGGGTCGTAGGCCCCCCAGTTTTTGAAAGGCAAAAATAATTTAAGCTATTATGCACATAATTTTGAAAGTTTATAGTAAAGATGATATACTTATCACAGCCTGGGTTCTCACTGGCCTCCCCAGTTTTTACCTTCTTGATCCGCCCCTGAAAGCATCCTGTGCTGCAACAGGATAACGCAAAGACACGCTTGGCTCGAAAAGAATAATACAAAATACAAGAATTTGATAGTATCAAACTAATGCCACGCTCGTGACATAGCCCCTTTGGATTACTACTTGTTTCAGTACATGATGCATTTTCTGAAATCACGCGGCTTCACTAACCAGCAGGAGGTAGAAAGAGCAGTGATTAACTTATTTGCGCATAAGGAAAAGACTTGTCATTAACACAGAATTGAGGAACTGCAAACAGTTCAACACTAGGAGTTATCTTTAAATGCTAACCTGCTTTCTTTGTACTGTAATAAATACAGGTATGTTATGTACCAGAATATTGCAAGACTTAAGATTCACAACGTATATTTATTATTTATTTTAGAACTGTAGGTAATGGTTAGCCAAATTCTTACGCACAAATTTGTATTTGATCGTATTTTAATTAATATTGAATTAAATTATTCATTTATTGTATATTTTATGTTTCATTTATAGAAAAAAAAATAAGAAAGATTAGGAAGTGTATTGGTGTTATACACTGTTTTGAATCGTTCCGCATAATGTCACGAAATTTTTGGTTCAAGAAAAGAAATGTGTTATTATTTGAACGAATTCAACATGGAAGACACAGCAGTAGGAGGGCCATAAGGTATTAAAATGGTTTCCAATATTTTTAACCGATGGCACAATATGTAGTACTGAGTATTTTGCTGCTGCTGGAGGTGTTGACTGGTACAGTCTGTCTCAAAATTGATTTTAACCAATTATAATTATTAAATGATTTTTAAATTTTTAAATTTCGTGACACGTTCTATGGAACTGCGTGACACACCAGTGTGTTGTGATACACCGATTGGGAACTAGTGAAGTATCGTGTGCTATAACATGCAAAGGTTTGCTATTTTAAGAAGTAAAGAACTCAGAATGTAAAATCTCTATATAGCCCCAGTTAATAGGCTGGTGGAAATCAGCTCTTGATTTTCATGCGATGATCAGATCGCAGCTGTGCTATATGGAGCAGAAACCTATTCACCACAAACAAAACAATGAAGATGTGGCTAAGTGTGTAAATCTACATTAGAGTGAGATATAATGGATAAAATTAGGTACAAGGAACAAGAAAGGCAGTGAAGAAGTGTTGGAAAGCGTGAAAAGGAGAAAGAATAACGAAAGAAGAACAATACAGCTATTTGAAAAGGAGTAAAGGAACGGATTACGAGAGAGTTTGCAAAAGAAACGAAGAACATTGTAAGTGGTCATGTGTCTGAAAGAAATACATTGTGACGCCAAGAGAATGACATATGCAAGAATTTTTTTATGGCAGACTATTTATGATTATTATTATTATATTGATAAGAATGTGAAGCCCCACAGCACATTTTAATTAAAATAAGCAACAATTTACCTAGGTAATTGAGAACTGGGAGCAGAATCTCTATTTTTCAAGACTTTATATGAACTGCGAAAACAGCAAATAACTCAGGAATAAAGTATTCGAAATGAAAAATTAAGCTCATTTAGAGACTCTACTCACCACTATCACAGTACAAAATTTGATATATTGTCTTGTCTAGTTAATCAAAAAGGAATGGAAATGTTTAATCTGGTATTGCAAAGTGTATGAGAAAGTTCTCCATCAATTTATAAGGATATGACCGATTATAGTCAACCTGATACTTAAAAGGTTATCTATATAAATATTCACTAACAATATCCAATGATCAGTTACTTTACTTCATATAGTCTTGGAGATATCAATGCTAATCTGTGGAACTGTTTTTCTACCTCTGATCGATACATAACCATCTCCACTAAGACAACTGTCATTGTGCGAAAGCTTGTTTTAAATATATAACTTCAAGAAACGCACAGATGGTTTCATAAGAAACGTTTGCCCAGCTCAATTACTAAAGCAATAAAACTTATTCTAATTTTAGAAAATATAGAAAATTAAGAATACGTCAAAGAGGTAATTGGGATTTTAGTTCACTAAAATTTCTTGCCTTTCTATTTGAATAGACTAACAAACAATTAATATTTTGCCTAATACACTTGTTCGAACATTGATAACATTAGTTTGTAATTTGATACTAGGAAGCACAAAGGATAGAATACAGATACCTAGGTCGTGAAATCAAAATCCTAATTTGCCGATGCTATCCAGTGAATATACCAATGCTTGTGTCATTCTGTTTATGGCAGACTATTAGGAAATCTTACACGACTGAAAATTCAACAAAAAAAAAATCAATTTGATTATGTAATCAAATAAGCAAATAACGGTCACGTGAAGAGGCAAATCATTAGAATATTGAAAGTAATTTAATGTATGCAACCAATCTGATGTTTAGGTATAGTTTGGTTGCATATTACCGAGAAGGCAGATAATCTATAATAACCCGCTTTGGGAATACATGAAAGGCCATACCTTCGGATCAATTGCATGGATCAACTCCACCAACGAACTTGATTCCTAACTATTAACTCTGTACATCCCGGTCCAAAATAATTGTGACTCATCGAGTAGATCTTTTGAGATTTTTTGTCCCCCGAACGGAGGAACACACGAACATACAGGGTTAATATGAAAAGGAAGTTTGGTAGGTAAATTGAACTACTTAAAAAGTGACTTACGGCTCAACTGAATTCCAGTCAACTTGAAGAGCTAACCATTACAATAAATTTTTGGAATATTAATTTTCCTTGCAATAATTTTACTGGTTGCCAAAAAGACATATCTGTTTGTCAAAAGGTAGTCCTAATATTCATTTACGGTAGGTTGTTGAAAACGATTACACCAGGAACCACGAAGGAATGTTGCAGGTAGTAGAGTTGGATAAATGGGTAAAAATAAATAGGACGAAATCATGTAAGTAAGTTAGATGTGAGGAATTAAATTAACTTCCTGAAGAAAATTCATTACAAAGAATTTTAATCGTAGAAAATTCGTAATACAGTTTCATATTTTAACTAGAAGTTGAATTAAGCACCTAACATTAGGGGCAGATCAGGTGATAATAACATACCTGAGCAAGGTGAGGTAATTGTAATACTGAAAAGAAATTGATTTGAGAACATCAAGCACTTTGTTCAGGCATAAAGAAAAGGAAAGAAACTTTGTTTATTCGATCTTCGCGTCTTACTATATTGTTTAAATCTTAGTTTAGGAAAATTTATTCTGATCATGTGCCGTTTTATCTTTAAATCCTGTCATTTTTGACTGTTACTTAGTGATATTTATCACAGTTATTGATACTCTGAGAATAAAATTAAGTTACTAATGTGTTTGGTTTACTAAAACTTCTTTATATATTAAGCCTGCCTATCTATTTGTCCGTCAGTCCATTAGGGAGACAAAAATCTAAAAGCTGTTTGGTGGATCACTGTCAATTTTTGTGAAAGTGGAGAAAGTCTAAAATTTAGGTATCGAGTTCATTGGTTGAGATGATATTCAAACCGGAAGTGGTAGAAATCAATCATTGCCGGTTTCAACATTGATTAATACAGAGCAAAGTGATAATAAATAGTGAGATGTTGTTTCCTGCAATTCATTTAAGCGTCCCAAGAATATGTATCATCCCCATCTTTAATCCTCGACTAGAACCGGAAGTGTTAGAAATCTATTAGAACTTCCGGTTTCAATATTTATGTACATAAAGCAAAAACTATGACAGATGGCGGGAAGCAGTTTTCTTGATGTCGATTTGTTTTGGGAATGGGTACCATCTTGTCCCTCAACTCTCTATTCAAACCGGAAGTGGCAAGTCAACCACTTATGGTTTTAACGTTGATCGTCATACACTAGAAACAATAATAGATAGCGAAAAGCGGTTTCCTCTATTCAATTAACCGTCTGAAGAATATATTTCATCTCTACTCTAATATCTACCATTTCTATTAAAGCAGGGATGCAAATAACCACTCGCTCGGGGCGAGTGGTTCATCGGTGCGGGCAAGGCAAGTAAATGATATCTGTTGTGGGATGTGGGCTAGTAGTTTTTTCCTGGACTAGTAAAATTTTCTTGCTTGTTTACATCCCTGAAATAGTAGAAATCTACTAGCACTTTTGGTATCAATATTGACAAAAATCACACAATGCAAAGCAAACTTCTTTACAGAGTACACACGTGACACTGTTATTTGTTTTAGAGTTAAACTACAAACTAAATCATCTTTATTTAACAGCTGAAAAACAGATAAAAGGGTTTTATTGTTCACGCAGGACAATCAATATGTCAAATATTACCCGTTACAAAGAACTAGTATCTCCCAATTATTATCAGGAGATACAAGGATGACTTATTTACACTTTTCTTCAAATCCTTTTAGACCTTGACTTTCTACATAGGCCGATTTAGTTTTTGGGCAACTATAGTGTGCCATCTAACATCATCATAATTATTATCTCACTATGATTGGATTAACTTTAGAAAGCCCGCACCGGTTAGTATCCTTACGTAGACACGAATAATGACACTACATTCAACAATGAGAACAAAGAGTTATATTAGCAAATGTTAAAGTAGGTAATAGTAATCCTAAAGGAAATCTTCATGTAGGTTACACGCATACACACCTTCGGTAACGCTCGTGTTCCGTAAAAATGCGGGGCCCCCTGCTTCGCCCTGCTTTGATGCGTATTCTATGCAATACTAGCTTTAGTGATAACTTGGCAAAGGTTGGTAGATGCTTTTGATACAAATGTACAGTGCAACCTCTGTCTATAAAGATATAACAATGCTATCTATCGTAAGTCTTTCTTTTCGTGTCTGCGTACGGATACCAACTAGAATGTATAATGTAAAACTAACTCCTATACTAAGTGCACTGTATTGAAATATTTGTAACCTTGCTTATAACTTCCATAATATGTCATTTTATCCTAAGAAAAATTATACTATTTTAATTTTTTCCAGAGGTTACTAATTTAATTATCGTATTTAAATATTAAGTTAATTATATTTTTTACATTGCATTTCCACTAATTCAATCTGTAGTGTATTCAATCACTGGTCTGAAAGCAAGATGTTGAGATTGTCAATATTTTCAAAACTGAATTTAGTTGATCAGCCATATTTGTTTGATCTCTCGTACTTATGAATTCTTCCTTCAAATATATACATTTGTGTATATTTCAAACATTATATTATGTATAATAGAAATATAGTTAATACTTTCGTACCATAAACTAAAAGAAAAGATAGTAAACATAACTTTGGTTAAAAACAGCCTAGTTATGTGTACAAATCATGTTGGGCAAGACAATAACATAAATGTTTACAAATTTAATAGATGACATTGGTTTTAAAAATCGAACAAACTTTTCACTTTTAGTTTCAATTGAGGAAAAGAAATAAAAGGATGTGCCACAACTAAACTGCTGGCTTATATACCATCAGAAACAAACACGGAAAAGAAAAAAAAAAAGGCACACACACATGTGGCTCTCAAGGATTCAAAATTTATGGTTAACAGCAAAATAAGTGAACCCGGAACTGCTGTGAAGAGAAAATTTGTGACTTTAGTGTCAGGCGAAAATGTGGGAGAGCAACGTTTGGCAACGTTGCAAAGAGAGAGAAAAAGGAAAAAATAAAAGAAAGATAGATTCAGGAATAACTCGTCTGCTGAACGCAAAAGCAAGACAAGTATAGGACTATTTCCGGCTCTTCCGTACAGTTCCGTCTCTCGTACCGTAGCTGCTTTGCAGGCTGTATGATATAGACTGTGCCAAAGTAGGGTTGACCAAAACAACTGTTAGACGTAATTTTTGGCTACACATTCTCCACGATCAAAACAAAAGAGAATTTTAATTTCATACTAGTTGCAAGTGTTAAAAGGGGTAGAGAAAATTAAACGGAAACCAAATCCCATTAATTTCGTCTTGATCGTTCCCTCAGCGCAGACAAACGTATACACAGTGATGGCAAACAGGCGAGGAAATTTGTTTTCTCCATGTTGGTGAGCGTGGCCGTGGAGTGAAGATTGCCAGATAATTAAGAGTGTGAAAGTGATTTCTTTTTGGCGATATGTACAAGATATCTCCCACCTTTTTCTCCGTTCTCTTACACCTACTTCTTTTCTTCTGGATATTTATTTTTTTGGAAATAGCAAGAAAAGTGAGAAGGGAAAACACACATAAAGGTCGCGGACAATGTCCTATGAATTTAAACAACTTTACTCCTACGCGTTTTCCCATTTTTTTTCAACTTGAAACGGGCGTTTCCATTAACCAATCAGTAAGCGTGAGTGGTAATGCTCTGAACGAATACTTCAACAAACATCGAATCATACGATAGTTGCTTATTTAATGTTATTGTTTAGAAAGGAAATGCATTCGATACTATTTATTTATTTTTCTTTCCTATAATATGTATTTTTATTGATATCTATGCAAACTACCTAGATTAAAACTTCTGAACAGAGCTTTTATCATTGGAGTGCCCTCTGCTGGTGTTTTCGTGACGGAGACAATTAGCCTCAACGCTGACCTCCCCATTAAACTTACTGTCAATTAATCAATCAAAATAAGCAAATTACTAATGTGTTTCACACTTCTCTTTTTCTTGAGGCTACAGAAAAGTTACAGGCTACAGTTCTTGAGGCTACAGAGGCTGATAATATTCATTGTAGGTCCTTGACTTTTACAGAGGTCGGTGTTCGCGTATCCCACTAAATGATTCTTTAAAAGTTTTTAATTAGCTAAACCTTTCGGCTAGCGAAATGAACAAAGCAAATGTGTTAGTTAATACTCGTCTTTGCTGTTACTAGTTTCACTTAACTTCATTGATGATTGACATATAGAGGATTGTTACGGATATATTTTTAAGTTCATGCTAAAATTTTAGAAACATTTTTCTTGCAATATATTGTGGGGTGTACATTACTGCGGTATGAATTTACAGATACAATATATATATATATATATATATATATATATATATATATATATATATATATAGATATATAGATAGATAGATAGATAGATAGATAGATAGATAGATAGATAGATAAGTAGAGAGAGAGAGAGAGAGAGAGAGAGAGATACACGAAGTAATATGATCCAGTAATTGCAAGAGATATTTTTGGATCAAAAGATCCAATATATTTCAATCAAAAATTTTCTTGTAAGCCTTATATCTGGAGAACTACATATAGTGTAGCGAAACCCAATATAAGTTAACTCAGTATGATGTGTCTATTCCGTAGAAAGTACTAAAGCTCGATTTAGGGGCCGTTCAAAAATTTTGTAACCCCTGATCTAAAAACTAATTATTGGCCAAGATCGCAATCTTTTGATCCATTTTTTTGGGATCATTCCGAAAATTCTTGTAAAATTTCACCATACAAAATATCGTACATATAAATACGAAATACCATACATATTACCAGGCAATGTACATAATTAAAACAAATTCTTTAAAATAACAGTTAATTTTAATTTTATAGTACGAGGGTAGGTTGACAAGTTCTCAGCCTACCCTGGTTCAAAAAAAGCTAGATATAAAAGTTATATACGTTTATGAGGCTTATAATTTGTGAAGCTACTGTGCAAAATTTGGTTTGACTAAACCAATTTTAAGTTTCTTTTTTTCAGGTCCAAAGTGAGAATTGGGCAAGTGAA
Source organism: Thermobia domestica (assembly GCF_964235325.1). Taxonomy (NCBI): domain Eukaryota; kingdom Metazoa; phylum Arthropoda; class Insecta; order Zygentoma; family Lepismatidae; genus Thermobia; species Thermobia domestica. Next base: position 218,651,625 of record NC_137454.1, on the reverse strand, counting down.
GACAACCATTGGTCTACCATCGCAGTGTCCTGATAAAAACTGAGGGCCATATAAAATGGGCACATGTTATGAAAATTAAAACTTAAGATACAACCAGTGGTTTCACAACGCTCAGTCATGAGCAACGTTTGATGATGATGATGATGATGACATTCTTCGAAAAAGGAAAAACCTCTCAGGCAGTGGAAGAAGTAATGATGATATATCATCATGATAGGTAAAGTAAGAGAGTTATTATAACTGAAAGAATGAAATGGAAGTTTTGGTTTCCCGTCCAATGGGTAAGCCTTCTAAAAGAGAGAAGGCGGATGACAAGGCAAATAAATTACGATGAGAGAATTATTGGAATGAAAAATGCTAAAGAAAGTGTCTAGAAAATCTACAAATGCACATCCACTACAGACTCACATGCCTTTAGTTCAAATCATGAACCAAGATGAGCTCTACATCTTGAAGTTATACTGTCGCCTCAGTCAGAGCCGTAGCTAGAGATTTCTGCGCCCGGGGCGAAGTAGAATTCAGCGCCCCTACACTCACTTTAGCAATCATTTTATATATATATATTAATATATATATATATATATATATATATATATATATATATATATATATATATATATATATATATATATATATATATATATATATATATATATATATATATATATATATATATATATATATATATAAGAAAAGCAGCTTTTGTTGTTACGCTGAATTTTTATTAATCTTCTTGGCAAGACCATTACAACAACCAAAAACGATCATTATGTATCCTTTTCCAAATAAGAGCTGTTTTCGAGAATCTTATTTTGGACTTTTTGTTAAACTTGACAAAACTACCTTTGGTTGTATACAAATTCGCTAGGAGAACAGTTATGGAAAGTTACTACTATTTACAACATTTCATACTATTGATAAGAAATGAAATTTTAATACATTAAAAACTATGTGCTTTTAAATTGTTCCAAATGGGTGACAGTATTAATTTCCAGTAATAATTGTAAACTTTTTAATTTTATTCTGTATGTGACCACATCAATAGTATGTTAATTTCGATCTCTTAACGGTAAAAAATATTTTGTGAAATGTAATGGAAATTCAGAAGGATCCTTCTTTGTGAATTTCTAAATATTGATCGATGGAGGTGAAGAATATGTTCAATGTTTGTACTTAAAATCCAAAATATACTTTGGCTACTACATATGTCTGAAATTATAGTAATTACTTAATTTCTTAATGAATGAAAGGTACTTATTATTAATTAACATATTAAAATACACTAACACGTACATATATGAAGAATGTGTGTACTTATGTTTTGTATGTATGTAGATAGATAAAAACATCACACAACTAGACACGCATACACAAAATAATATGGTGCCGATATAAAAAGTTGATGAAAAATGACCTCAATAAATTCCTCCAAATTGGAAGCATTTGATATGTCAATGGAATTTTAAAATAAATCATTGGTAGTGATTAGTGGGTGTAAAAAAGTCGAACTTCGTCGTTCTAAGTTCTGATCCCTTAAGCCCTTATTCTACAACTGCTTGAAGTTCGAAAATGTTATTGTTTCCTTCGTTTACTTTTATTTTTAATATTCCCGCGCAAAAAGCAGCTTGAATGTGTCTCTTCACTCTTCTCACTTTCATACCTTCATTCTCAACGTCGCACAGTGGGGCCAAACCAGGCAATTCTTAGCAAAAACTCGAAGAATGAAGTAAAAGATTGACTTGATATAATTTGCTATAATGAAACCTTAATAGTGTACACATAAGATAGTGTGCAGGAAAAGAAGTGATAGCTATTTACAATGAATTCATGGGACGTGTAAATTTGGTTATCCACCGAAGCAGGAAAGGTGCTGCTTAGTGACAGAAGATAGGAAATTGACTTTGAATGTGACTATTCCTACATTCCGTGTAGATATTCCGTGACTGGTAAACATGGTGACACGACCGACATGTATGTATCGTTTTGTATATTTAGAATGTTGAGGTAATGTGTAATCAATAATCATATTTGGAGTGTTGTTAATATCAGTATCATATCCCTATGGTAATCCCCTACTTAATATCATATTTGGAAAATGCTGTGGTACTGAAAGCATATAAACTGTAGTCAAACGATAGAATGGCATTTTAGTAGAAAATATGGCATAATAATGTTATGTCTGTGATTTTTTAATATATCATAGCGGAAACATTGTTCTTACTGTATGCAAAGTGAAAACCTGCACATATTTGCACTTTTGGGAAATATAGCGCATGAAAATGTTTGAGGAAAACCGCATTTTGGATGCAATGCTGCTTTTGAATTGAGTGGGATGAATGTGAGAGCAAGTGTTAGATTATTAGACGTGTGATCCCATGCACGCAGTGACAAAGTTGAATATAGATCGATTCTGGGAATTTTGCCGCCAAACCTACTTGGTGCTTCGCCCCCTAGGACCCATCTTGTTACCAACATCCAATCATACTTCTCTGGCATTCGCCAACAGAACTAAACTCTAGTCAAACATGTGTGATTAATGGTGGCGATATTTTGAAACGTCAATGTTTGCCAAACAATCTATGGACCATAAGGTAGAACCATATTTAAAATGGTGTTAATCAATTCAGTATTGCGTTTTTTTGTGATGCGATGCGTGCACAGAAGTGACATTGGAATCAACTGTAATGAGCCTCCGCTCGCTCCAGCTCAGAGTGTTCCAATCAAGCCCTGAAATCAGCCCACGTAATGCACGATGCAATATATGAAACAAGCTGAACAGGTTACTGATGCTTGTAAATCATAATATGTTTAATACATCTGATAATATATCGAGAACTTGTGATGAGATAATTTTTATGTATTGAAGCGTCCTTGCATCTTCATTATCATAACGAATCCTCCACAACTTGGAAATAATTTTGAGAAGCAAGAATTTTTCTTCAATTTTATTACTCTTTAGTTGTAAAAAAAATAAGTACACTTTTTCCTTTCATGCCTAAGAATGTAAGTCAATCGTAGTTGCCAAATCAAAGCATATTGCCCACGCGTTTGTTTATGCCAATCATATAATATGTTATGTTATTTAGGCGCGAATATAAGGAATATTTCCTTTTATGATGTAACACTCTATGTTTTTGATAAAATAATGTCGAAATAACATTATTGTAGCCACTGCACACACCAAACTAATTGGTTTTCTTTCAATTTTCTGCTTCATATTGCGAATTCTTATTTTTGCCAAGAATTCAGTGCCTTGGCTCCACTGTGCGTCGTGATTAATCGGATTGGATAGGGGGAAAAAAATGAAATAAAATCTTTGATTTTTACGTCCCACGCTTATGCCGGTTAGGCTAAAGGAGACGGTGATGATGAGTAACGAATGAAATGGTGGAATGAAGAAAGTGGGAGGAAACGGGAGAACCCCGAGAAAACACACGCACGCGGTGTTTGTCCACCACAAAGTTCAATTGGCGGGGCTGGGATCGAATCCGGGACCCCAAGTACCAGAGGTGAACGCTCTACCACTGAGCCCCCAGGGGTAGATAAACGTTTTGAACTAAGCAAACTCATCACTCTCAAAACGCCGAACACAACTTTGCTCGTTTCTGAGTTTGAAAATGCTCCTGCGTACACTATAAGTCATTACTCGGCACCTTGTATACCACATGTCATTAAGAAATCATCTATAACTCTTTAAGTAATAAGTAAAAAATTGTTGTGACTTATTTAAACTTTTGGATTGCGAGCGAAGCGAGCAAGAAAATTTTTAAGAAATCTACGTATTTCATTGATAACCGACAGCAATATTGATATAATAGGGCGCCAATACTTTCTGGGGGCGACTCGTCTTTTATTCATGTCCAACACAACTTTTTCTTTCTCCTTGCTCGTTCGGCGCCCCCTTGTTGTCAGCGCCCGGGGCGGGCGCCCCGCTCGCCCCCCCTTAGCTACGGCTCTGGCCTCAGTAAAAGTTGAGGACATGTATTCAGGAAAACCAAAATGGTAAGTTTTATACTGCAGCATTCATCAACAGATTGTTCGTTCGAAAGTTCTGAAAATACATATATTATTCTTCAAATTGTATCCATAACTGTGAACTTCATAGAGTGACGTGGAGTAGCGATGTACAAAAGATAAACCGCCCCTTCTGCAATGACTTTGAGGTAGTGGGTGTCAAAAATAAGCATAAAATATATTTCACTTTTCGCACACGTCATGAGCATAAACGTATCTACATGTTGTCAAACGCTATGCAATGTAATTGTTTTAATTTGTAGTTTTGTATTTTATTGCAGCATCGAAAGGTTTGTCACTAGCAGCAGCTTGAAGATGTCGCTGTATTCCGACAGGCCGGGGGAAAGGAGACCGCCTGGGTAAAAGAGGAACAACATCACTGATTGTGATCCTCTGTTGTTACTATTCCTTATCATCGGTGACGAGTTATTTCTTTAGGTTTTCCTATGAACTTCTGTCCCTAACCTAATTCGTGAATTTTCTCCTTTCTTCTTGTAGTGTATTGATATCTAGTTGCTATTTGCAATTTATGTAACCATTCTATGATAGTGATTTTATGATTTGAGATAACTTATAAAAATGTGTCGTAGGGCTTTGTTTGTGTTCTAATATTCAAAAATATTTTTATGTGTGTTGTTTATGCCTCCTTTAGTAAAACTTAATACATGGATTTTCTATTTTGACGTTGTCATAAAGACGGTCTTGAGTTCTTTCTTTTTTTCTTCAGATGTGTAAGGGTTAATACTGGGGTAATAGAGTTAATGATTTGTTTGATAACGTCTTCTATAGCTTGATATATTAGGTCTTGTATTTGCTGGGTGACACATTTCCTTTTCTTGATTAGTTGTTGCCAAATTCTAATCTTCTTTGTTTTGTTCTTTTTTGATTAATTTTGTGTAGCTTTTCGTTCGAGCCTTAAATGATGTTTTGATGGACATCTAGATCGGTCTGTCCCTCAGTGGTATGATGACCTTGCATAAGGTCAGAAACGCTTATAGGATCGTTTCAAGGAAAAAAGAGTAAAGACTGATACACAACCGATGCCGTGAATACTGATACACACATTGATGCATGCATACACATAACACAAACGATAGTTTTTTTTACGCGTATTGGGTAACTTTATTAACTACAGTGAATATACTATAATATCGTAGTATCTAACATAAATATATTAAATATTATAATGTGTAAGTAACCAAATTTAACATGAATTTGACATATATTTCAAAGAAGTGAATCTCCTGCCAAAATCCAAGAATGGGCAACTGAACCTCTGCTAGCTAAATATACTGACAGCCATGGGTAGGGCTATTACAAGAAAACTGTTTCAAGTTTATATCCTCTTCTGTCAGTAGCGATGACATTCAAGGAAGATCTCTTTGAAACGGTCGCAGTTGGAAGGTGCTCCAGTTTAATGCTTTTTCTCTCAGACTTTCTTGTTGAATGTTGAATTACAAGGTTTGTTGTTTATTTCCCCTCCTCTGCAGTATTAAGTTTGTTAGTACATTGTTAAGTTAAATAACCATAGTGACAGCAATTTCGGTAAGGAGAAGGCTATGCGCTTCCCTGGATTGGATGATAGTGTAGCGATAGTTCCAAATGGTTCCATTCTGAATGAGCTGTTACTTGGTTCGAATTTCTAACGATGTTGATCCTTTTGATAGCTTTAATATTCTTAATTGATTTCTATTTCCAAGAGATTTTGTCTTCTTGCTTATGTGTGTGTGTGGGGGGGGGGGGGTGTTTAATAGTTCACCTTTCAGCTTAGTATTATTTGAATCATGTTATAAAATATTAGAGGCAGATGAATTATCCTGAGATCCATTTTTCTTTGCGTTATTATTTTCATTGGAAATATGTTATTTACCTCTATTATTTACATTCCCTTTAATTCCTCTATATCCTCACATTTATTCCCATAATTTGGCATCCCTGAGTTCTTCGATTTTCCTTCGTGATATGTTATTAAACGTCTTGTATGTTTTTCTTCCGCAGTACTATCCCTTTCTTTTCTCTATTTGCTTCAACACTATTTCACTAAAACATGACTTCTTAGCTCTGGCCTGACCCCAATGATTATAACTGGAAAATGTGGAAATAAAATTCGTGCAGTTTTACTATACGGATCCATAGTATCAGTAGTAGAAGTAGTAGTGGTAGTAGTAGTAGTAGTAGTAGTAGTTGGGGGTCCTTTGGGTCAAACCCCCAGGGGTCCGTTGGGCTCTGTTCTAGACATAAAATGGGCAATATTAAAGGCTTCTTCAAATTTTCCCCCACATTTCACAATCTGTGGATCCGTATAGTAAAACTGCACCACAAAATTTTCGTGTGTATCAACTACTTGTGCGATACTATAATTCTTTATAGCATTTTGATTATACCATTTACTTAACAAGAAGTCTGTAACGTTGGCAACGCTGTTGAGAGATCTACCAACGTTCTATGTCATAATCTGCTCGTTCAGTGCGACAGCTGGATAAATATGACACCTCTTGGGAAAGCGTCCAAACCGCAAACTAATTTAATACCAAGGGAAGAAAAGGGTTGTTCTCACACCACGCGTCACTTACACTGCGTAATGGTTCTTGTGTCAAAACACCTTTATTTTCTTCATTTCTTTCTTCCTTTTTCTGTGTTTTTCTTATATTTAATCTTTGCCTCTTTTTTCCTATTCTTCCCACCAAATTAACACGTGGAGGAAATATGAAACTTATTCCCAACGTATGCACATGGAAAAATTAGGTTAGGATCTAGTGACTCGCAGTTGGTGATGGTTAACTTATTATATGAAGTTTACTGTTCGTTCTTCGATGTTAATTATAGGACTATAATCTTTCAAGAAATATTAATTGTAACTTCAAAATAAGAGCTACTACTAGCATTTGGACAAGAAAGAAGGATAATCTTGAGTTACCTTATGGTTTGTTTAGAATTTTTGCATCAAAGTCTATTACGTACATTTTTGTGGTATTAATTTGCAAACATTGGAACTTTCAAAACGTCATCATCAGAATATGTGCATTCGTCTCCTCCACAGATGGTGCTTATGCATGTGATTTGAGATTCGATAATTGTTTGGGTAAAAAAGTATCCAGCATTGTATCTTCAATCGCAGAATATAATTAAGTACGTTGAATTTTTACAATAGACAAGAAAAAGTAGAAATTTAAAAAGTAATGTTATACTAAAAATCACTATGGCCTTCTAAGTACATTCTTTAATGGGAATGCAGACCATCAGAGGGGTATATTCTAGAAATGAGAGGTGCCATATTCTCTATGGGAGTTTGGCAGACTCATTGATCAAATTATGATTATTTCAAATCAAATATATGTTATATACATGAATTTGCAGGTGTAAAACTGCAATTATTACTGTTCTTTCGATTTGGTTTTGAGTTTAGCATCCCTTTCGCAGCGAGGTTATATGAGACATGGATCTACTGCTTAACGTGGGATCCAAAGTAAATGAGTTCCCACCGGAAATCAAGCCCGAGTTTCTTACACTAAAGGTGCATACGATAACCTCTTAACCACGAGAAAGCTCTCCTGTTCTTTGTATACTGGACTGTATTAAGGTAAAACATAGTAATTAGTAATACAACTAGAACATTTAATGGTAGTGTATTCTAATTGGGTATAGGTAGTGCAGATTCTGCTAACCTCGACAATTAAACGGTATAGTAAACTGTAAACAAACAAATGAAAATAATAGTTTAAGTGGTTTTATTAACTTTCTAAAATAATTCAACACCTTATAGGTTACAGAAAATCAATTGTGAGTTGAATGGTGTTCATGTAGTCATCTCCGCAAATATTAAGACAACATAAAATTATGCACAGAACACAAATTTTAATGCAGTGAAATGAGGACTTCAGTTAGGAAAGAAGGCAAAGTACTTGAAAGTCATGAATCTCAATATTGACATCTTAAGTTCACCCAAGATATCAAATTTGGGATCACGATTATTCAACAGTCCTTTTAACAATTTTGTACTTCTACACATATTGGTAATTGGCCTACCCGCTGATTCACGTGGTCCCGGGTTTAATCCCCGGTGGTAGAACATTGAATACATTACGGTGATTTGGATTCTATATTATATTGTAGGTTCACGAGTGCTGAAAAGGAACGGTAAACTTCAAGAAAGGAAAACAAACTAACAGACTCAACTCAAAAATTTGAGTGAGTCCTCCAAACATACTTAACTCGGAATTACAGTCCGTCTAGAACTTTGTACCTTTGTACGTTTTGATAATTAAAAAAAAAATAGTGTAAAAATTCAATTTAGGGCATAAAGTTTGCTATTTAACCTATGCAAAGATCGGAAAAGTGCACAGGAAATGAAAACAAGGACTGAAACAGCGAAAAAAAAGTAAAGTATTTTATAGATCATTGAATACAGCAAAGTGAAAAAGACTCTTCCAATATTTTACGAGTATGTAAAGTATGGCATTATATGTAGAAAAAACGCATATATTACGAAAGAGATAAAAAGAAAGAGATAAAAATGTGTGAATGTAAAAATGAAGAATTGAGATTATTTGCTAGATGGACCAACAAACTAACAAGGAAGTGTTAGCAAACGTCAGGGAAGTGAAAGTAATACCAGAATGGGAATGGAGATAATTAAGAAAAATCTATGTTAACCTTATAGGACATTATTTCAGAAGATGTGATAGAAGATACGGTAGAATTTGATGGACAGGGAAGATTTTAGTTGGTATACTACATGCATGATAAAGAAGGCAATTTTTATCAGGAAATAAAAACGTTTATAGTCGAGCCACGGTGTACGAAAGGTCTCATTCACGGCAAATAACCTGTCAATAACAAGAGGATAGTTAGAACAATGAAGTTTTTTTTAGAAGCCATAATCCAGGTTCCGCATATCCGTAGAAAAACAAGTTATATAAATTACAATAAATGAAATTTATCGTGAGAAATTTTTGTCTCTGAAACAGTGATATTTGTTTGGTTTCAATTTTGAATTCAGTGAAACGTTGTTCAGATTAAAACCAACAAAAGGACCACTGAAATATCTCACTAGATAAAATATATATATAGAATATAAAAGAAACCACTTCCTTTGCCCCAACTTTTACACAACATATATCATCATTTGGCTGATTTTTAATTGTCACGTAAAGTTTCATATGAAAAGATTTTAATGAATATATTTATGATACGAATATATTATTCGTTTATACGCTGGTTGAGATATTTTCGATGCAAAACATGAAATGCAAAGATGAGAGCAAGCGACATACACACCGAAGGAAGGGTCAAAGCACTCACCTACTGACTTCTAGCACCAGATCGCTGCCTGCATTATTAATGGCGGAGTCGACTTCTTGGCACGAGAGTCCCTGGCACGGAACCCCGTTCACGCTCACCACTCGGTCCCCGGGAAACAGACGCCGCTCGGCTGGACTCTGCTGCTGCACCTGGCAACAATACACGCATAATCAGTGATGCCAGGTAAAAGCACACTAAAATTCTATTACAATCATTCTACAAGTCACTGCTTATCCAAGAATAATAAGTGTATGGGCGGCTCCTCTCAGTCACTCGTTCATTCAAGAACATAGTGAAAATATTTTATCACTATTATATTATTATTGGGCCTAAACAACCATATTCTCGATACATAGCTTTACACATATAAAGTTCTAGTTATCAGCGAGCAACGATACCTAACGTTTAATTGATCCCCTACACAGTTAAAGTCTATTTTCTTTCGAGAACTTTTAGTCTCAGATGATAGCGTAAAAGCGTACAAACATAGACACACATTTAAATGTATATATTATAGAGTATGTTGAATAATGAGGTTTAAGAGGCATTCAAAATTACAGCTCGGGCTACATAATATTTTGTCCTCCTGCAGTTCATTCAAAACACCAAGTGCTCAATGTGCCAGAAAAAATGATTCCAAAGTCTAATATTCGTCACCTAATATGCTTGATCTAACACAAGTTCATCTTTCAGTTTTCACATAGCACTACGATCACAATACAAAGGAAGAAAAAATATACTAATATCAGTCTAGGTTAAATAAGTAATTGAATTTACAGTTAATTTAAAGTGGACCTAACCTTTTGCTTTCAATACCATATACACTATTATAACAAGTATAGAGTCATTCACGTAAATTAATCTATTATGAACATAATGATAATAAAATAAATGTTGGCTAAGCGTAAATGAAGTATATACATCTGCGGGAAAATTACAGTGCATCTCATTACTAAAGTTTGAGAAGATAAAAGAAATGACATATTTTAGATTAACGTCACAAGGTTATTCCTATTAGTCTAAAGGAGGCGGAAAATTAATGAAAGTGAATGTTAAATTAAATTTGTATGCTCTCCCACTCAGAATCGAACCCGGAATCACATGCACCAAAGACGTACCCGCTAGCCATTAGACTAGCGAGGACGGCTACCAAACTTTCTAGGATGTTATTTATGAAATGAGATAATTCTTCAAACAAAAGGAAGCGTTAATGAATAATATGGGTCGCAAAACACTTTCTTTCAGAACTATGAGCTGCTAGAAAATTAACGATTCATTTTCTGAAATACCTTGCTTGGGTTAACCTCACACAGTATAAGGAATTGTACGTAGATAATGGAACACATTAGAAATATATTTTAAAACATGTTTATAAGCCGTTCCGTTAAGTACATAACTGATTTTAGAGTAATAAGTTAAGATATTACTGAAAATGTTATTGATAGTTAACCTTACCTTCTAAAATGCGTTGTGAAATTTAATAGGTAAGACCGGTACAGTAAGACCGTACAATACAACTAGCGAACATGTATATTTAGAATTTGTATTGGTTTCTGTATAATATCTCCAACTGGTTAGCTAGGTTCTATAATTTATAAGCTTGGTCGCTTCAATAATTAACTTCTCACCCTTTTGGGAGACTATAAATCTGGCAGAAGACAAAAGAAATGAAATGATTTTTTTTTCATTATAACGACCCACGTTTATGTCCATTAGACTAAGGGAGACGATGATAAAGCAAGTGAATGATGATGGAAGAAATGGTGGAATGAGAATATAGGAGGAAACAGGAGTAGTCCAAGAAATCCCATGAACACAATGTTGTCAACCCCAAATTTATTTGGCTGGGGATCGATCCAGTTAGCCCCCCCCTCACTAAGCGCTCTACCACTAAGCCACCGTGGCCCCCCCCCCATCTGTTGTGAGGCGTTGTTTGATTCTGTATATTACGACTTCATTTCATTCTTTAAATAAAAAAAATCTCCAAAGGATTAATGGCATTAGTTTTCCGCAGCCTGTATGATCAAATTTAATTCTTTCAATCCTAGCAAGAGTAAACAGTAATATGTTTTCGTGAATGTTGATCCTAAATCTCATAAGAAGTCTCCAAACTTCAGTGGATTTTAAGTTCCAAATACGTTCTTTGTTTAAACTTTAGAATTATTTAACCCTTACACTACCAACAGGGGGAGGAGTACTTTGTGCCCACCACAGTATGGTTTTTGTAGTTATTCTTCTAATCTTTTCTTTAAAATTGTAAAAAAGTATGTTATTACTCAACATGTTTAGGTAAAGCATATACCTTATGGTGGTGCAAATTAAACGTTATTGTGTCTCATAAATTTGCTATTTTAAGATGGTGGTCACAAACTAACCCGCCGTTGGTATTAGATGTGACTGACATTTAGAAATGTCACTCCTAGATGACAGTATAATAAATAGCTGTATCCTACCTTTTCGGAATTTGGGGACTAGTCTTATCCAGTGTACTGTTCACTTTAGTCACTGTATTAGTGTGTCTCATAAATTTGCTATTTTAAGATGGTGGGCACAAAGTGCCCTCCGTTGGTAGGAGATGTGACTGGCATTTAAAAGTGTCACTTCTAGATGACAGTATAATAAATAGCTGTTAGTCTTCTTCCATGTACTGTTCACTTGTGTCACTGTAGATTTTTGTGAGAGTTTCTAATTTGTTTCTTTTGCAAGATATATATTTAATCTTAACTGTTGGGTACAAAATGACCCCCCCCCTTGGTAGTCCGCGTTACAAAAAATACCTAGGTAGTGCGAGGGTTAATATATCTATAATATGAGAATTCTATAAGACTGCTTATCCATCTGTTTGTCTGGTCCATCCGTAGAAAGGTGTCAGAGCAAGAATGTAAGAGATAGGGAGAAACGGCTTTGTACATATGAATTTAATCACCCAACAATAAGTACCTTGGGAGATCCGGGTTCGATTCCCGGCGGGAGCTCATGTGGTTCGGATTCCACGTTAATCAGTAGATCCACGTCTCACATAGCCTCGCTGCTGAAAGAGACGCTAAACTAAAATCAACTCCAACTCCAACAATAAGTACCATAATCTCCCTTAACCCTATACTCAAAACGGAAGAGCGTATATTGGGATTTCCAGTTTCAATACTCATCGGCATAGGGAGAAAACTACAAGGGATAACAAGAAGTGGATTTTTGGTATAGATTTAGTGTGTCAAATATAATTAAATAATAAACTAATCACTCAGCAAAGCAAACCAATTTTATTATAAAATTAATATCTTGTGACAGTTTCGCCAATTAAACACTTGACTTCAGTATTTGATGAACCTAAGTGTATAGTTGCCGAAACTGTCACAAGGTATTAGTTTTATGATAAAATTGTTTTACTTAGCTCAGCGACTAGATTTCTAGTAAATAGTAGACAAAAGGGGCCACGGTGGCTTATCTAGTGCTAGAGCGTTTACCTCTGGTGCGCGGGGTCCCTGGTTTGATCCTCAGTCAAGTAAGTTTTAGGTTTCTTCGGGATACTTCCGTTTCTTCCCACATTATCATTCCACCAATTATTCAACCATCATTCACTTCCTTTAATCATCATCTCCCTTAGCCTAAACGGTATAATCGTAGGACGTTAAACTGAAAGATTTCATTTTATTTTTATAACAGGCAAAGCTAGCATATTGGAAAAAATGTCAAATATAAGTTTCATCTCTACCATTAAGCTTCCATTCAAACCGAAAAATTATAGAACATACGATTTCTGGTTTCGACATTGATTGCCCTAGAGAGAAAATAAAACGATACTGGATAGTGAAAATTGGTTTTCTGATACGGATTTAGTGTCGCACGAATATATTCCATGTTCATCTTCATTTATTTACTAAAACCAGAACCGGTACTAATGTACTACTACTCCCGGTTTCAATTATTGATTCTCATAGACCAAAAACAGTAATAAAAGGCGAGAAACGGTTTCTGGTAATGATTCCAGCATATTCCATCTCTTATTTTCCTACTAAAGCCTGAAGTATTGAAAATCAGCACATTTCGGTTTTAATATAGATTCCTATATAGAACAGAAACGAAGATACCAAAACCCAGTTTTGTATATGGATTCAGCGTTCCAAGAAAAGGTTTCCTCCTTAATATTATCTCTCTGTTGCAATCAGGAGTGATAGATCTGCCACTTTCGGTTTCATTATTAAATTATCGTAGTTTATATTTATATTATAGTTTATCACAATGTGAACCCAAGCTATAAAATAACATAGTTGGTTTTGTAATTCAAACACTTAAGTCTCCAATTTATGAAATTCTGGCTGTGATTACCACACAATGTATTATTATCATTATTAAGAACGTGGTGATTTAACAGTAGGGAACTCACTCTTGGTATCAAGGGTCCTTGGATTGATCCCAGTTATGAGAGTTTTCTTGTCCATGCTCGCGGATTTTCTGAGTTTTCAAAAAAATGAAATGAAATATTTCGTGTAACGTTCTATGTTTAGAAATGTTCCGCGGGTTAAAGGAAATGGGTGATTAATGAAAGTGTATGATTATGGATGACTTGGTGGAATAAGAATGTGGGAGAAATCGGGAAAACTCCAGTCGATTCTCACCTAGTATATCGACTTAGGAAGGCAATTCACCAGAAACCGACATGTCCCTCACACCAGAGGCGAAAGCCCTTCTGCTTTGCCTATTGGGAGTTCTCGAATTTCCTTCTATTGTCTCTAATATATTATTTTTTTCCCATTATCATTCATTTCTCTTATCAGTAACCTCCTTAAACTTCAAAAGTATATACAAGTATAAGGTTTCCATATTGCTCTACGTAGATCAAAAAACAATAAGAGATAGTGAGAAGTGTTTTTGAATCGATTTGGTGTTCTCAGAACAGGCGCTATTGTCTCTCTTAGCCCTTCATTTAAACCGAAAGTGGGAGAAATCAATCCTTTCCGGTTTCAATATTAGTTGGTATAGCGTAAAAATGGAAATAGCGAGAAGTGGTTTTCTTCAATCAACAAAGCGTCCCATATATAGGATGTAACGGGAAATATTTGCAAATACTGATTGTACGTGGACTAGTTCATGAAAAAAGTTCATATGAACATATATCGCGAAACGCATAGTTTTCGAGTAAATTGGGGAAATGGAGTAACAACGAAAAACACCATGCCGACGTGCCGCATCAGGCAGCCTTCTATCCTTCTCAGTATGTATAACAGGAGGCACTGTCCCATGGTCTCTGATGGACTAGTACGCGTTGGGGAACACACGAATGTTTGGTGTTCGACGATTTCAAAATCAATGTCGGTACTCGTTTATTGCCAGATGACCATTGTCATTGCAAAACCCATAAACGAATATTACGTCTGCGTATTCTGCATTTGTGAACACGGTGGGCATGTTAGCCTATTCAACGCCCCATACAGCAACTGTGATACACGACACTGGTCTGTCCGCACTCACTCACACAACTGACGCACAGGACATGGATCTGGAATCAGGGTCTCGCTACTCGGCGCGGAGCATAGGATGTAGGCTTACCCGACAGAAGCCTTCACACTGCATTTGTACACTTTCGTATGCGTTAATGGCACTAGTAGTAATAAATCGGTGAATAAGTACGTGGTGTGCTTCGTTGTTTCTCATTTTCCCCAATTTATTCGAAATCTAAGCATTTCGCGATATATGTTCATATGACCTTTTTTCATGTACCAGTCACATACAATCACCTACTGCAGTATTTGCATTACCTCCCGTTACACCCTGTATATAAAGAGGAAATGGAATATATATACTTTGATCTCTCTACTAACACCGGAAATGGTAAAAATTGATCGGGTGATCTATAAGTAACATCGTATTTTCACACAATAAGGGAAATAAAAATAACTTAGCTGGAATACTATCATTAGTCAGGAAAGTAGTCTCTATCGTAATCCACAACACTGTACCACTTCTCAAACAGTTGTTGAATCCCCTGCTCGTTTTGGAGGCAAAGAACTGAATCATGTCATCCTCATCTTGCGGTGTTTTCCCGGAAAGATGGTTTTGCAGGCTGCGAGAAAGCCAGTAGTCTATTGGTTAAGATCTGATGAAAATACCAGATGGAAGATTTTCTTCTAGCCACAATCATCGATCTTAACATAGGTCTTTCTTTACTGTGTGTAGACGTGTATTATCACTGTGGTTGTGCACACTCTTACAACGAACCAGAGCAGGATGCATTCCGTAGGCTTTTAAGTTGCTGACAGTAAATATCTGCATTGATTGACTGATTACATGGCAAGAACTCAAAATGCATTATCCGACGGATATCTCAATAAAAACTCAATATCATTTTGAAGAAGTGGAAGTCCCTTTTGCTCAGTTTTTGAGCCTCCCTTTTGCTATTCACTGACGTTTGCGTGTTATGTACGGCAGAAAGTACCCTTTTAATAGGTATCACCATTCTGTCCAGAAATTCCCACCTAGTTTGTGAGGGATGAGCTGTGAACTGCAGATGTCCACTCGTTGTAGCTTCTATTGAGCGGATAACACATTTATCGAATTTCGACACATACGGAAGATCCTGTAGATGACGATGAATAATCGAATGGGTAACATGAGTTCGCTGCCAGTTCTTCAATAGTTTACATTGTGTTCACCTCCTTCGTTGCTCGCAGGGCATCGTTGTCAAACTGCACAGGTCTCCCTCCTCGTGGCTTATCGATGAGATTGGTATTACCAGACCGAAACCTCTGGAGCCACGTCTGACACTTCCGCAGGTCCGCAGTACCCTGTTATATACGGCATTGATGTTTCGTGCCGTTGCGTTGACTAAATATGGCCCTTCGACACTGTCATGATCAAACACAAGCCACAATTCCGAAATGTGGAGTAGATCGTTCTTGTAAACGCTGCTATGACACATGCTCTCTACTTCACTTCTCGCTCGTTAGATAGCGTAATTGCAGCGGTCATCAAAGAATGACATTACTGACGGAATTAGTTGATTCTACTTCTTTCAGTTTCAATATTAATTGATCAAACATCTCACCATAAAACCAAACTATTTCGCATGGTATACATGTGACACTGTTACTTGTTACTAGTTAATCTTTCGAACACTGAACACCAATTTTGTTTCCGGATCGGGTCCTACTTTTAAAGCTTATAAGCCAAGTCGTGTTAGATTTTCTTTCAAAGTTGAAAGTATATAAGATGTGGAAGAATTTCTTAAGAAGTTATTTGAAACAGATGTACTACCAAGAATAATTGGATTTGAATCTCCCACACTAAAACATTAGTGATGATTTAGCTGTGAGAAGATTTTACATTATGTCATAGCAAAGTCTCTCCATTACGATATGAATCCGTCATATTGTAATTCGTATAAATATCGCTACTAAAGAACGCGTGCAAGAATAGTACTTACGTGATATACAAGCGGGACACATGTAAAGGCGATCAAAATTTTCAGGCGATTTTCCTTTGTAATGCTATAAAAGAAAAAGGTATGCCTTTTTGAGTGTTGTAAATAGTGTATGGCTATCTTACGTTTTTATAATACATCTGCTTTAGTTCGATACAGATATGATCATTGGATATATTAGGCATTATATTTGGAAAATATTTATATACGGACAAGAAATAACATTCTTGAAAATGAGGAACTGTTATAACTTTCGCTTTGCGATCAGATTGTACTGAATTAGAATCCTGCATCCGCCCTTTCTAAATGAGATTTCTTAGGATTTTCTCATAGTTTTGCTAGATGGATGCAGGATGTCTTGTCTGTATTAGTTGCAAGCTACGCTCTGCAGTTTCATTAGTAATTGTTGCTATTGAAATTTACTTCACTGTTTTATCTGGAAACACTACAAGCTAAATTTAGCTGTAAAACAAATTTTATAGGCATTCAACTACACAATCATCCCTTTGTTATTGCATTAGTAATATTATTACTCTTTACGAGGGAAATTTCAGATAGGATTATTTGGTTGAGGTAGTCATCGGAACTGCAGGTGACGAGATGTTATTATCCATTCGATTTATGCCTGAATTCCAGGTTCCTAAGATAGAGTATGGACTAAGCAGAGCAGCAATACGTGGCAACCTAATTTGAAACGTTATAGGGCTATACCTTGTTCAGAAAAGTAGGATTAATCTATTATATAGTGGCCTTCGAGTCCGTGAGATGTGCCTATTACTTCAGCTTTTGAATCTCTTAGACTAGTTTTGCATATTTAGAAATGAAATGAAATCTTTTAAGTTTTACGTCCCACGGTTATGCCGGTTAGGCTAAAGAAGACGGTGATGATGAGTGATGAATGAAATGGTGGAATGAAGAAAGTGGGAGGAAACGGGAGAACCCCGAGAAAACCCACGCACACGGTGTTTGTCCACCACAAAGTTCACTTGGCGGGGGCTGGGATCGAACCCGGGACCCCAAGCACCAGAGGTGAACGCTCTACCACTGAACCACCGCGGCCTCTGCATATTTAGAAGAATGGAGATATTAAATATTATGACGTATAGTTCTTTGTAGACGACTTAGAAACATACACAAATAAAATTTAATAGGTGTAGAACATAGTTGAAAAATCGTAAATTTTAAACTAAATCATAAACGTGATGCAATTCAAATTCCGTTAACTATTTCCTAGGTTTTTTTCATGTTAATACAAAGGATAAGAATACAGATTGAAAAGTGTTCAATGACGGAAAATCTATATTATACATTACACCTTTTAAATAAAATACATAAGATGAAAACTATTTTCCTAAATACTATCTTCAAATTGTGTATTTTCCAGGACCCTCAGACGAAATACAAGACGAAACGTTAAAAATAGGAATTAATGAAATAAAATAAATTAATCTTCTAGGTTTATCGCGTTAGGGGAACTGGAAGTCTGTCATCAATTTAGATAGTCCAACAGAGTATCTGGGTCATCAGAAAATATCTTGTTTGTGATGATGTCACATAGATTGCTATTTTTATCTATGACAGTTTTCAAAAGGAAATGTATTAAGTATTTATAAATTCTCCCTTCAATGCTGTTCCTACTAACTCGTCCCCTTGAGCAGGAACTCTTTTTCTAGCAATGAGGAGGTATTTTGATGCATCTCTAAATAAAAATTCTGCTTTTAGAATGGGATGAAATTTTGTGTATTTTGTGTGTCCAACCAGGCTTATATGCTCTGATTGATCTTCAAATCAAACGGCACAGTGTAAAAAGTGTGGGTGTGTATGTTAGTAGATATAGGTGGGTGTTTTCTCTCTTTGAGAAGTCCCTCTCTACATCTTCTTTCACTTTTCCTTCACATCCTGTGCCCGTGATAATACCAAAGACAGAGAGAGAGAGAGAGAACGATTCTAAGTCTGAAATTAAACGCTGCTTTTTTCCCGTCTTAACTTATGTTGGATGTTCATCCCTTGTTGATTCTAAGAATCCATCCGCTTAAAGTTTCTGTCTTTCTATCTTAATACACACACACACACACACACACACATTATATATATATATATATATATATATATATATATATATATATATATATATATAATCTTACACACAAACACACCTACATAGCAGGTGTAAAACAGCTGTTGCCATGTTGCCACATGAAGAGGTGAAAAGATGTATAGAATTCTGCGAGGTATCACCTGTCTCTCTGGAACAAAGCTAAACAAACAAGAGATGCAGAACATATGGGCTCAATGATCCTGTTTAAGAAGGAGGAAGTAAGGATTCAAGGTTTAAGGATTGAGAAGGACAGAAGAGAGAGAGAGAGAGAGAGAGAGAAAGATCGAGGAAGATTTGAAAGCATACAGGAGCTGAAACCCTAAGACACCATCAACTTCTTCTAGAGTTCCAGCCTAATCATTTCCTTCAGAGAATAGCATGACAGTGGAAGCAAACTATAGTGTGGAAAGCAGCGAAATTTTTAGACTTCCTGTTACCCACTGCGTAAACATAGCTTAGCTGAAATTCCTTTGAGGATATGAAGAAAAAATTAGTAGTCAACGAGATTTTGATGCATTTTTCCACAACCACCAGTTGTAGGCTATATCTCTTTGCCACTTTGCCACTATGCTAAAATAGCTTAGCATAATTTGTAATGTTAATAGAAATTGTTCTAAAATGTTCAAAATGCACCTTAACTTCCAATACGTATCTTACTTTCTAATGCGTATGGGTTCTAATACTGATTAAAAAGTTGTTTATGTGTTCGTATATTCACTGGATACATCAAACGTTCAGGTACATTAGAACACTCTTAAGTAGTTACGATCAATCTCTCTTTGGATGCGTCCTAGACATTTTTTGTTTGCTGGTAGAACATTTAAAAAAATCAAGACCTGTAAAACAATGACCAAAAGTCGTTTCTAAAAAAATATTCTGAAACTGACTTTCTTTTCAATGTAACATAAATAATAAGAATTTTGAGTAAGTTCTGCTTCATACAATTCGAAAATATAAAATAGAATTTCTTACATACTACACGTAAGTATATCCCATATCTTCCCATTGCCCCAAAAATGGGGCGGTCTACATTTTATTTTTTTTCTTTTACCTATTATGTTATTTAAAAGTAATTATTGTACTGTTTGATGGGTTTGGTATGTGGTAACACAGGACCTGCAATTTCCGTTTGTCATTTGCTTGTTTAGTGCTTATGAAAAGGAGTGAATTTGACGGAAACTCAATAAAATATCGAGTCGGAAAAAGTGATTTTTTCTATCTTCTAGTATTTAATCAATTTTATTTACTCATTGTATTAGATCCTTTTATATTCAAAAACAATATATCCCTTGTAGGAATATTATAGCTGTATATTGTTAACTAACATAAAATTCAGATGCCCCAATAATGGGGCAATGGGAACTGTAGGCATGGTGAGAGTATAAACCTACAAAACTTGTTGGTTTGCATAACTTTACCTGATAGTTGCAATCTGGATGTAAATAGAAAACGATACTTACAATATTTGCTTCTTGTATCTGCATTGCTTATATTTAAGATCACTTTAGACACACACACACAAATGAAATAATATACAACATTCCGTATCAGTCAATGCAAAATTTGCATGTTGCAACACATCGCAAACAATGAAAAAACAATTATAATAGATATGTCCATTACGATTACTCAAAATAAAACACAAATTTTGCTTTGCATCAACGAAAAATGGTATGGAATGACACCCAATATGTTCCACATTGTTTTGTTTTTTTCGTTACAACTCTTTATTATTTCAACTCTATAACAACTGTGAAAAATGAAGAAAATTCTAAGTGGCTCATATAATCAGACAATAGATACTGTATGAGGCGTAACAATTATAAGGCACAGAGATTGTATTGTTAATGCTGCTATAAATATGGTAGACGTATCTCCATTAAGGAAAGCAAAGCATTGGAGTGAGGCACTAAAAAGAAAAATTGATATAGGTCAACCAACTTCAGTATACATATGTTGATAGGGGTGTTGATAAATTAGATGAAAATATTGCTGCTTATAGAGTCCACATTCGTATGGAGGAATGGTAGAAATATACTAGCAATTTCAAATGTATCCTCTCAATGCAATGATAAGAAATGCGTATCATTTATACAAGTTAACGCATAATGGAAAGCAAAGGAATAACACGAAATTTTTGACATATACAGGAACAGTAATCCAATCACATATAGAGCATATACACAACGACTATCTCTAGGAAGAAACTCGGAAGGGAACCAACAAACGTATTCATCTGCGTTCGGCTAGACAATGTCAAGACATCCAATAGAAAAAAAATGTTTAAAAAAGTGTAGAGGGTATCATAAAAATATTACTAAGCATGTGTAAAGTGTATAATGTCAGACTTCATGCTAATTGTTTCATAAACTATCCCTCCTAAAGATTGATGAAGTTAGGAATGCACGTCAGAGGCGGATCTATAAGGTAAAAACGGGGAGGGGACAACCAGAACCAGACAACCAGAGGGGACAACTAACTTCACTATCTAAACAAGACGGATGATAAATAAATGAAGTGAAATGGAATGAAGTGATAGTGGAAGAATTGCGTAATCACAATTCTACTGTCAATAATTTCTAGTTTAAATAATATCATAAATTGATTAAGATATTTCAAACTCTGTAATTCATTTTATTTTCCATTACATATCAAAATTTCTTTATTAATTGTAGACTGATTCTTTGTATTCTATTGCATTATTTTCCGATACAGCAACACACCGTCCTCGAACCGATTATAGCAATTATAAAAATGAAATGAATAATGCTCACGTCCCACGGTCATGCTGGCTAGCCTAAAGGAGACGGTGATGATAAGAAATGAATGAAATGGTGGACTAAAGAAAGTGGGAGGAAACAAGAGAACTCACGCACATGGCGTTTGTCCACCATAAAGCTCACTTGGCGCGAGCTGGAAATGAATCAAGTACCAGAGGTAAACGCTCTTCCACTGAACCACGGCGGCCCCTAGACCAATTAGGTATCAGTCATAGACTACTAGAGGACAATGACTACTAGGTGACATTGATGGTGAGTGTCCTCAGAAATTCCCAGATTTCTCTTGATAAATTGGATTAAATGTTATTTTCAATATTCTATAGTAAGGGTTGACGTTTTTCTTAAGTCTAATTCTCTCTGGCTTTTTCTTGGGTTCGGTGTTGTCATAATAACAAAGTTGCATAGATTATGTTCATGAAATTGAGCAAAATTGGCAAGAAAAAGGGCTTTTTATTCTTAAAAAACGTATGCAGAAAGCATGCTAAAATATTACAAACAGTCATTTTCAAAGCCTCCTCATGGTGACAACAAGCTCGGTTAGCTAATTATAACCTATTAGTATGCCTTAAAGAAGACTTAAATGTAATCCTTAGTACTGTTATAGTTTTTATAAGGAATGTTGTATTCGCAACAGAGTTTGATTTCGTGAATGGGTGCCCAGAAACCAAATGTTGTAGACATGAAGTTACTACGTACTACTTAAAAATATGTTCAAATAACATCTTCTCTCACACAATGCAACTAAGTTTTAAAAACTTATGGCACCTTTGTTCATTCGCGTCTTCAATTAAGTTTTCGAATAAAAGAGAACACCAAATCATTTTCGAGGATATCAGGGGAAATTCTTAGTAATAGTAACACAAATCAATGTTTTTACAAAGACAACAGATTTGTTATTCAGTTAACACCATATCTAAGACGACATGTTGATGGATTGTAGGCAAATGAATTTCCACACAGTCATGAGTTATCCTTTAACAGACTGTAGCTTAATCCCTTATTTTAGTTGTCAATTAAGAAATAGTAGGATGTACAGATAGAGTGTAAAATTAAGTGTGTTCCTCAGTTTTAATAGATTTCGATCCCAGGGTACTTGAGCTTAAGATGAACATTGTGTCCTTGAATTTTCTTGAAGTGTTATGTTTCTCTTGTATTTTCCCGATTCGTCAACTTTTGCGTCATCATCAATTTGTGCTTATTGCTCGATTCTTTTAGCCTAAAATACATAATAGTGGGATATCGAGAGGTACAAATTCCTTTAAAAAATTAGATAGATATAAGTTATTAACAACTTCTTCTATGAATAAAGCAAACTAAGAATAAAATCGAATAAATCAAATTTATGTAATTGTATTCAAAGGTTGAATTTGAAAGGAATTCCTACTTGTTTATACTTTTACAGATTACTGGATATACAGTCAATTTATCAAAAGAATCGTAAAAAGGAAGGAAAATCATATCACTATAATGAACGATTTTGCAATTTATCACACCATACGCTCTGTTTAAACTTGCTTCTAGTTATTATTGAATGTCGAAATATTGATAAATATTTCATTATTGTGGTTTAAAAAAGTTATGGGCTGAAAGCTATTATATCCATGGAGATGAGAGATACAATTAGCATAACGCTTTTCCGGTGTTTTTGTGTTAAATGAAAACTAAATAGTTAGTCAAAACAGAAGTTCAATTTTTATATATAATGGAAATTTGTTTTAATAATCTTGTAAGAAAAATATATTACGAACTAGTGATTGCATTAGATTCATCATGATGAAATAAGGAGTATAAGACGAAATGCGAGGTTTATTTACGTGGTAATTGTATTAGGCTTAGTGAAGTGCAACGCCCAGAGAAACGGATTATTTTCAATTAAACAATTATCCCTTGAATTGTTCATTTTTCGTCTAACATCACCCTAAACTTACTTTTAAGACTGCGACGACATTAGTAAATAAATTTTAAAGTGAAGAATGAAACTAATAATTTCGCAAATATCCCTATAGAAATCTCTAGAATTATGAGACAAACATATTGAATAGAATTGAATATAGATCTAGACATTCTAACACATAACGTCCAAGACTTTATGAAGTACTAAAATCTAATTAATAAGAATGAGAAAATCTATCATGTAAGACTCTAGCATTTAAGATTTTAACAGCAGAGCCTGCAGATATCTAATATTGTTGTGGTTATGTCAATTACTTTTGGAGATTACAATAATCTTAGAAATGTATTAGAAACTGTAAAAGTTTTGGGGTGATCCATATAAACCACTTTCATATGAAGCGCTATTTCGTTTTAGAAAGCCACAAACAACTAGCTACAGGTGTGAGAGAGAGACCTACGAGAATCTACAGGGCATTGCGGTGTACACTAAACTACTTTATTGCTAGTGGGAGAGTTATCGGCATGCTGGGCTGAGTTGATGACGTCATCAAAGGGAGGTTTTGTGTTTCAAGGTCACTCACCGGGCGGCCAAAGAGGTACTGGATGAGGGCGAGGAGGCAGCCCCAAAGCAGCTGAAGGAGCTCAGCGAACATGGCGACCCTCGCATCGCATCAAGGTCCACACAACACGCGTGTAACATATACACGATACACAAACAGTCCAAGGATATTCTTGTCTCGTAGATCTTCGGGAAATCTCGCCTTTCCTCGCGGCAGAGGTGCTATGGTGGGGCAATTGTCACCGCCGGAACCGATGTCGACAGACAGACTTTTGACTTTGACATGCCACACTTCTTGACATGTGTTGCGAAAAAAGATATGCTGGAAACGCGTGTGCGTCTCTTTTTCACCTCAAGAGATAAGTATGTTGACATGTAGAAAGTGACGATAATGCAAATATGCGTAAAAGGAATTTCTTCCATATGCGTAAGGTGGAAGAATATTCTTCGCCATGTCAACCTAACATATTTCTATATTATTTACAAAGATTTTCTGCATTTGCTCTCTTTCTAAATAAAGCAGCGAAACAATTCTTATTAAGCATGTGTGATAAGAAAGGAAAAAAAAACAATCTGATTGAACAGATGTTTATCTCAAAGTGTAAAATTACTATTTTATGTCAAAATTTCCAACTATTTATAAAACTGGATACTCAGTTTACTTTGAAGTAAAGACTGTAGATCATTCAAATTAAGTAAAAATTCCTTTATTTATTAAAACAATCAGATACTGGTTACTATTCTATCTAAGTCAAAAAAAGTTAAGATATTTGTTAATCAATTTCGGATGATAAACTACTCCACAATATACAATGGGCCATCACACTCTCATTCTAAAATATGCATTTAAATTAAGCAGAAGAGGAAAAGATTAAGTAAAGTTAGTTATTAAAGTAAGTTAATAATAAGGATTCTGATTGTGTTGGTTAAGTAAAGATAAGATTTAATGGTAGTCTTTGTTCTCTTACGTTGAGTCGTTGGGTTTCAAGCCCATATAATTGGTTGAATACGAAAAATAAACATATTTTTAAGGGAGTAACATGACGTTTGGGTAAAAATAAATAAATAAACTAATTGATAGTTCCATCAATTACTCTGTACAATGATAGCCGTCCATCTGTTTAAGCTAGTACTGTACCCAGTGATATTTCTATATACGATATATAATTTCTGCACACTATGAGATATGGTTTCTAGAGGAGTCGATTCAAATAAGACAAAATGAATGAATAAGAAATAATAAAAGTATAAATAACTGAAAATTTACGAAAATATTTTTAAAATGCCAAAAAAAGAAAATAAAATAAAAGTATATATGAAAATTGAAAGACAGGTAAAATAAAAGATAGAGCAATAAAAGGATTTACTTTTTTAAAAATAAGTGAAAATAAAGTAATAAACATTTGTGATAGCTTTCAAAGATCTTAAAGATACTGCTTTCAAAATCAGTGTTAAGCCCATTTTTAGAATCTCTTATTTTCTGTTTAACATATAATTCAAAAAACGAGTTTTAATTCCTTTAAAAAGATATTTTCTTTAGAGATAGATCTCATTACACCTTATACGCTAACTTAATCTACACATTGCAATCTAATCATGGCAAATCAATTAATATAAAAAAAAAGTTGAGTATATACATATTTAAAAAACTCTCTTTAGGTGTGTGTATGACTTAAAAATTAATGAGTATTTTCTGTTCTCATTAGTCCTATTTAGCTGAATTCCAAGGCAGATTTGGAATCGTTACAAAATTGCACTCTTATTAAAAGCCACCAACTTCAGAGGCTCGAAGTATGCCAAACGCAAGAGCAAACTTACACAGACACCTATGCACTCACACACGCTTGTGTACGATGTTTCATCGTTCCTTCATTAATTTTAGAAATGTCTTGAGTTCAACGGTTGTTAAGTAGTAGAGTACACGTGTGGAAAGGAAACAATGGCAGAAAGCACAAATGTGTCATATGTGTTTAGTCATTTATCATTTATTTGTAGCAGTACGTCAACATAATATTTTAGTTTCGAATCTATCTTTCAAAATTACCATTGGTACTATTTTCAACCAAAGAGTGAACGCTATCACCATCTTAACTTATGATTTATAAAACCCTGTATAACTGATGAAGAGAATAAATATAATGAAAACAGTAAGATTTGTTTTCTTGAAACTAATTTACTTTAATTCTCAAATCTTTTAACTTATGATTTCATATTAATATTTGAAATTATTTCTTTTGTAATTAAAAGAACAATTGATTTCCGTATGTATATACACAGATGAAACAATATAACCTACATTTTGAAATAACACAGACTCAATGGGTCACCAAAGGCATTTTCCTATATCCTGTATTAAGTGCAACTCATTATATTTACAGGTTAAAGCACATTAATCAAAATATCAAACTCAATGAATCGTCTATACAAATCTCAGGGAATGGATGATTACTCGGGGATCCTAGACTGATACGTCACATACGTTGACTGAAATTGGAATAAGCGTGTGATGAAGTGGTAAGATATCACCTTACTAAGCTATAAATCCGATTCGAATATCATTTTTCATGTAATGTTTTGTAACCGGAATTCTCAACGAGACATTTTTAAAGGTTATAAACATATATATATATAAAAGGACTGAATGTGTCTTTCACTGGATTATTATGGAACTGTAATCTATATTTTTTAAATGAAAGAATAAAACAAAATTTTATTTTCTTGTAGAGATTAATACCTGAAAAAATAACTTTTCTGAATTTAGTTTAAAGCATTATTTTCAAGTTCTATCAAGTACTCTAATTAAATAAATACTACCCTTTTAAATCAGAAGCAAGAACAAATATTCATTGCAGTTCTCCAACAGAAGGATAAGTGTTTTCTACAATATACTTCAATGAGTTCCCAGCATTTATATTTTTGACATGTCAGAGAACATATATAACAAATCTTTTTTAAGAGTTAGTTACAACAAAAATAGATAATGAATATTATTAATTAGGGGGCAGTAATTATTCTACCGTATATACTATTACTTATCATGTTATTCGCATAGGAAATTTTATAAACAGCACTGCAATTGTGCAAGGAAAGTCTATTGTGTTGTCATCTAGTAAACAAATAAATAAAACATCCAAGCATCAGAAGCAAAGACCAGGAAGAATGGCAGTGCCTCGAACTTCTTACAGAACACAATTTTAAACGACACATTTAGATCAAATTGAATTTTTAAGATCTTAAACATCTTTCAAAATATTGCATTAGGAATTCTTTGTATGATTTATGATTATCGATGCCGCTCATGTAACAGCTGAATAATCATGATTTTATTAGATAGATATAGACGTGCACGTGGACAAATAGTGTGTGCATGAATTTTCTCGGGGTTCTATTTCCTCTTACTTTCTCCATTCTACCATTTCATTCATTATCATTGGGACGTTAGACTAAAATAAATAATAATCAATTAAGATTCCTTCGATATAAAAGCAGTTTCACTTCTCAATTGTTCTGTCACGAAGCAAGAAGATAAAAGGAAAAACATTTACTTTTTAAAAAAATCAACAGCTGGATCTGGAAGAAAAGCTTCTACCCCTGGTTGTCATGAAACCCAAAATACACAGAGGGGTGTCTGGGTTGCATAGAACTCCAGGCTGAAACTAGGAGTAGAAACGAGATGTTACAGAAGAGGATCAGCGAGAACTTAAATAACCACATTATCAAATAGCATTTCCATTCATGAAGTTTATCCTTGAATTAAAAAGGAGTATGTAATTCAATTCCGCTATTAATGAACAGCGAGAAAATACTTTCAGAGAAGGGAAGAATGCACCAGTAAGTACGATTTATCGGAAAGCAGCTATAGATAACCAGACAAATTAAGAACAAAATAACTTACAAGAACTTGTTAAACTTGTTATTTTTCTTAAAGTTGTCAAACAATTTTAATTAAAGCATCACTAGTGTTTAGCACATTCGCTGACTTGTAAGCATTATTCGACAACAGTCAAACTTCTGAGTAAGAGACATTCTGAATCATTTTATTAAACACCAAAACAATACTATGCGTAAATGTCGGAAGTCTTATAAAACTTCTTTGTTCGTCCATCTATCGACAGTAATGAGAGCAAAAACGATAAGAGAGATCGAGATGTGTTTTTTCTGCAATAGTTTTAGCGTAAAAAGAATAGGTTTCGTGTCCTTCGTTAACTCTGTATTAGGACCGGAAGTGGTTCAAATAAGTCATTTTCGGTTTCAACGTTTGCCACCATAGAACGAAAATGAAAGCAGATAGCGAAAAAGAGTTTTTTTTTTTTGCTAATAGGTCATCATCTCAAGGCATTGTACCACGACTATATCGAACACTCTACAAAAACCTGAAGTGGTTCAAATTTACTACTTCTTCAGGTTTTAATACTTATTTGCTAAAAGCAAAAAACGGTAAGAGACATAAACATGAGGTTTTCTGCAATCGATTCACTGTCCCGAGAATAGTTTCCACCTTCTTCATTAAACCTCTATTTAAAACGGAAGTGGTTCAAATTAGCCATTTCCGGTTTCACCGTTTATCGACATAGAACAAAAACAACGACAAATAGCGAGAAAATGTTTTGTGCAAACTGTTCAGCGTCTCAAGGCAATGTTCCATGACTATATTGAAGACTCTACCAAAACTGGAAATGGTTTTTCATTATTGATTTGCAAAGAGCAAAAACGATAAGAAATACTGAGATGTGCTTTTCTATAATCGATTCACTACTTCAAGAATAGGTTCCTTCTTCTTCATTAACCCTCTATCCAAACTGAAAGTGGTTCAAATTAACCATTTCAAGTTTCATCATTTATCGCCATAGCACAAAAATAGTATTAGATAGAGACAAGCTGTTTTCTGCAAGTAATTCAGAGTCTCAAAAGTACATACCATCACAACCCGCAATACTCTACCAAAACCAGAAGTGGTTTAAATTAACGGTTTCCGGTTTCAACCTTTATTGCCACAGAACAAAAACAGTAGGACATGACAGGTTCTATTTTTGATCTTATTAATGTATTGCAACCAGTAGTTTTAGGAGTACTTGAAGTTTGAGTATTCAATTTGTATAGTTTGGAAACTTACCGTAGTTTATACTGTGAAACGAAACTCACCTTGTTGTTACAATATTGTAATATTTATAGTGTTGTTTGGTTCTATATTATTATTGGCTTTCCTGGTGACCCCCAAGCAAAGCAATAAACACATTAATTTGTAATTGGATGAGATATTACTCGATTTTTATTGTGAAGCATAATTTTCTTTTATATTGATGGTAACAAACAAACAAATAAATAAGTAAATAAAAACGAGGAATGGTGACCTCAAAATTTCTTTATTTATTTACTTGACATTAAACAAATATCAGTATCACAGCGTACACCAAGAGAAGGAGTTTGGTTTATCACAATATACATATCGGGAAAATTGGAGTTTTAATTTAGCAATTCCCCTCAAATACGTTCCCCTCAACTTCAGTAAGATGAACAAATGTTTCAAAATATCAAATATTTATGTCTTTAGATTGTTAAGTAGAAAGTCATTTAGTTTCATTTTAGCTCTGTGTTCCACGGACAGATTAGTGAAATAAAATGATGTTTTTTTTAAAATTTAAAATTCAATGAATATGCCCTTTAGACTAAAGTAGATGGATGAGTAATGAAAGTGAATGATATATATGAATGAGCAATATCTATTTGTGCTCTCCCACCAAGAATCGAACACGGGACTATGTGTATCAAAGATATACGGCTAGCAACTAGACCAACAGGAAGGGCTTACAAATAGAATAATATTTTGCAACCTAAGCATTATACTAACCCGCTAATTTCAACAGCATTGCGGGTAGTCTATCAAACAAGGATTATATCCATAATTTCTTCCATAGGAAGTACATGGGGAATCAATTTTTGATTGCCCATATCTTAGCATCAGATGGATGATCACTTCCATCAACTAACTCGATTCCCAAGTTATGATCCTCTACATCGTAGCCAAAATTTTAATGTTACAATAGTTGGTGTTAATTGGTAGTAGGATAATTCTTAAGATTTTGTGTCTCTTCAACAGACACATAACCAGCCAGACAAAAAAGAAGTCTCCGTTAAACCAAACTCATTAAAAATATATTAAACATGTAAAAGTTCACCAGCAAAATGTCAGTAGTTTGGTTCTAAGTAACTACACTAGATCTAAGGAGGAGTTCTTTCATACATTTCTTTCATTATCATCTAGAGACGAAAGTAAAAAATCATAGATGTCATTTGTTTACTAGCACCTAGAAAAAAGGGAACTTCATCCTACTAGCGAAATGGATCCTACTAGTGAATTGTTCTAGTTGATACGGTGTTGCCATGGTTGGGCTCTCACTCCTAGTGCAAAGGGCTCGTTTTTCGGTCCCGAAACACGCAAATTTATATTAGACATTATATCCGTTAATTTCTCGATTTCTTCCACGTTTCCTTCCTCGTTTCCTCAGTTCAATGTGCAGATTTTATAACAGATCTAGTTATTATATTTCCCACATACACATATTTCTTACTCATATTTTGCCTATCGTTTTCTTTATATAATGCACAAAGATACGTATATGAATTATTTGTAATTTTTCTTTTCACTGTATAATATACGACGTTGCAGCTTGCATCACACTAAATGATACGAAACCGTTTCCATCTTTCAAACCAATAAACGTCAGCGACACAGTTAAAAGGTGACAAAAAAAGAGACTTCTTAAGAAAGCGCACGTGAAAAAGCTTCCACATTGAACTTTTGTGTGCGTGTGTGTATATACATATACTGAAAAGAGGGAACCGGCTGTGAAATATGGAGGTTATTTAAAGAATATAGGGCTTGGAGTCTCTGGGAGGAAGAAGTGTGCGTAACTGCGTAAAAGGAGGAAATATGATAGCTTACTACTAAAGACTTCACCAAAACCATAGCCATTAAAAGTGCACTTTTTTAAAAAGGGTTCACTATCATTGACATTACTTCTGTATTTTTTTAGAAGTGAAGGAAGAAACACTTTATAAAATATTATAATACAAATCAGGGCTTCCCAACCTGGGGTGTAGGTACTGAAGTATTGTGTAATTTAGGCTAAATTCTTATATGAAATTGAGCCCGGGATTGCATACATTAAATGATATGTGACGCTAGACCGAAGACCACCATGGACTTTTCTTAAAATACAAATATAATTATTAAAATACAAGGAAAAGTGTAACGTAGAAAATAAAAGTTTGAAAACTACGATACAAACGATTAGAACACTTTCTTAACCTTTACAAGTCTGGAAACTACCTTAATGAGGATTAAACTGTGCGGGTGCTAAAAGTATAAAGTTTTTTTAAAGTCAGAAAATAAAATTCTTTAACTAACTAGATACTGAAATTTAAAATAAAATATTTTTATAATTGCGCAACGAGTTTGATACTTGAGCTTGTTTTGTGTATATTAACTAGAACGTTTTCTACTGACGGATTCAGGAGATGACTCCTGAATTCATCACTATACTAAGAAGATCTTACATTTCCTCCTTAGCGTATATTCCGTACATCTACGTATTTTTCTCATGTGAACTATATCAAAGAACTGTGTGGTTCTTTTCATAGTAGTATATTTTTAGCTCAATGACAGCCAATTACAAGCTACGCAAATATGTGGGAAGTTCAAAGCACAGGAGAATCAAGTCCAACTACCGAAAAAAGACAATCATGAAATTTCTACAGTGCTCTTGGAAGGAACTGTACATGGAAAGTTAAGTTCCTTTTTCATATTATAAGAGTTATTTACAATATCTGAACATGAATCTGTTAAGCTCTGAAAGTAGCTTCAGATAGATATGTTAAAAATGAAATGTGTCCAAAATGATCAAAAGTGGATAGGATTCCCTGTGCACTGAGCATGCTATATTTTATAATATTTTTATTTGAAAATTTTCATATTTCTTTTGATTTTTTTGTACGAAACATAATACGTTTATTAGCAACGAAGACTTAAGTAAAGAATCTAAAATACATGATTCATAATTACATTATGTGTTAAGAGAAGTAGGTGTTAGAAAATCATGGATTATTAGATTTCAACAGCCCTTCCCAGCAAGCACACCCCCTCACTCTGGGTGAAAATGTCTAAATTGAACACTGTGTTATGCTGAATGGTAGGCAATTAAGAATAAGTCGTAAATCTGAAAGAGTATGAAATCTATGTAAGTTATTTGTTTTAATTTTAATTCAATATTTAACTCAATATTCAATTTCAGAATATTTAACTTTTAAAGATGTATAAACATAAGTTAAGGTGAATGTAAGGTTACTCTTGTATGAGTATTTAGCGACGTTCACTCAGAACCCAAGACAGGTCGCAACCTAGGCAAAATTCCTAACTGGATTCGAACCTTGAATTACACATAAGATACCAATCCAAAGAGGGACATGGAATTCACGGAGTTTATATGGAAATGAGGGGGACAGGTAATATACATTGTGTTTCAGATAAAACGTCGAGTGCTTACAAATCAGAAACGGCTGAGAATAAAAAGATGGAACAAAAACTGAGATAAGGAAATGTCATAGGGCACATCACATGGTGTTGTTGTGTTGACCCCTAGGGGCCTCTTTCAAGGGAGACCAGGGGCAAACTTCAAATTTTCAAATGGAAACATGTATTGAGTCATATCTCATTCGGTAGTCCTTGAAAAACGAAACAACTTTTGTAGGAAACAATTTTCGATTTGGGCCATCGTTTTCAAAATGGCTGCAAAAGTGGGTCCTGTATGGGATAAAATGTCCAGTGCTTGTAAATCAGAAACGGATGAGAATAAAAAGATTAAACAAAAACTTAGATACAAAAATGTCATAGGGCACATCGCATGGTGTTGTTGTGGTGACCCCCTGATCCCTCCTTGAAGGGTGCCCAGGGGCCAACTTCAAATTTTCAAATGGGAATATGTATTGAATCATACTTCATTCGGTAGTCCTTGAGAAACGAAACAACTTTTGTAGGAAACAAATTTCGTTTTGGGCCACCGTTTTCCAGATGGCCGCAAAAGTCCTGTATCAGTTTGAAGTTGGCCCCTGGGCCCCCTTCACCGAATGCCCTGATGGTCACAACAATAACACCACTTGATATGCTTTATCATCGTTCCCTATCTCAGTTTTTGTTTCATCTTAGCATTTTCAATCGTTTCTGATTTATAAGCACTGGACGTTTTATCTGATACAGGACCCCCTTTCTCCTGAGATTTTGAAAACAGTGACCAAAATCGAAAATTGTTTCCTACAAAAGTTGTTTCGTTTTTCAAGGACTACCGAATGAGGTATGATTCAATACATGTTCCCATTTGAAAATTTGAAGTTGGCCCATGGGCCCCTTCAAGAAGGACCCTGGGGGTCACCACAACACCATGTGATGTGCCCTATGACATTTTTCTATCTCAGTTTTTGTTTCATCTTTTGATTCTCAGCCGTTTCTGATTTATAAGCACTGGATTTTTATCTGAAATAGCCTATATATATACGCAATCTATGATATAACTATTCCTAATTGTTTGCAACTTAGATTTGCACAACTAAATTACACTATAATAGCCTTGAGTGTTTTTGTATTTCTCTGAAGACAGTTACACCATCTATTCAGTAGTGAAATATCTCAAATTATGTTTTGTTGTCTCGTCGTTAATCTATTTGGATATTTGTATTTACTTTGCCTGTAAGACAGAATTAATGCTCGTAAATTAGCCCAAAAAGTGATAAATAGCTGTGTAACATATTAATAGATAAAAACTATAGAAAGCATAAATAACATTACCTAAAAGTAAGAAAGTAGTAGAAAATGATGTGGAAATGTTGGATACTCGTGCTATCAATCACATTGTTTGGTACTCAAAGACTGTATAACAGTGATTTTTAAAATTTGGTTACATAATTTTTATTTTTTTTAATGTTTATATTTAAAATGAATGAAAGTATAGTGAGTATGTGGTACACAGAAAGATTTTAAACAGAATTACTTGAACAATGTGCTGGAAGGTAATATTCAATTGAATAATTTGAATTAAGAACAAGAACATGAGAAAGGCCTAATTAATGGAATTATTGATGTATAAATCAAAAATAAATTCAGAAATGGAAAGCATGATGAGTCTACAAGAAGTGATGCTCAGTGTAGTCATCATTTCAGGGAATATAAATTGTGATAGGAATTATAATGACACGTAACAGATTTGAGGACTTTATTTTAAATTGTTACTACATTTAAAACCCACTTTAACCAGTCTTCAATAAGACCTTTAATAATGGATGCGTATTAATGATATTTTATACCATATTCCATATCACATTAAGTTATTGTCGTACAAAAGAAATGTTTTACAATATTATTAGCTTTTAACAGGGAAATTGTCCATAGATGAGATGTACTAATGAATAGATCTTATTGAGCAAAATAAAATAATATGAGAGAGTGTACATTCTCATGCATAGTTTTCGAGAAATTGGAGAAAACAATTAATTTCTATACCTAAAATCTGATGCTGTATGAGTACCATGCCACCCTCTTATTGAGATGAAAATGATATTAAAATATATTCTCATTAAGCTCTTCGTTATGGCGCTGTCACGACGACAATACATAATGTGGTTAATGAAATAAGACCTAAAAGTATGATCAACTCTTAAATTTTAATTTCTGTTTGACTAAAATATTGTTCCAAGATAAAACATATGTCAATCGATAGCCTACAGTAATTTGAACAAAATATCACAGTTTGGAGAAAATTCTCATTAGGTCAATCCATATGAAGTGGTCCAAAAATGGCGAAAATGGTCGCTCGACCATCTTCGAAAATTATAAAACTTTGAGTGTGACGAGCCTTGTGTATGAGAAGGTCAGTATCATCATTCACGTTGTCGTATGCACAAGTGTCCGTGAATGGCGGTCATCTTTGTATCAGCAAAGTATCATTGAAATCCAATTCCAGGTACGGAAGTTAATGTGTTCACAAGGTTGCGTTACACCTATCTATCTTATCCTGCTGAAAGTAGCGTATTTGTGGGAAATATTTAAAATAACTGTTTCCCTTCTCTTCTATAGCATTACAGCAATAGCTTTTAGTAGCTGTAATTACAATTACAAGTTCTAGCAATTACACGATTTAAGCAGTGTTGCAAACTTAAGCAATGTTTATCATATCTTCGGAACGATTTGTGATATCAAAGTGCTGTAAACGGCAAAATAATTTACATATCCATTACAAACCATACAAGTAACTAGATATAATACTTATCTCAGTATTTTTTTCAAAATAAATGCTTTCAAAAAATTTTTTTCAAGCCCTGGCAACTTCGTTCCTAATCATTCCAAACAAGTCATAACCTGACTATGGTATCCAACACTAAAGTGCTTTCGATGTGCATTATCCTGTATATCTCCGTTATCCTGTATCTGAGTTAGAAGAATCTGTGTCTGTATCCTGTATCTGAGGATGTTAATGATACTATAACATCAATAATTTGCAACACTGAATAACAAAAGTGGTATTTTAAGATTATGTTTGACACGTTGATTTGAAATAGGTACTAATCTGACGTAGTGCCATTTGAAAAAATATAACTTTATATTGGGTTGGCAGCACTGTTTGTTGAGTCTTTCTGTTTAATACATACAAAAATATCCCCCTTCTTATAGTTGCTTCGTGCAAAGTTTCGCTTTTCTCTCTCTTTTGGTTTGTCCGTTATAGCGGAAGGTCAAGATAAATTGTCCAATCTGTAGACGTGGCAGTGATCATGGGGCTAGAAAGATGGAACAAACGCCACTCTCAGCCTTTTGGATAGCTGAACACAAACGAAAGCGGGCCTAATTGCTGAACCATGTGTAGTTTTTGAGATCTAGCATGAAACATATCCAAACATTTATGTTTCCCGGGCTATGACCACCATCACGCGCGTGCTTTTTTCGTGTTTTTACCATGTCCTCACTTTGTTCTCCATGTAATATCAGTCATGATTTCTTTGCAATAGTTTATTTACATACAGAATTACTTTGTGGTCTAAGCAACATTTTTAGCACTTCGCTCTCCTGAGATATTACGCTCCAAACATGGTATCAAAATCACAAACTTCAACTTTCGGACCCCCATAAATCTACGATGCCAGTAGTATCATAGCTGTGCATACTTGCGCATACTCTTTACCTGGAATAGTATTCAGCACAAAACTTATGAAACCTCCACTTTATGCCATTCGAAAATAGAGCCCCTTTAAAAGGTTAATTTTCTGTACTTTTTCTAGTGATTTTATGTACTGGTTTGCAACCCTACATATTTATTTAGAAGCAAGAGTATATATTCTCCACGTATCCTAGTCTCTCCTCTAAACATTCGTTTTTGTTTGGAGTTCGTCTGATTCGTACGTCCTGAGCAACTGTAGTTTTCGTAGACGCTTGCAAATGCAAAAATTGGCACTCCACCGACAACAAAGATGGCCGTCATTCATGAACACTTGTACACACGACAACATGAATAGTGTCGTACACAAAGCTCGTCACACTCAAAGTTTTATAGTTTTCAGAGATGGTCGAGCAACCATTTTCGCCATTTTTGGTCCACTTCGTATGGATTGACTCCATTGTAGCTTTTTTTTTTTTTTTAGAACATCGCAAAAACCGACTACTGTGTCACAAAAAATGTTATTCCTTACCAATGATAATTGTCAATTTTTGTTTTAAAGAATAAGATTGTTTGTATTTTCTTAAGGGTGACACATATAGTCATTTTTTGCACATACTGTTTGTAATTTTAAAGAGATAATATTACTATGTTTGTTTTATCAATTAGCTTTAGATAATTAAAGGGTTATATAAATTCTATTCTGATGTAACAAACATGCCACTTCTCGAAATTTGATGCAGGTACCTAAAAAACAAACTAGAATTACTTTGTATATACAGGGAGTAACTTAATTAATGTAACAAACGTCCGGAGATGATACCCGACACCGAGATAAGGAAAGAAGATCCTATGAACATATAGCATATTGGGTATATTGACAGAGTTAGCGAGAGCTGAAAGTATGGAAGTAGTAAGTTGGAAGCGGTACATATTGACGTGTAGAAAGACACAAGCGTTGGTTCATCGAACACATCACAAGAGATGTTCAAAGTGTCCGTTATGAACAGCAATGCATACATTACAACGCCGCATCATGGATTGGCGAGCCCAATCCAAGATATCTGGGTCAAAACGATCAGTTGCACTGGCGTGATGAATACACTGCTCCAGGTCATTGACATCGTTGACAGGAGTAGCATACATCACTTATTTAATGTTCCTACAAATGAAAATTCCATTGACTCAGGTTCGGAGACCGGGCAACCTAATGCACTGGACCGCCATGTCCGATGCAACATCTTGGAAAGTTGTAATGTATCCTGCAGGAACGTCACATATTGTTCTCCATTCATTCTTCGGGATAGCATGTATGAGCCGATCAGCTGATTATGGACAATACCGCACCTTTTGTCGAGCCCAAATTCTTCTGTCTTGCTGGCTGTCTATATGAACGGCGTTTGCATCCTTTGTGCGTGTTATCCCATCTTCGTGCATTGAGATAAATCTGCGTGTTTTTCGCATATGGGTGATGTATGCACCCAAAGCAAAACCACTATTTTCTGTTTTCGTTTCTTCTTTTTTCCTGCTCCTTATCACCCTTTTCGCTCATTT
This sequence comes from Thermobia domestica, assembly GCF_964235325.1. Lineage (NCBI taxonomy): Eukaryota > Metazoa > Arthropoda > Insecta > Zygentoma > Lepismatidae > Thermobia > Thermobia domestica. The sequence continues at coordinate 218,613,815 of NC_137454.1, read as the reverse complement.
CCGTAACACATTGTGACAATGTTGTACACGTGATTGGTCTATTTCCGGGTGTTTTGCTCTCTTCTCATGGGTGCGTTCTACCTCATTGAATTGCGTCGACTATGGGTAGTACGAGGGCCATCCGGAAAATGGTACCCGTTTGTGCAATAAAGAGACAGTAGTACATATTAACAAATATACACATTTTTATTGGAAAGAGCATACTTTACACTACTTCTCCACATAATCACCAAGCAAATTGAAGCATTTGTCATACCGTGTGACGAGTTTTTGTATACCAACGTCATAGTCCTCCGCCGCCAGCGTGTTGAGATACGTAGTCACGCCTCGTTTAAGTTCTTCATCGCTGTCAAATCTTTTTCCCGACAGAAAGTCTTTAAGCTTCGTAAAGATATGAAAATCCGAAGAGGCCAAGCCCAGGCTATACGGTGGATAGTCGAATGTTTCCTACTTGAATTGCTGTAGAAGTTGTTGTGTTTTCGCAGCTGCATGGGGCCTGGCATTGTCATGAAGGAGAATGACGCCTGCAGACAACAGACTTCGCCGTCGATTTTGTATTGCCCGCCGTAGCATTAATTGTGTCTCCACGGGCCATAAAATCAATGAGCAGTACACCTCGTCCATCCCAGAATATGGTTGCCATGAGTTTCCTGGTGGACGGAACTGTCTTGATTTTTTGGTTTGTTTGGTGAATGAGCGTGATGCCACTCCCTGTAATGATGCTATTCAGAAAAGAGTCTCCTTCATCGGAATAACGTCCCAGAAACGTCAGTGCTGCAGCCATACGCTTGGTTTTGTGCTCATCTGTGAGCATGCGAGGGACTCACCTTACACAGATTTTTGAATAATGCAGATGGTCTTTGACAATTTCATGAACAAGTGTTCGAGACACATTAGGAAAATGTTCACAGAGTTCATCAATTGTGACGCGCCGATCGTTCCTCACGCATTCGTTTACTAACCTCAGCAGTTCGTCTGTAATGACAGATGGTATCCCTGAACGCTCCTCGTCGTGTGTACTCCCCCTCCCCAGGTTGAAGTTGCGACACCAGCGCCGAACAGTCGACTCGTCCATCACATTGTCTCCATACACCTCCTTTAATTGGCGATTAATTTCACAAGGTCGAACGCTTCGTGCATTAAGAAATTTAATCACGGCCCTCGCTTCACAACTGGCAGGGTTCTCAATTCGTTTAATCATTATAAACGAGCAGAGACACAACACAGACACTGCTAGCGTCACGCAACCTCGCACAGAGCAGGCAGACAAGCCACTGACGCGGTATGACCTTGCCCAGCGGCTCCCCGAGTCGTCAGCGCTTCATGCGGCGCAAACGGGTACCACTTTCCGGATGGCCCCCGTATTTCGTACATTACACTTTTCCGATATCTCTTCTCGTTCTCGCTATCTTCCACATACTGTAATATCATTTTAACCCCATTTTTATGCCCCTATTTGACCCTTTCAATGTGCTTGTTGGCCGATATAAAAAATACGTGTCGCTTCTTTTTCGATGTTCCTTATGTCTGTGCAATCTTATCATAATCGGCGTGTTACACCTGCGTACCCTGCCTTGTTAAAATAATTCCGTTCATATGGCATTTCTATTTTCATACAGTCGACAGAACTAGGAACTCAAGAATGGACTTGTGTTTTGGCGTTAATGAACCTGTGAGTTAGTGTTAGTAACTTGATTTTGAACTAGAAAATAAAAAAACTTTTGTTCTTTGCTTTAAGTTCGTATTAACCTAGGTATACATAAGTTGTTAAAGAAAACATTCATTATGATATACGTATCCTAATTAAAAAGAGTAGACAATGTTTTGATAATTTGTATATACTTATTTAATGCTTCCCACTCATTTCATAGAAAATGCGAATAATAATGAGACCTATGTTGCCTTTGAACTTAAGGAATTTACCGAAAACTACCTAACAGACTGTAATGAAAATGAAGCTTTTAACTCTTTCCACAAAAAACTAAGAGAGGCAAATCTTCCGACAGAACATCCTAATTTTGTATCTTTTACTGAAGTGCCGAAGTGGCAAGTTTCCGTGAGAAAGCTAAAAAATAAAAAAAGAAACCTGAAAAATTTAACTTCAACTTGAGAGAACTTAAGTTGCTTTTGTATGTATATGTATATAGTGAGGTGGAGTATGACAGTTTTGGCATTCTACCAGGTGTAAAGCTAGAACACACGTGCGATTTGAGGGAAGCAAGGATTTATTCCAGTGGCAAATGTCTAGACAACTACCAGACTAATTATATTACAAAACCTACATGTGAATTCCTGCTGTAATAACATTCCATATTTCTCACCTACGTGCACTGGACAGCTAATGATTACAGTACTACCAACCGTACGAATTTCCCTAATTTATAATTCAGTAACGTTCTTTCCTTCTTCCTACATATTCTTGTATCTTTCGCGATCAGTGCTGCGTAAAAGAAATATTATATCGCCATCATTATTACTGTTGCATGTGAATTTCGTTTTGAGTTTCATATACTTCTTCGTTGTCAAGTGGCTAATGCACGTGTTTTCTATGTGTGTGGTCCCGCATTCCACATTTCAGATGAGGAAATCTTGAGTAAGTTGGTTCCGATTTTAGGTAGTGATCCCGTTCCACATAATCTCGACGGTTAAAACAGACTGGGAAAGATTGACCAATAAAATAAATTCTAAGCTTCCTATTTTCCTCATGACTACAGTGAAAGCTCGTAGAAGGAATTATCGCTATTTCAATCACTACTGAGAGCTGAATGCTTCCAATAAACATCAAAATAATGTCCAAATTTCGCTTTAATAGTATGTTCAGTACCTTTTCTTAAAAGTTTGACATTCCACGACTATGCTGTGAAACAAAGGAAAACGGTAATGGTATTAATGAACGAAATGGTGGAATGGAGAAAATGGGACGAAGTGGAAGAACTTTGAGAAAATCCATGCACATGGTGCTTGTACATCACAAAGTCTACTTGGCATGAGCTGGGGTCGACTCTACGCACCAGAGATGAGTGCTCTACCTCTGAGCCATCACGGATCCCTGTTTATGTATATGATACATAATATGACACATAATCTTTATTTTGTATTGTAGATTATTTGATTTTATACATAGCATGATGTATACTTATCACATGATACATAATATAGCATACCATCATGTGATTTGACGCATATTGTCAATACCAATGTTATACATGACGTACATCTAACGTGAGATTCGAACTAATGTACTGCTACTACTAATCAAATCCGGAGTTCCCAAGTGAAATCGCCTCATACTTGTTTATGCATTAAATATTCTTGTAACTTAACCATCATGGTAACAACTAGGCCTATCTTTTTCTTTGTTCAGAAGTTTCTGGTTCAATGCATGTGAAACTACACTATTTAAATTGTTGGAGGAAGTAATAAATTTACGCTAAAGGCATTATCTCTTTGTATATAGGTTTTTTTTTAAATATATATTTTTATTGTATCTCATTGTATGAAGACCAGACTTGACAAAGTAATGCTATTGAATAATAAGACATAAAATTAACATGCAAGAAAATAATGCAGAAGATGAAGTGGGAAATCCAATTGAAATTCGATCATAGCAATCGACACAATTTACCGCCAATCAGTAGCTGTTTAAATAAGGTTTGAACTGGGCCTGGGGACAGTCTGGTGAAGAGCCAAACATTTCGTCATTTGAGAAAGGGCAGAGCAAGTTTCCTCGCGTCAAAACAACCTACAATCAAAGAGAGGAATTCTTATCCTTTAGGTTATTTTAATGGCTTCCCTACGTTATGTTTATACAAACATCCGTAACACGCCTCACTACCAGCAGCGTTTTTCTCATAGCTTGTTTAATTTAAGGCGTTTTAACGTTAAACGTTACGCTGATATTCTTGTTGTCTTTTTAATTCTTCCGTATTGCCTAAGTCTATGAAGAGTGAGGCAGATTAGTGTTGTGTAGCACGAGATCCTATTAATTCATTGGTGACTGGCATTAAGTCTGTTAAGTTCAAGAGCAGAGAAGTTATACTTTACCACTATTTTTATACTTGATTTGGGAAAACTGTACACATTCATTTGATTTGACTGTTAATATTCCTTTCCATAACTAAATTTATACGGTATTATTTTTATTTAAAATAATTCAGAACACCTTGTTTCCGATAACGCAATTGAAGCCACTGGTTATAAATAAAATGGAATTCATTTCCATTTGTCTCTATAGTGTGCTATCTTGGCAATCATGAGAGACACATTTAACTTCCGTGAGATAAAATACATTTTTGGCTTCACTTACAAGCTAAACTAAATTATCTAGTATTGCGTCTGTTAAATGGTGACCAGCCAAATTATAGTTAAATAACATGTGGTCAACACATCGGCTTCCATCGCTGTTATTTCTGACTATTAGCACCGCCAGTCGCATATTAACATGCTTAAAATTTAAAACAAAATAATCACATCACAGAAAATGTTTTACGGGCACGCGAAAATGAAGCAACTTGATTGTGGTAAATTAACTATCGGTCTTTGCTACCTTAATTTTGTTAATGAATACTATTTTGTACCCTGAAAAAAGATATGCTATTTAATTAAGTTGACAAATCCACAAGAATGAATTGAAGGATAAATTAAATGAACGAAGGAGAGTAACGACAAGGAAGGTACGTCGCTACACAGTACAAAATATCTCATTCTTGGTACGATTAAATTAAAGGGAATACATATATAGTAAATATAAAATGTATACAAAATTCTCCCTGTTGTGGACATAGATATGAAATCTCATCAATACCTTACATGAAAATAAAAAACATAAAAAGCTAAACATAAAAGTTAAACATAAAAATGAAGATTTCCAAAAATACATATTGATAAGAAAATATTTGACACCTACATCAAAAGTGCAAGATGGACTATTATACACTGTGAAGTGTTTCAGATGACAGCCAAAAAAACTTCGTTTTATAAATGTGCATTTTACTTTCCTAATTTCTCTCTGTCTTCCGTTTCTTAGATAAATGTGACAATATATACATAATATATGCTTTAGGACAAGTATGCTTTATAGAAATAGCAAAAGGATTTCATATAGTCAGAAGGAAAACATATATAAGAAACAGCCTCAAAAATAGGAAAGTCAATAGTTAAGTTAGGAAAGTTAACAAATGTAATTCAAAGTTACTAAAAGAATTACTTAAGAATGAGTAATATAAGTTCAAAGTTACTGCATCAGGAGTAAGACATGGAAATTTGCTTAGTTCAGTTTTTGTTTAAGTTGGTTCTACATGACCATAAGAAGAGCAAATGGTACGATGTTGGAAAACAAAGCCAGATAAATCTCTAAATAAAAGTATTTGAATTACAACTGAAAGTTTAGGAAAGACCATTGACAGAGGGATCTAAAAAAACAGAAAAAATAAAATCTATGATAAATTTTTAAAGAAGTGTAAAATAGTATATTAAAGTAAAAAAATAAAATAGTAAACGAATAAGATAACTTTAGTTTAAATATTTACGAAACAAGTAAAGAAGGCATGATAGATACAGAAATTACTAATAGAGCAACAGCAATAGGAAGATACTTTAATGGATTAGATTACCTCATAAATAAAAACGAAGAAACAAAAATAATTAAAACAATTTTACATAAACCAGTTTATGTAAAAGAGGACCTAATAAAAGAGGATTGGAACCTTTAGGCGAATTTATATTTAAGACAATTATCCCCATTCAGAACAGGGTTTAAATCTGAAAAAAAAAATACAAAGAAAGAATCCATGCTAACCATTTGATGATGAAGGGACACAGATTTCGAAAGTGTACATTAGTTTGAAAATAAATTTTGTAAGACGAAATCTAAAACGAAGAATATGCGAAGTAAATAAATGTTTAAAAAGACAAAAGTAGTGGTAATTGAGCAGAAAGATATTCATTTGAGGAATTTGAAGGAAGGAATGTAGAACAAATTATAGTTTTAGTACCTGTTTTCGTATTATTAGAAATATTAAATATGAATGGGAAATTAAAGTAAATAAGAATTTACTTTTTCAGTGCCTTTTTTTTTTACTTAATTCTTACTTGTTGATTTATAACTTTCTGCAACTAATTTTCCCCATTCTCTCCCCGGACACACTTCGAAGACCATACTTCATTGCTTCTGCGCAATGTTAATGTTTCTGCTCTTTCTCTTTCTTCTTCTCCTCCTCCTCCTCCTTCTTCTTCTTCTTTGGTTAATTTAATATTCCACGATAACTATGCTCCAAGGCTAAAGGGAACGATGATGACCAGATGGGTCATAATGGTGGAATGAAGAAAGTGGGAGGAAATGGTAAAGTTCCGAGAAAACCCACGCACACAGTGTTCGTCCCTCACAAAGTCCATTTTGGGCCAGATAGCTTCTAACCAGAGACCCCACATACCAGAGATAAGAGATCTACCACTGTGCCATCGGAGCTTCTATGTTTTCTGCTTCGTATAGTATTTCTCTCACATGATATTATACAGAATGAAAATGCAGATAAAAGAAGAATTCAACAGAACTGACAAGTATGTTAACGTATTTTCATGTTTCATTTGAAGTGTTTTTTACAATATATTTTATGCAAATTGTCGGGTACATTGCATAAAAATTATTTATTCTACCCGTACTCGATTACCATGTTTCATTAAATAGAAAATGGACATTTGAAGACCACAGGAAAGAAAGGACGGAAGGTCAACTATTCTTCATTCTGAGAAAATTTATTTTTAACGTTTGAAGTCACAGGTTAGTAGTGAATAGCAGGAACTATTACTATTGACTGTAAATAGTGTATGCACTACTCGCCTACAATATTACGATAGGAAACTCTACTTCTCATGCTGTACACACTGATACTCAAAATTCAGCTTCGACCAACAAACGACATTTCGCCTTTCTTTCCTATAATTTTCATTTATTTTGAACAATGTTTTAACATCCACATCCACACACACACACACACACACACATATATATATATATATATATATATATATATATATATATATATATATATATATATTAAAAGAAATACAAAGATACGTAAGACTTATAATTTGCTACTAAAAATATTCAAGGTGACCCAAATTCGTTGGACGAAAACGAGAGTAAAAGATACGTTATTCTTTCCTTCCGTATACGCTACTTTTTGTTTATAAACCAAGTTTATTTTTATATATACAGAAAGGGAAAAAAGAAGAAAATAGAAACATATTACACAATGGCCATGATTCATGTCAAACATTTATTTCAGTCTGTTAGTTGCTGTAAAGGCCAGCGTAGGCGTCCGTAGCGCATATGTGGGTGTATTCTCAGCTGCCGGGTGGACGGAGCGAGCTAACAACATAAGAACCATCAATCCACCAGCACACGATGGCACAGGGCGAATGGGCTCTTGTGTCCAATGGCACTGTGCCAATGGAAAAAAAATAATAATAAAATATAAAAAAAGATAAACATCATTCGGTTATCCGAACTTTTCGTAATCTGCTCACCAACTGTTGGATATCTGTCAAACATGTAACTCGCTGCGTTACCATATGCGCTTCCTGATTTATTTTTCTTAAAATCATTTATTTCGTTTTTTCTGTTTATTACTTAACTAGAATTTGTTTTCACATAGGCGAATGATGAGTTTGCATGGTCTCGACTACGATTCACAATGAAAGTCTCTTTTTATTTTCAGTGTAGAGAGACAGTCACTAGTCAATTGAAAAAGGAATGTACTTAATTAAGAGATAAAAATTAGAGTCCATATAGAAATAACTGGACTTTCGGTGACACAAATATTCATCCAGTACTTTGAATGACGACCAAAACGCCTTATGGACTGAAGAGGACTACAATTATCTACTATTACTACCACCACTCCAATACCACAACAGTATTATTATTACTATTATATTATTATTATTATTATGATTATTATTATTATTATTATTATTATTATTATTATATTCATGATGTAACGATAATAGTAGGCCCTACTTGTTTCTTGATTTGTGCGGCTAATATAGAATGTTCTTGAGTGAAATCGTATCTATATGAGCGAATGGGATTATATAAGACCATATGAACTAATGCGTTTCAGAATAATTTCTCAAACAGTTTGCGAATAGGATTATATAAGCCTCCATGAACTAATGCGTTCCATAATTGCTTCTCAAACTGTCTGCGAATAATATGATTATCGAAGCTTTCATGAACTAATGGGTTTTTCAAACGCTTTACAAACGTGATTGGAATTATATAAGCTTCATAAACTACTGCGTTCAACAATCGTTTCTCAAACTATTTTGTGAATAAGATTATGATTTATTTTTTTCGATTTATTTTACATGTTGAGGTTAAGGAAGGCATCTTCATGAAATAATGTGTTTCACAATCATTTCTCGAACTATCTGCGAATGGGATTATATAAGACTCTATGAACTGATGCGTTCCACAAATTGCTTTTCAAACTACTTGCGAATAGTATGATTGTGGAATCCTTCATAAACTAATATGTTCCTCAATCGTTTAACAAGCTACTTGTTAATGGAATTATATAAGCTTTTAGGAACAAATGTGTTCTACAAGCGTTTCTCAAAGTATTTGCGAATAGGATTATTTATTTATTTCGACTCATTTTATATGTCGAAGTTAAGGCTATAGGAAGTCTTTTTCATGAACTAATGCGTTCCACAATCATTTTTCAAAATATCTTCAAATGAGACTATAAATAAGCCTTCATGAACTAATGCCGTTTTCAATCTGTTTATAACTGTCTGCGAATTGAATTATATATGTCTTTATGAGCTAATGCTTTCCACAATAATTTTTCAAACTATCTACATGTATGATTATAGAAGCGTTCATGAACTATTGCGCTGCACAATTGTTTTTCAAAGTATTTGCGATCAAGAGTATGAAGGCTTAATGAATCCGAGCTTAGTCGATAGAGAGCTATAAGATTATTGAAATCCCATCCACACCTCAAGTTTGAATTTCGGATAGGGCGAGTTTTATATTTGATGGATTCGTGGTATTTTATGTCAATTATACTTACATTATTTACAGTACACTAGTTTATCTGTGAAATTGTTGAAAAATTATGACAATTCATTATCCAATTACATTGCTAGCTAAAGATTTTAAAACTATACGAGTTAATGGATTCTTTTCCTATTAAAAATGTGGTCATTGTACTTGTACGAGTTTTCAGAGTATTAATAATTTTTAAACACCTTATATTCCTTGCAGGAGCTCACGTGGTTCGGATTCCACGTTAAGCTGTAAGTCCAAGTCTCATATAGGCTTGCTGCTGAACTGGATGCTAAACTCAAGTTCAATCGAATCCAATCACACACCTTTTAGAAATTCAACACATTTGTTTTATGCCTTATTTTACAATGAAACAAAACATACAAGTTATAATTCATTTTTAGCTATTATTTTCCATCTCTCTTTGTGTCCTTGAAACTGAGGTGTGAGATTATATTTATGCGGTCGTTGATCTTCTTGGAACTGTCCCAAAACTCGAGGTTGACTTTGCCAATTTTTTCTTTTCGAAGATCAGCACTCTAACAAAATTATTTCAGATGTGCGTTCAATATACATTTTTGTGTGCTTTTGCAAGCAAACTCATACACACGTTGAATCTGACGTTCTCTGGTTAAAGTTAGCGTTACTGTAATTAAGATTTTCGAATGTTTTAAGGAAATTTCAAAATGATAGAATAAAGAATAATGATGGTTGCGAGATGGTTAAGAGCATGTATTTAATGTAAACAGTTAGAAAATACCTTCTGCACCCAGGTTAATGTATTTTCTACTCAGGTGCAGTAACTCAAAACTAAAGGGCATGCAGGTCTGTAAGTGGCAAAGGTTTAAGAGGATACGTTTCCCATATATTTTATTTAAATCTATATTATAATTGTCGTTTAAAGGAAAATGTACAAAGATAAGACATAAACTAACCGATGCATTTCATAGACTTAAATAAAATGTGGTTGATTGTGAGTTTCCATGCGTACACAGAGAAAAATCCGTTCTCCGGACAGCGGTATATTGTACAAATATACGGTATCCTCTTGATTATTATAGAAATCAGTACATAGGCACTGCCCTTAGATGTTACATCATGCCATTGCAGGATGTCTGACATCTAACAGTTTTCCGTATATCACATGCATATATTTATGTTACTTTCGTCAGCTATATGTTATATACGTCCATTTGTATGTGAGATCCTGACCGCCTACATTGTTTCATACGGAAAGTGCGTATAAATGGAACACTTATACAGAAAGTATTATAAAACATGCGTTTTCAGTTATACGTCTGCTGTACGTTAAGTCCATAAACTACAGGAATTATGCATCTAACCTATCTTTTTAAGTATGCCACCTACAATTTTTTTTCTCAGTGTAGTTTTCAGAAAATTGATTTTTTTTCTTGTTTTCTTTGTTTTCTTTCTTTTCTTATTTTTGTAAACCCGGAAATTGATGCTGCATGATAACCATGCCACACTGTCTCATGTTAGAATGAAACTGATACTGAAGTACGAGATATGATCAAAAAGTACGCTGAATGATTTTATTACGAGCAAAGTAATAAGCTTACATTAAATATGAATCAATTTACGTCAAAGCACTCTTCTTGTTTTGAGATACACTTATCCCAGCGTTGACTCCACGATTGGAAGCACTTCTGGAAGTCTTCTTTCTTGAGGTTTTCCAACTGCAGCATCGTCACCCTCTCAATGTTCGTAATGGTATCAATACGCCTTCCTTTTAGTACGGTTTTCATTTTAGGGTAGGACTAGAAGACGTATAGTGTTATATCCAAAGCGTACGGCGGATGTGGAGAGAGAGAAATATTTTTTTAAAAAATAAAATGTCGATTGATGCCGTTGCCAACTACATTCACCGTACTTTTTGATCATATCTCGTATACCCGTATGAAGTTTTTCATTATAACGTTAACAAACAGCATCATACACTTGAATAATGAGATATAGCTCAAAATAATAATTAACCCTTAAACTTTAATATTTGTTTAGCTATAAATTGCCAAATATTAGACATATATCAATACATAGATGTTATTGAGGTGAATAAAAGACGTACTTGAGGGTAAATTCTCATGCGTGGTTTTGGAGAAAATCAAGAGAAACTAATTTCCATGGCGGTAAAATTCCTGGCGTTCGTTGCCAATGATAATTGATATATTTTATTCTGTTAGAACTGGCTATTTATTTATTTATTGTACATATAAAAATAAACGCAAGAAAGAGATTATATTTATTGTTATTTTTCTACAAGAGTGACACATATAATTTTAACAGTGACACAGATACTACCTAAAACGAATAAAAAATTTCCTATTACAAGCAATTTACAAAATATTACGCTAGAAAATACAGGAACTAACCTGTGTCTATTTTTTTAATAAACTCTTCCCCTTTATTGATACATAGTTGCCATCACTCCGTCAATTTAGTGTATTATGTGATATAGTCATGTTTGGGGGTATGTTTCAGATACTGGAAAATAGCACTCCCCAGGAGATCTACTGACAAAATGGCGTCCACGAAGAGATTCGTGGGGTATGGGAACAACTAGAGATCACTAGAGGTTAAATCATGTGAATTGAGTTGGTGGAGCAGCCAATAATGAGGTCACAACATTAGCACGGTGTGGCGGTGTATTGTTCATTTGGAGGATGAAATTGTCATTTACCATTTGTGGTCGTTTCTCAGTCAAAATGAAATGAAAATAAAAACCAGTTTAACACCCTACGATTATGCCTTTTAGGCTAAGGGAGACGGAAGAGTTTCTCAGTCAATTTTGGCAAACATTCGGTATCCAAAAATGTATGAAAATACTCGACCTCAATTGTATGGTCTTTCGGAATAGAATAGTACAATATCACTCCCCGGAAATTCTAGAAATTGCCATACAGCACCTTCTCATTGGATGTTTTTTGACGATTTTTTTTTTCTTGGAGGTGATGAATCAGTTTGTTTCTATTGCATCGACTAGCGTCTTGTTTCTGGGTTGAATAGCAGAATCTGTGATTCTTTCATTAACACAACACTTTCCAAGAAATTGCGTCCATCTCTTCTGAAGCATATTAAATTTGCAACAATTCATCGAATCCTTCCTTCTTTTCGATCGTCATTAAGCATTCGTGGAACCCCCAGAAGAAATTTTCCTTAGACATAGTTAATTTGTAATTATTCTTTCTACTGTTCCCAGTGTTTGTCCAGTATATCACAAAACTCTTGTATGGTGACACGCCTATCTTCCATGATGAAATTTTCAGCAGGGGCATTGTTAGTATCAGTCGATGCCGTTTATGGACGTCCAGACCTCCGCTCATCTTTCACACTCGTTCGCCCTGCTTTGAAGTCATACACCTACTTCCTACTGCAAGAGCACTACCACTAGACACATCTTTAAATTGGCAATGAATATCGGTTGCACAACCTCCATCTGCGGTGAGAATTTCACAATTACCTGTTGTTCTTCAAACGAAAATTCCACGTCCCCAGGCAGTATCAGAAATGCGTCTTACTCGTTCAGACACGGTTTCTAAACTGCTGCCACCTAGCAAACAAAACCTGCAATACCTGTACTGCTTAGAGACGAAGGATGGAGTTCTCCGACACCACAGTTGATTTCCAGAAATGACTTTAAAACAAAACAGCATGTACTTTTGGTGTGAACCTCGTATTATTTTGATACGCCAACACATTTTTATTTACAAAATTAGGACAACACAAAACACGACCAATAGAGCTGTATCAGGAAATTAGAAAGTATTGCTAACACTAATATCATGCAAATCAAATTTAATACTAATAAATTACTTTTTTACAATACAAAAAATCATATAAAAATTCCTTTCAAAACTCGAAGAAATATATGAAGTTTAACAGTTTTATAATGTACAGAAGTGTACATTTAGTATATACGTGCCAATTTCTTTCAAATTAATGGCTGAGCTACTGACTGTCGTAATTAATAGTTTAGAGTAAGTGTTGTGGTCAAAATAAGTAACACTAACAATATTGATTACGAGAGGTTCTTTTCTGTAAAAAGCTGTTTGCTGTAAAATTTTACTTTCATTTAACAATTATTTTAGGGATAGCAAACAAACTATAATCTATAATACTGGAAGTTCTCGTACATTCAATACGACGTGTTTGAAACGATAATTTCATGTAAAGCTTATTACTGTATATTAGACCAATTATTATGAGGTGGCCAACGTGTCAAGTAGGAGCACGTATTTTCAATTCCTGGTATGACCTAGAGAACAGGTAGAGCAAGGTAGAGAATGGAACAAAAAAGGGGCGGAGGTCAACGAGCAAATTCACAAATCCATCAACTATGACATCTATTTTCTTATTTTTCTGTCACCATTGCCTTTATATTAACGTTACCTTTCTTATCTGTTCCTGCTCTCCCTCTATTTTACTGAGCAGTAATCTTACATTGGAATGATTACTTGATTGTATTATAACACTATCCATGACTTTGGATTACATATTGTAACAAAAGAAATACTGACCAAAGCTTCAACACACACTATATTTTAAACTATAATGTGTTACAGCTTCGGATACCTACCATATCCTTCATTAGACACTATATAGACTCTATAGAACACAATCAAAGTCAAAATCAAAGTTAAAGTCAAAGAGTGTTTTCTTCCGAAGAGGAGATACGTCTAGCCATCCACGGCTACATTGTCCAAAATGTTTGAATATTTCATGTCTGGTATATGAGTTAGGGAGTAAAGGTTGGGTATTTAGTTCTGATGATTGGATCTCCACTGGAAGCAAGCTTTGATGACTCGTCTTTTCTTGATATAGGTTTCTATTCATCCATCCTGAGCACTCGCCCACCGAGAAAAGCAAAGTCCACACTTCGCAATTTAGTTGATTTTTTAAAGGTGTTGGCGAGGTTAATTATGACCCCGATTATTGTTCTTGGATTTTCTGTGTTTCTAATTGTGTTGTAGAGTTTCTTGAAGAAGCTCGTTTAGCTGGTTGCAAACTTCTTGTTTAGATGTTTATGGAAGTCATCTAGTTTGTTAAGATTGTATGTGCGATATGCTTACTCTATTTCTTTATTTTTCATTGTCATCTTTATCCAAATCGTTCTGTGCATTGTAGTTTTTGTATGTCTTTGGTCGTGAAGGATGGCAAACCGTATGTTAGATTAGCTCTAATTATAGTTTTGTAGATCCTAGAGTTTATATTAACTGTATTGTTTTTATTCGTCATTATTTGTTTAAACATGTGTATGATTTTGATTGCTTTGCTTTTGTGATTTTAAATATGTTGGTTTAGATTTAGTGTGTTGTTATGGTAACTCCTAGATAAGTGGCAGTTCTTTAAGGCTTGATGCATGTTTTAAGTCTGATAGATCTGTTCCGGTTTTTCCTAGTACTTTGCTGTGAAATATAATATTAATAGTTGCGCAATTCATTTCTAGATCTCATACCTTGCACCATTTAGAAAAATTGTCAGCACTTTTTCAAGTTTTGAGAATATGCTTTTAATGATAAGATACAGACATATATATATATATGTAGCCATCCTTATGAAGCCTTCAGCCAATCCCGTAGTTCTCTGTGTCCATTTTCCTGCCAATCACATGCCGCCATTTTTGGTCTTTATAAGGGCTTTTTTCAATTCTACCTTATAGGTACGCCCCCCTGTCCAGGTTATAAGCTTATCTCTTCCTACCTTCATTTCACTTCCTTATTATCATTCTTTTCTCTATCACAAATACTTCCATCTTATACCAGTTAATTTCGTGATTAGTCTCCTTAACATGTTTGTATACCGCATTTTTATCTTTCTTCCTCCTCAGGTCATCTTTGTGTTGTTTTATCCTTTCTTCCATTCTCTTCCCTGTCTCTCCTACATATGACATATCGCAGTCCCCACAGCATATCCTGTAGATGATTCCTTCTTTCTCTTTATTAATCTTCTTTGTGGCTTTTTTATTCTTCTTCTTCATTGATCTCAACAAGTTTCTCCACTACCTTTACCTCTTCAGTTTCTCCGTTTCTTCTCCCATGCCATTTTCTGCTCTCATTCTTTTCCTTCTTCTTTCGCCCTCTCTTCCTCCTCCTGCTTTCTTCTTCTTTCTCCAATTCCTTCTTCCTGTAACCATTCTTCTCTAACTGTCTGTAGAATTTCTCTATGCTTTTCTCCCTCCCTCCCTCTTTGTCCTCCAGCATTTCTATTCTTCTTTTCATATTGGTTACGAAATTCCTCTTCGTACTCCTATCCACGCCGCTCTTCTTGTGGCAAAACATACCCGCTGAGCACTCCTTCTGATATCATTTCGTAACCAGCCCTCTCCTTGTTTTATTTTGGTCATGTCTAGAAAGTTTATTCTTCCATTTTCTTCCAACTCCATGTCCAAGCTTATGCCTTTCTCTTTATCCTCCAATCTATCTTTGAACTTCTCTAATTGTCTCCTAGTCCCTTTTCACAAGCCTAGGCAGTCATTCACATATCTACAAAACATGATCCCCTTTCTTCTCTAACCTTATCTTCCCATTTTTCATAACTATCTCTGACATTTGTTCATAACTCAAGTCTAAAGAAAAAAATCAGTGAACTGGGTACCAGCGAATTTTTCAAATAAATGCAGTGCATATACATGGTACCCAGAAACCCGTAATTTTGCATTGTGCGTGATTTGCGTGTTGGGCAGCACGTGTCTCTGTTGATAACAGAATTTCTCACTTATGAAGAGGGATGTCTCCAGCGAGTTCCGGTTTCCAGACATTCATTGACATCTGTCCAGTAAATCACAAGTGTGGTTAGCATGTCTCTAGACATCCGGAAGTCGGTTGCAGAAAAAAAAAGTGTCGGGAAATAAACAATGGGTATCCACGTACTACTCGGATTTCCTCACGTTACTGTATTTTTAAAAAGAACTACATTATTGAGTAAGGTTTTAAGTATTTATTTTTCCAATGCATCAATGAAAATGCCTTTTCTCTTTCTTGTGACTCATACTATCGTACACTATTTGACTATTTGACCCATTTGAAATACTGCGTTTGACATGTCTGTTCTAAACCATGCAACCACATTCCTCAACTTCATGGTAGTCATTCTTTGTGATCGACCTTTTCCTCCCTCCAATAACTATTTGGAAGTTGTAATATTTCTAAATTCTTGCTTCTCAAATCTGAATCATCATTTTTCGCAATATCTTCTGTTACTATTGAAACTCCACCATTATACCATATTAGGGTATTAATGAACTATACTGACAAACTGTAAGAGGTGATTCTTCACATCAAAATAAGTCAAAAAGTTCCTATGAATCTGTAGGGAAAAGTGAATAGCTTCAGAGCTAGGGCTGTTCAAAATCGCGAAACAGTCAAATTTCAGGAGGCCCTATTTCAAATTCCAAAAATCGTGGAGTGGTGATCCTTGTCAGGGTAAAGGAAGTTACGCATACACAATCCAAAAACGCATATTTCATTAATATTCAATGGGTGTGCAGAGTATTCCCTACAATGTGCAATTCCCAGACATGCCACCAACCGAACTTTGAAATATGCTCTGACTTTATGATTGGTCCAAAGTAGGCAAAATATAAATGTTGATAGCAGTGAACATGGAATCCTTTAGCGCGATGTCGGAGGTGTTAAGGATCGTCAGCAGCATGGTCTCTCATACTCGAGAAAACGCATGTTGCGATTTTTTCTTTCACGCTTATTATTGAAGAAAATACTGTGACGAAATATATCGCATCATACGTTATTCTGAAGACAAAAGAACATTTAGCTGCCGGTTCCTAACACTTCCGACCTCCCTCCGAAGCATTAGATGTCCATTATTGTCAAGGCTTACCTTCTGCCTACGTTACCTTCTGCCTTCTTGAAATCAGAGTATATCTACAAAATTTATTGAGAGTATATCTGAGAATTACACTCTGTAGGAATACCCGGTATACCTATTGAAAATTGATGAATATTTTGTTGTGAAAATTGATTGTGTATCGTGGCTCCCTTTACGCTGATAAGGACCACCATCCGCAGTTTCTGGAATTCCAAATAGGGTCTATTGAAATTTGTCTTTTTCGCGATTTTGGACAGCCCTAGCTCTGAAAATATGCGCTTTTCGCTATAGGTCCATATGAAGTTTATCTCTTATTTTGATGTAAGGAATCACCTCTTACAGTTTGTCGGCATAGTTCATTAACATCCCGTATATGAACTTCTTGTGCTGTGAATAGACTGCCTCATAATTTCTTAAGAAAAACCTGAAGAAACTTTCTACGTAGAAGGCTTTGTTCGTTCGTAGTCCATATGTACCTATGTAGTTTGATCCACTTGTGTGCGCACAACGACACCGTATGCTTTACGTTATTTGACCGGATATTTAAAACCACAAGCAGTGCAGTTAATTTTTCTCCTGTCTTTGATACATCTGCTATTGATTTTGATGATTGATTAATCGTTTGGGTCTGGTTATTACTAGTTGTAATAATGTTCAAAGTTATCCCCAGTGTTAGGATTAAAACGTCCAAAAGCTTGTCCCGCATGCCATAATCAATTACGCCACAATTTACCTGATCATAAAGTGCTGACTCGTTTTGCAAATCAAAATTACATTTGGAGGCCTGTGCTTTTAATAATATTATGTAATTTAGTAACGATTGGCCCCTCTGTTATTTTATATTACAGAATTGATACATGTCTTCCATAAGGGTTAAAATGACAACCATTGTTATGAGTAAGAAGCCTTTTAAAAAAAATGAGTAGGTCGAGGTTCCTGAATATCTCAACAGTTTTCCGTTTCCTTTCTTGCTTTTTTCTTTTTCTAAGTCAATATAATAGACATGTTTTCCTGTGAATCAATTCATGACTGAATAGTACTATCATAGAACACTTTCAAATGCAGAAGATATTGTGAGATCAATTTTAGTTTAAATTCGGAGCCAGGACTATACATAGTTATGGTTAATAATCTTCTTTGTAAAAGAAGTGTTTTAACATTGAAAGGATGGTGAACGAGGAAATTGTTGACACTTCGCCTACTTATTTTTAGTATAATTAACCTTTGTGTTTATATTTTGTAGAGTAAACGGATTAGTTGTTAGTTTGAAATTTCAGTACCAAGGCTGCGTGAGACGTGGACTGACAGTTTAAGATAGGATCTGAACAACATAAACTGTCATAGGGAATCGAATCCGAGTCGTTTATCCCAAACAGGTGCACGTTAACATAAAGCCATGAGGGAGCTCTGTAGAGTAAATGGGAAAATCATAAATGATCATGTCAATATGATAACATGTTATCTTTTCTCGGGCATAGTTTTAAGGTTGTAAGGTAAGAGCTCGTTACAATTATGATTTATTTCCGAAATCTTATTTTACATTAGAATTTAATGTAAAATATCTTGAGAGAAGTAGGAAACGCCCGACTGATCTCCTACCTCAGATTTTTTCTATTTTTGCAATGAACACGATACGAAATCTGGATTAGTCCTGAAATCGAACTTAAAATCTGATAATTCTAACATGGCACTGTTTAAGCAACATGCACAGTGGTACACTCAAGTAATAAATGTGCTAGATTAGCATGGGGAATTTACATATACAAACACATTTTGTACGTTGCTAATACCACGTGTATCTCGTAAAAACAGCAACACACACATATACACATATTTACAAGCACAGTCCACAAACTAGCGAAACAGCAACACCTATCCACACCCACCTGCCCACGTGAGTGTACGTAAAACGGGATTTCCTCTTCAGTCGGTCACTAGCTAAGAAACCACTAACTATTCTTGATGGTGTGCGCTGCACTTGGAGAAACGACTTGCTCTCGCCTCGCCCAGCCCCTGTTGTTAGTTGTGTAGTGGGAGGTAGCCGATCCAAAACAGACACGAACTGGACCGAATCTGCCCGAGAGATCGTTTCAGTTCATCACCTGTAGTTCACTTCACAGCTTCCTTTAGGAATTAACTTTTTTCCACATTCAGAGAAAACAGTCGTAAATGTGAAAGGAACGTGTTTACATTGCTGAAAGGCGCAAATTACAAGAAGATGGTGACAAATGGTCGATTAGGATAGAATGCTTTATCGGAGCATAGATATATCTTCGAAACGAATAAAATATAACCTGAATGCTTGATGTCATTCATAATTTATCTGTGCACCTTTTTACAGCAATATATATACAGCAATTTTTATAAACGAAGTTGGAATATGGAAGAGTACTCAGCACGTATACAGACAACTTTACAGAATAAATCATTTAAAAATCAATTAATTTCTGTATTAAGGAAATGAAATTAAATCTATAGTTTAAACGTCCAATGAATATGCCCTGTAGGCTAAAGGAGCGGATAAATAATGAAAATGAATAATTATTAAATACTTATTGGAATGAGAATGTAGGAGGAGACGGGAAGAGTTAGAGTTAGAGAAAACGCACAGACATAACGTTATCCACCACAAACTCGAGTGGTCGGGATTGAACCAGGGTCTCCTTTCACCAGAAGTAAGCGCTTTAAGTCTCAGCCATCCCTTCTTTCTGTGTTAATGATAGGAATAACAATTGAAGTATCACTGTTCACTTCCATAGTGCGAATGTTGTTTTCAAGAATTATGCAGGGAACCATGCTGGCTCAGTGGTAGAGCGTTCACTTCTCGAGCGTTGGGGTCCCTGGTTCGATCCCAGCTCGCGACAAGCGGACTTTGTGGTGGATAAACAACGTATTCGTGGGTTTTCTAGGGGTTCTTCCGTTTCGTCCCGCTTTGTTTATTCCACTATTGCATTCATTTCTTATCATCATCTCTTTTAGCCTAGCCGGCATAACTATGGGACGTAAAATGAAATATTTCATTTTCAAGAATTATGCAACCACACATAACATTAAAGAAAAGTTTCTGATAATAACTGGAATCAAATTTTTCCTTTATAATATTATTTCGTGTTTTCTGAAAGGTCATATGTGCTAACTTGACCTTATTCAGAAGTTAGAGTTACAAAAATTACGTGAATATTGTGAATATTGAATACAGTTCCAAACACAATCTCTCATTTTCTGCTAAATATGATTAAAGTATTCTTGTAATAAGACGAGTGAGTGGGTGGTAGGAATTTAACTTCCTTTTTCATCACTTAGGTTATTATAGAAGGAACTCAATACTTAAAGTGTTAATTGAACCATTATTCGTGATTTTATTCAAAGCTCGTCATTCGAACCCGGCACCATGCATACAGAAAGGCTGTGAATATTTGGTCGCGAAAAGCCAGTTTAATTATTTTCTGGAAAAGATGGGAGTTTGGAAGTTGTCAAGATTTCGATTATAATTGTACGGTAATAGGTGGTTTATAACTTGACATGAAGATCAAGTTGAGGAGCATAATCACCATGACCATTATCTTATAAAGAAAACCTTCCTTTATTAAGGTCAGCATTTTTATATGCAAAGGTTAATCATCCAATATGTAAATATTTTACCAGAGATATTTTACTTTTCTTGGTACTCACATGCATTTATTAGGCTTATCCATAGGCGACAAGAGCAGTAAAAGAATATTCATAACATGTCTTTTTTATGTTACGAGAATATATTGAATAGAACCATAAGCACCGAATTCTGTATAACTTTAGGCGAACGTTCAGATATGTGTGTTTCGTGATCACAGATCAACTAACAAGACATCAATGAGCCCTCTGTATTTATATTAAAACCGGGAACTCCAGGGTCCCCTTGGTCTCCCACGATCAGTGCCCTTATAAATTGATATTAGTATTATTACAAAGGATTCTTTTCTGTGAGAAAGTACGATGACGATCACAGCCAGTATAGGAGTGATATCTTCTCCTTCATATTCTCAACGTTGTATAAAGATATATATATAACGAAGACATAAAATGAAGTCGGAAATCACGATTTCATGGCGCATTTTGCTTATGGAAGTTTACGAAAGCTAGATTTCACTATTTGAAATGATGTGCATTTATTTCGATGTGTGTTTCGTGTTAATTTATCCGACAAAAATATTCAATTTAAAATAAAATGAAATGTGCTGTCTTTGAGAACTAAGAAATAAACTTATTGATTGTGGCTGAAAATGATGAATAGTAAGGGTTTTCGTAAAAATGCAACAACAAAAGAATTTTCCACGATCACTTCTGTGATTATTCGATTTTTATGAATTACTTATGGCGTATAATTTCTCTGAGATTTCTTAATCATTTCCACTGCTCAAGATTGAAATTAGTCAAAAAAATATTCTGGTAAAGAATAAATCACTCGAAACTTACATTACAGTCAAACAATGTTTGAGGTTAAACTGACAACGAACAACAATACTCTAGGCTTTGTATATCAGCTCTCAAACCCAAGTATGTGAGGTTTCACCAATATTTTTCGAGGTTTAGCCAAAATATCTTTCAACTTCAAAAACACTTTTAATATCCCTTTCTAAACTTTTACCTTTAAAAAGAGAAATCAGAAAAATAATGAAAAACGACTGGAAGTTTTCAAAATGTGGGTGTGGAGAAGAATTGAGAGAATTTGTTGGGTCCAGCACAAAACGAATGAGAGGGTCTAAAAATAGTAGGGGAGAAAATAAGTTTTAGATATTATTGAGAAGAGGAAGAAATACTGGTTGGGACATGGGCTAAGAATGAACTGTATCATGAGAGACGTGCTAAAGGGTATGGTGTCAGGAAAGAGAGGGAGGGGTGAAGGAGGGTACAATTGATGAACGGTATCAAAACAGAAAAATCGTACGTGAAGACGAAGAGGTTAACGGAAGACAGTGGGGCTATGGAAACTTCTCAGTTGCGGTAAGTGACCTACCAATAATGGCAGAATACGTATGATGCTGATGATGATTACCCTTAAAAATGTTTTATCCTTTAACCCCAAAATATCTACCAGTATATATTTCCATGTATGAGATATGGATAGCCGCGATGGAAGTTACAGTTACCTGTAAGGTTATTAATGGATTGATTGTATTAACGAACTCGGCAGAGATAATTTCTCAAGCTATTCATTGCTAAACACAATTCATACACTCGCTTTCGTTCGAGAGTTATCGTGCGGAGTAACAGGCAGACGAACTATCAACATTATAATCTTATAAGGGCCAATAGCGTAATCCTAATAAGAGATCTATTATGATTGACGAGAAATTTCATAAAATGCTCCCACTTTCTACTCTGAGATACATAACATACCTTGACACTTATAATTAATTCTGCTCTTCGATCGAAAGTAATCTGGGATAAAAAGGGGTGAATTTGTCTATTCCTTTAAAATATAATCTTCAAACAAAATTACTAATTTTTCATGAAATGTGTAATGATCTTTCCATGAATCATCCAGCTTGTGGTTCAAATGAGTCAAAGCCATAAGGGATGTAATCCGAATCTCTTCTTAAAAAGATATATGTTTAACCATTACTTTCCTAGAATTACCTTATTTTCATGGAATATGACAGTTTCTATATTCTATACTTCCCAGTTGAATCTTTGGCTTGTTGCTGAAACTTGTAGAGGATAGAGATTAAAAAAAAATCTGATGATAATGTTTCAGGGTAAATTTCATGAAGAGAAAAAAACTGTTTTAAGTTTTCTTTGAGAATTAAGAATTACTCCTATTTTTCTTACTCTCAAGAGTAAAAAAGATAATGTTATCTAATGTAATAAATATTCGCGAGCTTTAACTGAGTACAGCACCAATACTTATAGGCAGATCAACTTGGGTCAATAATACTGATCCGGCTGATGGAAACAACAGGGTTCAATACTAAAGTATGGATAATAGAAGAGAAGTAATAAAAATTCAGATTTTCATTAACAGATTCAGATTTTCATTCAGATTCATAAGTCTGATAAAGTACTCTTTGCAGATGATTGGAAATACTCGTAAATATGAAATCTGTAACTGTCTACTCTTGCAACAAGATCTGACCAATAAACTAAAATGGTGTAATGGAGTATAAAACCATGACATATAGTAGACGTGAAAAAACGCGTGACTTTACTTAACTCGATCAACCGAATAATTTTAGAAAAAATAAATAGCTACAATTAAAGATCTAGGTGAGATATTTGAGAAAAAGTTAACATTTTCGCATCATGTGGCGAATGTCATCAAGGACGCATATAGAAACCTTGGGTTTCTCATTAGAACAACCGAAGAATTTATGAATAATGATTATTTGTAAGCGCTTCATTTTTCTTACGTAAGGTCCAAACTGAAATGTGCCTCACTTATTTGGAACACTTCTGTGAAGATAGATAGTCAAAAATTGAGCAGATACGAAGCAAATTCCTACGTTTCCTCACATACGAAAGGATAATATTTTATCTAAAATATGAACTGTCTGTTAATTTACTTGGTAATTTTACACTTCATATACTTGAGTAAAGGCGGGCGTTAAACGACCTCATTTGCTTGCACAGACTTTTGCACAACAAAATAGGCTGTACAGACATAATTACAAAGATAATGATCGTGGTTCCATTCCTCAAAACACGCAAGAGAAATAGAAGATTGTTCTACTGCAGGAAGACACGTACAAATGTACTGCACATACCACCTACATGGAAAATTTGTGCCGCATATAACTAAATCAGTAAGTTATAAAGATGTAGACATATTTAATTGCTCTGAAAAGTCGTTCAAAAACTAATATAAAGTATTTTGTAAAAAAAAAGTTTTCAAGAAAAATGTATTATTTTAATTTAATATTCTATATCCAAGTATCACTATCATTATAATTTAATATTATGTATTCAAGTATATGTAGACACTGTAATTGGGCAGCGAGCCTGTTGTGTCGATATAGAAATAAAGATAGTAAAACCTTAAGAAATAGCAAGAAGTGGCTTCTTGATATGGATTCAGAATATGTTTCATTAGAATATTTTTCTTTCTACTCAAATCGGAAGTGATCGAAGAATAGGATTTTCAATTTCAACACTCACGTCATAGTGAAAGGCGGTAACAAACAGTGAGAAAAAGGTTTTTTGACATGTATTTAATATTGGAAGAAGAAAATAAAATGAAATCTTTCAGTTTAACGTCTCATGTTTATGCCGTTTAGGCTGAGAGAGACAATGATTAAAGCAAGTGAATGATGATGGATGAATTAGCGGAATAAAAATGTAGGAGGAAATGGGAGTACCCCAAGAAAACCCACAGACACAATGTTGTCTACCATAAACTACCGGAGATCGAACCAGGGACCCCACACTCCATTCAATATTAGAAGAATAAGTTCGGTTTCCGACTTTATTCCTCTATTGCAAGCGAAAGTGGTAGAATCTAGTACCACTTTCTTATATGATAATCTTTTAAGTCTAATACAGTTTAATTGCGACCCGGATAGTAACGTTCCTACAGTATCTAGCAGCATTAAACGAAAGTGTATAGACTATATTTGCTATATAATGTTTTAAATGTAAGTTAAAATACGTTTGCTTTGAGTCGATTTATCGCGAAGGAAATTTAAGACGCAAAGCAGCTGAACGCTTAAAATATAAAAGTAGGCTATAGTGCTCAGAAGGATGGTGGTCTAAGAAAAACAACACAAAACTGATGCGCATGCTCAAAGCCAGAAGCCAAGAAGAGATTATCACAAATTGAGAGCATCAATTAACTATACACTCGCTTCCTTTTAAAATAAAATAAGCCAAGCATCGTCCTCTACTGACGTTTCAAATCTACAACTATCTGTACGTCTTTGCAGTTAAAGGAAATTTAATATATATTTTTAAATTTGTATTAAATGTATCCTTAAATTGGAGGAGGAATACTAAACCTGATTCCACTCGACATACAGAACACACAATATATCAACAATTTAAAGCGACAGATACGTTTTTCTTTTCATTTCTTGAAATAAAAGTTCTTTAATTTTCAAGTCCTGATTAAGGGGAAACCTTAGTTATCATTTTTACAGTATGCTACATGCCGTGATAAATTTATTCATAACAAATAGATTAGTTGCTATATACGGTTCACCAAATGGTGTATTATTATCATTATTATAACTAATGAAAACTGACCTTCTGGACTGTGATTTTTACGGGAAGCAAGATGAAAACCCCTTTCATCCTACAATTATTTGAGAATAACGTTCTCTAGATCAAAAGCAATATCTACTCCATATACTTTTTAGAATAGTATTATAATTGTTGAACTCTTGAGAAACTGCAATTCATTTCAGTTAACAACGTCATAATTTTCTGAAGCCAGTTTAGTGTACTGAAGTAGAAAATAAACAATTTAATTACGCTTAACAATAAATGAGAACTTGAAATAATAAATGAGAACTTTAAACTGTCGTTGAAATGTTTCAATGTGAGCGCTTTTTTCAGGAGAAGAAATAGAAAGAAATTGCTGGGGTAAGGTCGAGGTTGTCGAAGATGACTGAAAAGTCCCATCGAAATATTTAAATCGAAGCCTACGAGCAATAATGTGTAGGCGGGTGTTATCATGGAACAGAAAAAAATCAGAGCATAGCATTCCTCTTCACCGATTTTGGATGGAACGTCGCAGGTTATTCAGTGTTTGACAATACATGTCTGCTGTAATTGTTCGTCCTGGTTCCAAGAATTAAACAAGAATTATACCCTTTTGGTCCCAAAACACAGTTGTCATGATTTTGTGAACTGATGGTGTTTATTTGAATTTCTTCGCTTTAAGATAACTAGAACGCTAGTATTGCATTGACTGCTGCTTCGACTTCCTCGTGGCGTACGATATACAGGTATAATCCCCATCACTATGTGAGAAAAGATGTAATCCTCATACTTCCCCCAACGGACCAAAAAGTCACGTGTAGTTGTCTGTCATTTTTTGCTCTTTTGAGCGTCTGTTAATATTCTTGCTATCAACCTTGCACATAGTTTGTAATAACCCAACTTTTCATTCACAATTCAACGCATTGCTTTTTTTTTTTTTCAGACACTTCTGGAAACTATTTGGTGAATTCAGTTATTTCGGCTCGGCGATTGGATTGCACTTTCTCGTTAACGCGTTTCACCAGATCGTCCGTCTGAAAACTAGGTGATTACTATGGTGATCGTCATGAACATTTGAACGCTCTTCCCGAAACTCCCTACACCAATACGTGACCTTCCCTTCACTCGTTATTGTGGGTCCGTAAAGGCACACAATTCCAGATGGATGTCAGCTGCATTCTGTCCTTTGGCGTTCAGAAATCGTTTGACAAATATCACTTTACACTTGCCGAGATTTTATATTAAGGCAGCCATTTCACCTTACTGCTGCTCGCAAGTGCAATTCCACTCCATTATATCTCTGTTGTAAGGAGAGAACACTAGACATACTCCCGCACATGCTCAACTTCATCAGTGTTGTCAATGACCGTGTTTGCCCGTTAGGATACACATTTCAATGAAAGTGTAATTATAAAAACCCATAAGATTTGAACTCCCCGACCGCTCAGGATAAGCCCAG